>NW_027507903.1:387078829-387588829 GCF_037356315.1 Lithobates pipiens | reverse complement strand
AAAGTAAAAAGGAGGATGTCCAGGGACACCCTCCCGGCAATCGGTGTCCGCGCTGTAGAAATCTTTCGTCTATAGCGCGGGCACGAAGTGGTCAACAAAAGAATGTGACTTTTTATTTCCGCCATATTCCCGCTAAGGGTTCGATCAGGTCCGCCTGAAAAACTGACAGGTGAACCTGATTAGACAGCCCTTGTGAAAGGGGCCAAGCAGGTAGGATTACAAATAATATTTTTTTTTTCCTTAATTAAAATAATTTTTTTTTTACTTAAAAAAAAAAAAAATTATATAATAATAGCTATATATATATATATATATATATATATATATATATATATATATATATATATATATATATATATATATATATATATATATATATATAGCTATTTACCAGCCACCACACTCATCGTTGGGCAAAAGGCGTCAGGTGACGCCCACAATCACTTCCTTCTCTTCACTTTGGGAAGGAAATGGGCGGGCAGTGAAAAACAGGCAGGGCTTTGAAGCTCCATTAGGATTAGCATTATTGGATGGGTTGTAATTTCAACATCCACCACAAGATGGCGCCAGACTACGGAAAGACTTTAGGACGCAAAGCCGCGTCCTCAATTACTGGCTGGCGCGGCCCGATGCAATCGCACGGCGGAGTTCTGGGTCCACGCGGAGACAGGATACCCCAGCTGTGTTGCCCCAGGATGCGAATTCTAGTCGCAAATGCGACCTGGCGCCCGGGGTTTGTCGAGCCCTGTTTTAGCTACATTACTTGAATGGTCTAATATAAATACCAATAAGAAATGGGTTAAAAAAAAAAAAAAAATGGAAGAAACACTTTATGGCATACAACTACGAAAAAAATATACGGATACCGCCAAAACATAGAATAAGTAGTAATAGGACACATGAGATAACTCTTATAGCACTTAAATTATGGGATGCACTCCATCGTAGGGAAAAATGAAGGTATAACTATACATTAATCCCATTGGGTGGTACAAATTTCATTTTTTTTCCAGGAAATGGCACACAGCTTGGGAAACAAATGACCAACATACAATTAAAAGATATCATATCATGGGAGAGGGGAGAAATAATGGCAAAACAGGATTTAATAAAGAAACATGGGTGGTAAAATCTAAAAGATTGGGAATACCAACAGATACATTTTGTAAAAATCGATCCCTGGCCCCATTAGAGATGAATGAAGAATGAGTTATTGCCAATGGAAAAGCTCTAACTCAAAAAACAAAACAAACAAAAAAAAAAATAATGTTAAAAAACATGGTATATCTTGAGTATATGAAATTCTCACAGAAATAGAGGGTCAGGGGGCTATACCTGCTATAAGAAAATGGGAACAGGACATGGGTTTGAAACTTGAGGAGACATGATAAATGCTGTATATAATTACACATCCAATATAATGTCCATAGAGGCAAACTAAGTGTCTGATAAGGTGGCACATGACACCGGAAAAGATACATAGAGTATACCCCACTAAATCTCCACAGTGCTGGAGAGAATGTAAACTACTTGGATCAACATTTCACATATGGTGGGAATGCCCAGAGATAAAACAATATTGGCGAGGTATATTAGACCACATAGAGATAATAACGAGAGAGAGGATCCCATTTTGTCTCTTGACCTGCTTATTCCATGGTACGACTAAAACAAATAATCAAATATAAAACCTTAGTACTGTACTTGCTTAACCACTTAAGGACCGCCTCGCGCAGATGTACGTCGGCAGAATGGCAAGGCTGGGTACAAGCACGTACCTGTACGTTGCTTTTTAAGTGCAAAGCTGTGGGTCGGGAGCGCGCCTCTGGCAGAATGCTCCCGACCCGCTCCTGAGTTCCGTGACTGTGGCACCAGCGGACCCGATCGGGTCACAGAGCTGAAAAACGAGGAGAGGTCTGTGTACACAAACCTCTCCCCGTGCTTCCTAGTGTGGCTGTCCCCGATCGTCTGTTCCCTTTTATAGGGAAGGACGATCAATGACGTCACATGCCAGGCCACGACCCCCTACAATAAATAAAAAAAAACCAACACATAACCTCATAACACCTACACTGCCCCCTAGTGGTTAACTCCTTCACTGCCATTTACACAGGAATCAGTGCATTTAAATATCACTGATTGCTGTATAAATGACAATGGTCCCAAATACGTATCGGCCTAAACTGAGGGAAAACTTTTTTTTGGGGGGGGATTATAGCAAAAAAGATATATATATATATATATATATATATATATATATATATATATTTTTTTTTTTTTTTTAAATTGTCACTATTTTTGTTTATAGCGCAAAAAATAAAAACCGCAGAGGTGATCAAATACCACCAAAAGAAAGCTAGATAAGGGAAATAATTTTTGTACGAGTTAAGAATGTTAAGATGAAATGTACTGATTTTTGTATGCAACAAAAATGTTATTATTATTATTATTATTATAATAATAAAAGAGCCAGTTTTTGACAAGTCCTTTATTAACCTTTTCATGACTAAGCCCATTTCTGACATTTGGTGTTTACAAGTTAAAATCTGTATTTTTTGCTAGAAAATTACTTAGAACTCCCATACATTATGTATATTTTTTTTAGTAGAGAATAAAATAGCGATTGTTGCAATATTTTACATCACACGGTATTTGTGCAGCAGTCTTTGAAAGGCAACGTTTTGTGGGGGAAAAAAATACACTTTCATGGAAAAAAAAAAAAAAAAAAAACACACACACAAAACAGTAAAGTTAGCCCATTTTTTTATATAACGGGAAGTATGATGTTATGCCGAGTAAATAGATACCAAACATGTCCCACTTTAAAATTGCGCACACTCGTGGAATGTCGAAAAAACTACGGTACCTAAAAATCTCCATAGGCAACGTTTTAAAAAGAAAATAGGATTTTTGTACTCACCGCAAAACCCTAGGCAGAACATGTAAAACTGCATAGCAACGCCCAGGGGGGCGGTGCCACTGGCTATAACCCCTCACTCTGCTTCCTGCAGCTCAGTTTGTCAAAAGCAGTACAAACAAAAAGGAGGGGTGGGGTTGTGTCTGTCAATGAACTTCAGAGTAAAGGATTTTTACAGCGAGTACAAAAATCCTATTATTTTCTCCTTCGTTCATTGATGGACACAGCTCCTTTAAATCTTTACCTTAGGGACGTCCTCAAACAATGTCAAAAAAATGAGGGGTGGAAACAGCAAGAAATAACTTCATCCACAAGAGGAACTCCTCAAACAGAGGAGTTGTCACCTTAAATGGCTGCCAACGTATGCATCTAAAGATGCGTTCACAACAAACTCTTAACTAAATGAAAGTGTGAATTGCAACCTCAGACAGCCGCCTACAAAACCTTGCAGCCAAAAGCAAGCATTCGAAGATGCCCTCACGTCAACTTTGTAAAATTTAGTGAAAGTGTGAACGGACGACCAAGTCGCCGCCTTATACACCTAGGAAAGAGACGCTTGATGTCGGAAAGCCCAGGAGGTTTCAATTGCCCTGGTGGAATGAACCGTGACAGGAAAAAGGGGGCACCCGCCTCTTTAAGGCATAAGCCTGAACCATGATCTGTCTGTCTGATCCACCGAGAGATGGCAGTCAGCGAGACCACCAGACCTTTCTTCAACCAACCACCAAGACAAACAGTCTGACCTGCGGAAAAGGAGCCGTAGCAAACAGATACACTCGTAGAGCCAGCACCACATCCAGGGAATATAAAGCAACTTCTTTCGGATGTGTCGGCTTAGGACATAGGTATGGTAACATGATGTCCTCATTTAGATGCAAGGCCAAAACCCCCTTTGGAAGAAACGAAGGCTGCAGATGCAGCACCGCCTTATCCTTGTGGAGGACTAAATAGGGAGACTTGCATGACAACGGCACCAGCTCAGAAACCCTCCTAGCAGATGTAATTGCCACTAGAAAGACTACTTTCTGAGAAAGACTATAAAAGGGACTCTCTAATATTTTCAATCGGCGGTTTCTGAAGCACCGATGCAACCAGATTCAAATCCCTCAGAGGCAGCGGTGGATGAATCGGATGGGGCTATGTGTCGAACCCCTTGCACAAATGTACTCACCAATGAGCAAGATGTCAAGGGACGTTGGAAAAAAAAAAAAAAAAAAGACAGCCAAGGCTGATATCTGCCCCTGCAAGTTTCTGATCCACTCCTCGCTGCAAGAACAGCAGGATCCAGGAAACAGTATGTGCGCAGACACCACCCCATCTCCTCACACATGGAGATGTAAGCCTTCCATGTACGATGACAAATCTTCGAAGATGATGACTTCCGTCCCCTCAGCATAGCGATATTGACCGAGTCTGACAGACGTTGGTCCCTTAGCACCTGGCTTTCAACAGCCATGCCATTAAAACCAGCGATGGTAAAGCAGGAGGAAGTATCGGACCTTGGGATAGAAGGTCCTCCCGCATCAGCAGCCGCCAAGGAACAGCCGTCACCAGTCATACTAGGTCAGCATACCAAGGGCGGCGAGGCCAATCTGGGGCAATCAGAATCACTGGAATCCCCTTGGCCTCCACTCTGCGTAGCAGGAGCTTTGGGGGGGGGGGGGGGGTTGGAGATGTGCCCCACTTTAGGCAAATGAGCTGGAGTACATCTGGATGCAACGACCATTCACCTTGGTTCAGAATCTGACTTAGGTAGTCCACCTGCCAGTTTTCTACGCCCGGAATGTATATGGCCGTCAGGGCCGGCACGTGCCACTCTGCCCACTGTAGGATGTGGACCGAAGGGCCGGAGACCTCAGCCAGCAGAGCAGAGAATCCCTAACTGGCTCATCCGAATTTGACAATCCAGGGATAACGGAGATTTGTCCCAATACGACAAGATCTCTTTTTGTAAGACTCGAGTGTGAAATTGAGTGTACGGTACCGCCTCGAAAGTGGCTACCATGAGACTCAGGACTTGCATGCAGAAACGCAGCGACGACCACCTGCAGTTCCCCAACAACTTCACCGTAGCTTGAAGAGTCTGCAGCTTGTCTGAAGGGAGAAAGGCTCTCTCCTCTGAGGAGTCCAGAAGTAGGCCCAGGTACTTCAGACGTTGAGTCAGCACTGTGACGGAACCAATCCCACACTCCGATTGAGTGCTTCCGTCTATATACCGCTTCCTAAGTCCAATGGATCTGGCTATAGGAACCCCCAAGCACTAAATGACACCAACCTTGGAGGACATCAGGAATGACCTTTGAGATCTCACACAAAATATATATACAGCGGGGTGACTAAATCCTAACCTAATTAGCATGAACTAGTTATCTAATCAACACTCAGACTAGTTTGACTGAAGGGATAAGACTTTTCAGCTCCTAGCTCACAATTCAATAAACATTACTATAAACATAAACAAAGGGTTAATTAGCACTAACAACATTGTTTGGAATAGCCTTACAAGCCAGACTAGACTCATTTACACAACAGAGAGGTGTCTGGAGTTGATGACATTAGCATCTGACAGTGTGTGTCCCAACAGCATGAGACACACATCATATATACAGCATTGAATCTGACTAGCACAGATTATAGTGGGGTTCTCATTCACCCTGTGCCCCTTAAAATCCAGGGCCCATAATCGATCGGCAAGAGGCTTACATTCAGTCCTCTCAAAAAGCCTGTGTCCCGGCTAGGTCTGTCACAGGCACCAACAAAGACTTTTTTGGTTCAGTACCCAAATAAAACCCTGGAGAGTTTGCATGGTGATCACTACATCCTCCCTTAATTCTGAGGTGGAACCACCTGCTCTCAGAAGGAGGTCTTCTAGGTAACCCATGTTGCCTTAACGCCAGAATTGGGGCTAACAACTTGGGGAAAGACCTGGGGTGCTGACGCCAGGCCAAAAAGGGAGAGCCACAAATTGGTGGTGCTCTTCGACTGCAAATCGCAGAAACCTGATGCCTGTGGCATATGGGTACATGTATGTATGCGTCCTTGATGTCCAAAAAAAACACACAAGGAAGTCCCCCTGATGGAGTGCAGCTACCACAGAGCGAACTGATTCCATCCTGAACCTTTGCACTTTCACAAAGCTGTTGAGGGCCTTGAGGTCCAGGATTGGACAGACCCCTTCCTTCTTTGGGACTATAAACAGATTGGAGTAGAAACCCTGAAACCTTTCTTGCGTCGGTACAAGTACTATCACCCCACGCAGTAGCAGGTCCTGTACTGCCCCAAACAGGGCCTCCCGATGAGCCGGAAGCAGATGAAGGTTAGAGGGAAAGATTTCATCTTGTACCCTGATGAAACCAGTTGGCAGACCCATTGGTCGGACAGTAGGGAGGACCACCGAGCTGCAAACTCCCGAAAGCAACCCCCCCCCCCCACCCAAGAGTCGGTAACATTTTTGCTTGCAGGCTTGCGAAACCAGAGGCGCTTTTGTCCTTCAGACGGCACCTTGTCGGACTGGGAATGCTTACCTGCCAACCCAGGGCGGGCGACAAAACCGTTTGAGCAGAAAAAGAGGGCCCTTGCCTACAGCGTGGCTCCTTACCCTTCCTGGGCTGTGGGAGCAACGTGCTCTTCCCAATGGTAACATTTTTTAATAATGTCACCCAGTGAGGCTCCAAATAGCCTCTCACCCTGGAAGGGCAAATCGGCCAGTGCTTTTTTAGATGTCTGGTCTGCAGACCAGCATTTCAGCCAAATCAGGCACCGTAGCACCACTGCTGATACCGATGCTCTAGAGAGCAGGGGGACCATATCCAGGGCCGCATATATCCAGGGCCGCACAGACATACTTAAAGTGGATGTAAACCCAATGTAATCCTTTCTAAACTACTGCCATAGGGGTTATCTATAAGGATATACATGCCTCCTGCATGTATCTTTACCTGTCAAATGTCTCCCTTCTGTCTGCTATGAGACCCGAAAAACTGCATATTCTATGGGTGGGTCTGTTTGGAGCTTGATGGGTAGACTCCCCGCCCACCTCTACACTCCCCTTGTCAATATGCATATTCTCCTGTGAACTTACACTGAACTTCTGCTATGATCTCTAACATCCAGTGAAAAGACAGGAAAGTAACCACATGACTTCAGCATGCCAAATCATGCTGAGGTGGGGAACATCCAATTCTGGAAGAGCAGCAGAAGAAAGGAGTGGGAGGGAATTAAAAAATAATGCATGCATCTTAGGCTAGTGCACGAGATATGTAAATCGCCTGTCACTCACAACAAGGGGGAGGATTTGACAATGTTTTTTCTGTTTGTCAAGATTTATCTGACTGAAAAAAAATTGGATTTTTGTACTCACCGTAAAATCCTTTTCTCTGTAATTCACCGACCGACACAGCTCAAGAATGGGTTGTCAGCCCCTAACACTGGAGATTACTAGGCAAGTTGTAATACAACACTTCAGAACTTTTAGTTTCGCCTAGGGGGCGGTCCCTAGGCTACAACCCCACAGCCTGCTCTAGCAGAACTCAGTAAGTCAACAAGCAGTATAACGTAAAGAGAAAAAGGAGGGAAGGGTGCTGCGTCGGTCGGTGAATTACAGAGAAAAGGATTTTACGGCGAGTACAAAAATCCTATTTTCTCTTATATTCACCGACCGACACAGCTCCTCTAACAAAATGGGATGTCCCCAAGCATTGCCAAACAAGGGGTGGGAAAAACAGCATAAGAACTTCATCCACCATGGCAAGTGGAAACTAGTGAAACTAAACCCCCCAAAAAAAAAAAAACAGTGTGGAAAAACACCACCACATCACCGGGTATCCTCAACAGGAGTGATCCCCAAGACAGCAACCATTTGCGGAAGTAATGCAACAGTGCATCAACATAACAGTACCGCGTTTTTATCGGAAAACCAGGAAAAGTGTCGATTGCATACAGAATTGCAACTACACGGCCACCTGCAAAACTTTGCGGCCAAAACAGGCATCAGCCGACGCACTGATGTCTACCTTGTAGAACTTGGTAAACGTATAGACAGACGACCAGGTCGCCGCCTTACACACCTGAGCGACAGACGCTTGATGTCGGAAGGCCCAAGACGTTCCAATTGCTCTTGTAGTGGGCCATGACTGGAAAGGGGGGCACCTACCCCTTCAAGGCGTATGCTTGTACTACAAGCTATCTGATCCTCCTGGAAATGGTGACAGACGAGACCACCATACCCTTCTTTGGGCCAGCCACCGAAACAAACAGCGAGTCTGACTTCCGAAAGGGAGCTGTGGCAGACAAATACACCTTCAGAGCCCTAACCACATCGAGAGCGTGAAGGGCCACCTCTTTGGGGTGCTTCGGCTTAGGACACAACAATGGTAATACAATGTCCTCGATGATATGAAAAGCCAAGACCACCTTCGGTAGAAAGGACAGTTGCAGACGCAACACCACATTATCCCTGTGGATGACCATATAAGGTGACTTGCAAGACAAGGCTGCCAATTCCGAAACCCTCCTGGCCAATGTGATGGCCACTAGAAAGGCCACTTTCCAGGAAAGAGTCAACGGGGGAATCTCCCTGATATTTTCAAACGGCAGTTTTTGAAGAGCCGACAACACCAGGTTCAAATCCCATGGGGGTAACGGTGGGCGCACTGGAGGGACTACATGTCCTACCCCTTGAACGAAGGTACCCACTAAGGAGTGCGATGCCAGGGGTTGTTGAGAAAAATAAATAAATAAATAAAAAAAAAAAAAAAAAAAAAAAAAAAAAGACAGCCAAGGCTGAGATTTGCCCCTTGATGGTGCTCAATGCCAATCTCTGGTCTACTCCTTGCTGGAGAAACAGCAGGATCCTTGCTATGGAAAAGGAACACGGATGCCACCATTTCTCCTCACACATGGAGATGTAGGCCTTCCAGGTACGATGGTATATCTTCCGAGAAGAAGATTTCCGTGCCCACAACATAGTTGGAATCACAGAGTCCGACATACCCCGGTTCCTCAAGACCTGGCTCTCAATAGCCATGCTGTTAAAGCCAGCGATGGCAAAGCAGGATGAAAGATTGGACCTTGAGACAGGAGGTCCTCTCGCAACGGCAGTCGCCAGGGAACGTCTGCCACCAGACGCACCAGGTCCGCGTACCAGGGCCGCCGAGGCCAATCTGGGGCAACTAGGATTACTGGAATCCCCTCGGCTTCCACTCTGCAAAGCAGACATGGCAACAGTTTTAGTGGAGGAAAGGCATAGATCAGCTGCCACTGATCCCACGGAGCCACCAGCGCATCTGCCCACGGATCTCTTGTCCTGGACCCGAATCTTGGCACCTTCCGATTGAGACCAATAGAGCCACATCTGGTTTTCCCCACTTCAGGCACAGCAGCCTGAATATCTCCGGATGCAATGCCCATTCTCCTGGGTCCAACATCTGTCGGCTCAGATAGTTCGCCGGCCAATTTTCCACCCCCCGTGATGTAAATGGCCGACAGGGCCGGTACGTGTCGCTCTGCCCACCGAAGTATGTGAGCAACCTCCTGAGCTCCGTGTTCCCCCTTGGTGATTCGTGTATGCCACAGCCGTGGCATTGTCCGACTGCATCCTGATCAGACGCCCTTGAAGACTCATTGACCATGTGTGGAGGCACAGCCTGATCACTCTCAATTCGAGCAGATTGATCGGCAACTCAGATTCTTTCATCGACCAGAGTCCCTGAGCCGACTGAATCCCCATCACTCCACCCTAGCTGGGTAGACTGGCGTGCGTAGTGATCACCGTCCATTTCAGAGGAAGGGACGATTTTCCGGACTGAACACCAGGGACCTCAACCACCAGATCAGAGTCCCTGACTGGCTGGCTCACCTGGATCTGTCGATCCAGGGACAACTGAGATTTGTCCCATTTCAACAAGATCTCGTTCTGCAGTACTCTGGTGTGGAACAGGGCGAAGGGTACTGCCTCAAAAAGAAGGCTACCATGAGTCCCAGTACTTGCATGCAAAACCGGAGCGAAGACCACTTGCGGTGCATCAGCAGTTTCACCACGGACCTGAGAGTCTGCAATTTGTCTGAAGGGAGAAAAACTCTCGCTTCCCTGGAGTCCAACAGTAAACCTAGGTACTCCAGACGCTGGTTCGGCACAATCACTGACTTCTTTAGGTTCAACAGCCACCCAAATTCTTGCAGGGTCTGCATGGTGATCGCCACATCCTCCTCCAATTCTGAGGCGGAAGATGCTCTCAGGAGGAGATTGTCCAGGTAGCCCACGACCGCGATCCCACGTTGTCTCAGCAACGCCAATACTGGAGCCAGTACCTTGGTAAAGACTCTTGGGGCTGATGCCAGACCAAAAAAGGGAAAAGCCACAAATTGGTAATGAGCTTCCCCAACTGCAAAAACGCAGAAACGTTTGATGCAGAAGGCATATGGGTATGTGCAGGTACACATCCTGAATGTCCAAAGATGCCAGGGAGTCCCCTTGATGGAATGCGGTGACTACTGAGCGAACTGATTCCATTCTGAACCTCTGCACTTTTACAAAGTGATTGAGGGCTTTTAAGTCCAAGACCGGACGTACCCCTTCCTTCTTGGGAACCACAAACAGATTTGAGTAGAATCCCTGGAACTGGTACAATCACCCCTCAATTCAGCAAGTCCCTTACTGCCTGGCGACACGGGTATGCTGGAGGGGAAGAATCTGTTTAGCGGCTAAGAGAGAAACTATCTTGTAGCCTGTGGAAATCAGATCGCAGACCCATTGGTCGGATAACCGGGAGGACCTCCGGGCTGCAAACTCCCGAAGGCGACCCCCCCACCCGAGACATGGGTGGGGGCAAACCTTCATGCGGTAGCACTTTTGTTCGCAGGCTTGTGGTTCCAGGGAAGTTTTTGACCATCTGTGGGCGTCCGGTCGGGCTGGGGACATTTTGTCGAAGCACCGGGCGGACGAAAAAGTCGCTTGCGAGTGGAAAAAAAAGGGCCCTTGCCTGCGGCGTGGCTCCTTAGCCTTCCTGGCCTGTGGGAGTAGAGTACTCTTACCACCAGTGGCATTTTTAATAATGTAATCTAACAAGGCTCCAAAGAGCCAGTCGCCAAGGAAGGGAAGATCTGTCAGGGCTTTTTTAGATGCCTGGCCAGCCGACCAGCATTTCAACCAAATCAGGCGCCTCAGCACCACAGCTGACACTGAAGCCCTGGATAACAGAGGGAGAGTATCCAGGCCCGCGCCACAGACGTACTTAAGGCCTTGCACTAGTTGGTCTGCTAGTTCCATGCAGACAGGGGAGGCCTGTTGCTCTCCCAATTCGCGGTGCAAAACTTTTGCCCACTCAGTCAGTGTCTGCGACACCAGTGCGGATGCCAGTACAGGTCGCACGGCTGACCCCACAACCGTAAACAAGGAACGAGCCACCGCCTTTCTATCCGTGGGATCCTTGAATGCAGGAGCCCCCTCAACCGGGATCGCATTTACTTTATTTAACCTGGATACTGGGGGGTCCACGACCAGAGGAGCTGACCATTTCTTGAGAAAGCTTTCCTCAAAGGGGTAACGCACCGCCATGTATTTCGGGACCAAAAAGGTCCATTGCGACGACCCCATTCCTTGTAAATGAACTTGTCAAAATAAATCAGATACGGGAACACCTTAGGTGAACGGGCTGGCTTGCGGGACCCAAAAGGGGACAGCTACATCAGCAGAGGGATCTGCTGGCTCCTGAATCTTCAGGGTATCACGCACAGCTGTGATAAGTGCTTCAACAAGCGATTTGTCGCGCACGGACCTGGACAGGGACTCATCCTCACTGTCCGAATGGTCCTGTTCAGCGTCATCTGACAAGACAAAACAGGGGTCATCGGCCTCAGCAGGACCAGAGTCTGTATCAAAGCTCTCCCCAGAGGATGGGGGGGGCAGGGGCCGCTTTTTAGCACCTTTCTTCCCACGTACCGCCTCTATCTTGGCAACAAACGAATTGAGGACCGCCGAAAGGGTGTCCATAGGGACCGCGCAGTCCGCAGGTTGCCCCGTTGCATTTGCCTGGATTTCGGGGGAAGAAACACAAGTTTCTGAAGCCATGCTGACCCTAACCTGTCTGTCTGCCACCCGAAGGGGACTTAGGACAGTGAAAGTCCCACCCTCCTGCTGCCGCTGGCTGAGGGGCTCTAACCCGCTGGACTCACCACCCTGGGGCGCTCCGCGCTGTTTTACCACAATGCCTGATGATCCCCAGTGCTCCCAGATGCATAGATAGCAAAAAACTGTCAGTGGCTGGCCAGTCGCACGATCGGTGAACGATCTGTGGGCGATCAAACGCACGTGTCTGGAACACAGGGTAACCTCCCCAGCGCCCGGTGATGACCAAACAGGAAGCAGAGGGCACAGGGGCAGCTGCTAGAGCACGGCTACAAGAAAATGGCCGCCAGTGTTCTCAATAGGGAATCACCAGGAAAATGGCCGCCTGAAGCCAGTCTGACCCTTGCCCATACTTAAAATGGCTGCCGAACAGCGCTATGAGGGACTAGAGAGAACATATGGCAAGAACAGAGCTGCACCAACACAGCGGCATGACTACACAGGCATCCAGTGGGACTAAGCTGCAGGACCCAGGCACCCAGCACAGCTAAAACCCCCAGGTGAGAGCCCAGGCGCACACACACACACCGCTCAGCACATGAACAGCCCCCCCCCCCGTGAGGGGAGGAAAAGGAGGGAGTTAGGGACAGGTTAAAGAGAAGAGAGGGGGTGAGGGGGGCCCCCCGAATCAACCTCCCAGAGAATGCCCAGCTGCTCCACCCTGACAGGCAGGGAGAGCTGTACTTAGCAGTCCTGAAGCTGGGAGACATTCCACGGTAGTCAGCTCCTGATCAGTACAGGGAAGACTACTGGCCTCGGCATACTGTGACGCAGACATCAGTAACCCGGTCATATATACACCCCGGAGCATAAAGCTCACCGACCACCTCTGGAGCCGAGGTATGTCATGGCCTGCCAAGCTGTAGCTGCAAACCTGCTCGATGGCCAGACTGGGGAGACTACAAGGATAAGTGAACCAGCCTGTCACCCAGCTGGCTGTTGATAGAAGATCACAGGATCATTCATCTTGCGCAAAAAGCCAAGCTTCTGCACCAAAAAAAAACAAACAAACACAGACCTATGGGCCTGCAGGGTTCCTAGGTCTTATCTCCTCACTAGGCAAGAAAAAAACTGAGTTCTGCTAGAGCAGGCTGTGGGGTTGTAGCGTAGGGACCGCCCCCTGGGCGGAACTAAAACTTCTGAAGTGTTGTGTTACAACTTGCCTAGTAATCTCCAGTGATAGGGCTGACAACCCATTTTGTTACAGAGAGGAGCTGTGTCGGTTGGTGAATATAAGAGAAATAAAAAATGATTGCTCAGAGATGGATTAACTCTTTGTGGCAAGACTGGGCTCAAATGGTAGGAAATCTTATGCTCTACATTATTACATCCACTTTAAGGGCATGCACCAACTGGTCTGCCAGTTCTACAAAGACTGGGAAAGTCTGTCGTTTCTCCAATTCACGGTGCAACAACTTTGCCCATTCAGTAAGCTTCTGCGACACCAAGGCCGCGGCCAGCACAGGTCATAACGCTGACCCCTACCACCATAAACATAGACCGTGCCACAGCCTCGGCCCTCCTGTCGGCAGGATCCTTGAAGGCAGGAGTCCCTTCTACCAGAATCGTGGTTACTTTATTCAACCCGGATACCGGGGGGGGGGGGAGTAAACGACTGGAGGAGACACCCATTTTTTCCAGGAGGCTCTCCTCAAAAGGGTAACGCCCGTTGCAGGCTTCCCCATTCCTTGTAGTTGAACTTATCAAAATAAGTCAAATAAGGAAACACTGTAGGCGTTCAAGCTGGTTTGCGGGACCCAAAAGGGACCGCCACCTCTGCACATGTCCCTGCTGCATCCTGTATCTTCAGGGTATCCCGCACCGCTCTGATAAGTGCTCCTACTAGCTCTTTTTCCTGTGCTAACTCGGACACAGAGTCATTGTCACTGTCCGAATGGTCCTGGTCCGCATCCTCTGACACATCAGAACAGGGGCCGCTTGTCACAGCAGGGCCCGAGTCTGAATCAGAGCTTTCCCCAGAAAAGGGGGGTGGGGGGCTTTTTTACCCCCCTTGTGCACAGCCTCCATCCTGGCAACAAAGGACCGCCGACAAAGCGTCTATAGGCACCACATTTTGTGCAGGTGAGCCGGTTGCAATAGCAGGGATGTTTGGGGAAGAAGCGCCAGCTTCTGATGCCATGCTGACCCTCACGCGCCTACCAAAACTCAGGGACTTAAGGCAAGGTACACAAAATCCCACCATCCTAGCTGCTCGCAGACTGAGGGGCCCCCGGCAGGACTCCCCACACTGAATTAAGAAATAAATCACTATTCAATCCACCAGTATCCAATAATGAACATATCAAAAAGTGTTCAATAAAATGGTAATCCAGGATATTGAAAAATTACAAAATTAAAAGAATGCCAAATCCACAAGCAATCAAGAGGGGCATAAAAGGAGTTGGAGGAAAAAAAAAAAAGTGGTGATCAGGTCGGCGGACAAAGGTGGAGTCATTGTAGTGCTTTCTAAGGAATATTATAACAACAATATAATAAACAGAAAAATACCAAGCCACCTGGCTTTCTTCAGCCATACTGCCGTTTAAGCTTTACACTTCAGCTCTCTTCTCCCTTGCTTGCCTGGGCTCCTCGGGAGAGTGGAGCCCAGAACCCTGGTCTTGGCTCTGTTATAAGCCCAGGACCTACCTGTTCAATCACCCGGCCAGACTTCTAGCTGTTCCCAAAATCCGGTCCCAGGATTGGAGATTCCGTCCCACCCATAACACTATGCAATCTCCGGGCTCCAGGTCCCCAACTGGATTTTTGTAAACAATGAGGAAACTGAAAAGCCAGTTTCCTCCCAAATAAACAACTCCTTCATCCTTCTGCTGGTGGGGTACCACACACACACACACACACACACACACACACACTTGCGAAAGCATTCGGCCCCCTTGAACTTTTCAACCTTTTGCCACATTTCAGGCTTCAAACATAAAGATATAAAATTTTAGTGCGCATGCATGCGGCGCCGCGATCGGACATGCTCTGATCGGGCTCCGCTTTCCTCCGGCCACTACAAGCTAAAAAATTTTTTTTTTTTTTTTTTATTTAAAAGTTCTTTTTATTTATTTTCCATCATACAGAAAAAAGTTTCAGAATATAAAAACAGATTATATACAAAACAGTGACAAGAAATATATTTTTTTTTTTTTTTTGGATAACTTCAACATTTTCTGTTTTCATTTGACCGGCATTTTATTACTCCCTCCTCCCCCCCCCCCCCGCGCCCCCCCTCCAGGTTGAACACAAACTAACAATTTTACCCTCCGTAGTTTTTAAGTTACCCTATTCTTCATCCATTTTTTATTGATCAGGTGGGTACCCTATTTCATTCAACCAGGGCCTCCATATTTTCTCAAACCCTTTAAAGTTTCCCCTGCGTATGTATACAGTCTTCTCCTTCCAAATTAAATCATTAAAAACTTGGGTCCATTCACTCAGAAGAGGCGCTCTCTCGGACTGCCATTTCTGCGCGATCAATTTCCACGCTTGAAATAAACACTGTAACTGCTAGCGTAATATTTTTTTGTTCTCCCGTTATTTTCATATATCCTAATATACAGGTTTTAGGGTCTAGGTCCAGCTTAGTCCCAAAGGTTTTATTTATGATTTCTACTATTCCTTCCCAATATCGAAACAGCTTTGGGCACCTCCACATCATGTGCACAAGATCCCCATAACCTCGGCATCTAGGGCAGTCGGCGTCCGACCTCCTAAATAATAGCAGCCTCTTGGGAGTGAAATAGGCCCTATATATATCAACATTAAATGTGACATTTTCTGTAAATGGGGAGACCGATACCCATGGTCCCAGTTCCAGTATTCTCTTCCACTGTTCCTCTGTGATTTCACCTATGTCCTCCTCCCACTTCTTTTGCTTAGCTAAGCCCGGTTCTATTTCAGGAGTCTTGCATAATAATTCATAAAGGATGGATATAGCTCCCCGGGATTTATCTATTTTAATTATCTCCTGGGGCAAGGATATCTTGTCCCATTCAGGTATCTGTGGGCCAAACTGCGCTGTCAGGGCATGCCGGAGCTGCAAATATAGGTAAAATGTCTTTTGCGGTACATCAAATTCCCTTTTTAAGTCCATAAATGTTTTCAAAATTCTGCCGTCATAAATTTGGCTTAGCCTAGTTATACCCTTCTTCTCCCAGGTGCTAATTTTCCCAATTGACAGTACTTCTTGCAGATTCATATTATCCCACAGTGGGGTATATTCTGACCATCCTTTACATCCCAGCAACTTTTTTACCGTTCTCCATGCTTACCATGTTTGTTATGGGGTCCTTACGGTGAAAAGAACTTGCCTCTAGTACCTCCACCACGGTTTTATGTGGGGCTCCCATCAGCATTGCTCTACCATTTGGGTTAACCTCCCCCTCCTGATCACAACCCACCAGGTGTTGCAGCTGAGCTGCTAAATAATTCCTGGGGCTGGGCACCGCTAGTCCCCCCCTGTCCGTTGACTGCTGTAATGCCTGGAGTCGAATTCTCGCCTGTCCCCCCTTCCAGATTAACTCCCGAAAGAGGGTCTCAAATTTTTTAAACCACTTTTTCCCTATCCACACTGGGGCATTATGCAGGGCATATAACAATTGTGGTAACCATATCATCTTTATCAGGCTACATCTGCCCGCTACTGACAGTGGGAGTCGACTCCAGGCATCACAGCTTCGCTTAAAGGGGTTGTAAAGTAAACATTTTTATTTTTTTAAAATAACAAACATGTCATACTTACCTCCACTGTGCAGCTCGTTTTGCACAGAGTGGCCCCGAACCTGCTCTTCTGGGGTCCCTCGGCGGCTGTCTCAGCTTCCTCCCGCAGGTGCTTCTCACGTTAATGCGAGCTCCCTCGCATTGGTGAGAAGCACTGCGGGCGCGCTCCCGTGATACAGCCGGCGGCTATAGCCGCTCGCTGTATCACAAGGCCCCGCCCCCCGGCGCGCTGCGTCATTGGATGTGATTGACAGCAGCGCGAGCCAATGGCTGCGCTGCTTTCAATCCATCCACTCCAGCCAATCAGCGGCCAGGCTGAGCGGCGAAGAGGACGGCGGGGGCGAGCGCGGGATTTTCGAGGGGTCAGGTAAGTAAAACGGGGGGACTGGGGGCGCCGGCAGTGTGAGATGTTTTTTCACCTTAATGCATAGAATGCATTAAGGTGAAAAAACATTTACCTTTACAACCCCTTTAAATTTACCCAATAACGGAACCAAGTTTTTATCAACATACTGCTCTAGGTCTGCTGTTAAGTATATGCCGAGGTATTTTATTACATCTACCACTTCTAACCGCGGTATCCCCGTTGCAATCCCCACGCCTGGGTTGTCTAATTGAAGCAACTCTGACTTTCCCCAATTTATTGTTAAACCCGTAAATCCTCCAAAATTTTCCACTAATTTAATTGCCCTTACCAGGGATTGACCAGTGTCCCCTAAAAATAGGAGAACATCATCCGCATATAATGCGATCCTTTCCTCCCTGCCCTCTTCCATTTGAAACCCTAATATTCCCGGTTCTGATCTAATAGCAATCGCCAGCGGCTCCATTGCGATAGCGAAGAGCAGCGGGGAGAGTGGGCACCCCTGCCTTGTCCCTCTGCTCATTTCTATTCTTTCAGATAGTTCTTTATTCTCACTTTCGCACTGGGGGCACTGTACATCATTTTAATCCATCCGATGAATGTGGGGCCGAACCCACACCCCTCCAGGACGCCACAAGTACTCCCACTCTAAATTGTCAAAAGCCTTTGTCATGTCCAAGGACAGGATGGCCCTCGAGCCCACACCCACCGGAGGGGCCTGAATGTTTAAAAATGCCCTTCTTATGTTCATACTGGTTGATCGTCCTGCAATGAAACCTGTCTGATCTATATGTATAAGCCTCTTAATTACCTTATTTAACCTATTTGACAGTACCTTAGCTAATATTTTAGCATCGGAACATAAGAGTGATATCGGCCTATATGAGGCTACCTCTTGGGGATCTTTTCCTTCTTTAGGTATTACAATAATGGTCGCCTCCCTCATGGATGCGGGTAGTCTCCCCTCTAACTTTGCCCCCTTTAAAGTCCTAAGTAATTCTGGGAGTAGGATTTCACTATATTTTTTATATATCTCCACCGGAAGGCCATCTGGCCCTGGAGATTTTTGGTTGGCCATACCTAACACCGCCTGCTGTAGCTCATTCAAAGTTAAAGGGGCTTCCAAGTCCTCCCTCTCCTCTTGTGTGAGGGTTGGGAGTTTCACTTTCTCCAGAAAAACGCCCATATCTTCTTCATTTCTCTGACCTCGAGCTCTATATAGGTCCTCATAAAAGGCCCTAAATGTTTCTACAATCTCCTTCCCATTTGTGAGGACTGTCCCGTTCGTAGATTTAATCACTGGAATTATAGATGGGGGGGGGGAAGTTAGTTTTTACTAACTGGGCCAACATCCTACCCACACTCTCTCCTTCTCCAAAATAACGTTGCTTCTGAAATAACCGCTTATTTTCTTCCCTTTTAATAATTACTGATCTATACCCCTGCTGTTTATTCAACCATATCCCTTTTTTTTTCATAAGTGGGTTCTTTAACATAGTTCTCCTCTGCCTCTATTACTTCCTTCCTAATCTTTTCCTCCCAGCTCCTAGATTTCTGTTTAATTTGAGCCACCTGATGAATCAAAATGCCTCTAACATACGCTTTTAATGTGTCCCATGTTATATTAATTGGGGCCGTATCTATATTAAATACTAGAAACTCTTTTAATCTTATTGGGATTTCTTCTACATCCTTCATTAATTCAAGCCAAAATGGACTTATTCTCCAACCCCCCGCTATTTTTTTTTTTTCCCTATACTCAGTGCTATTTTCAATAATGAGTGGTCCGATATCCCTCTAGGCAAATACTCTATGTTCCTTACATCTTGCAACGCTTCCTGGTTACCCAGGGCCAGATCTATTCTGGAGAGTGTCGAATGCGAACTTGAAAAACAAGAGTATTGCTTAACGTTCACATTCCTCACTCTCCACATGTCTAGCAATCCTACTTCTATCAGGAAGTGACTTAGTCTTGTTGACCCTGTCTCTCCCAGTTGGAGTTTAATGGGGAATCAACCCACCTGTCAAGCACTTCATTAAAGTCCCCCAACATTATAACTGGAACCTCCTCCTTGTCTACCAAGAAATCCATAAGTTTATACTAGGTGTGCACCGAATGGGTTTTTTGGTGCCGAAACCGATACCGAAAATGAAAAATACACTAGGCCGAAAACCGAAACAGCATTGATACCGAAAATGACTGTTTTTAAAAAATATTTTCATACAGCAGATGGTCAGAGACTGGGGACATATTACAGGAGATGGTCAGAGACTGGGGACATATTACAGGAGATGGTCAGAGACTGCAGGCATGGTACAGGAGATGGTCAGAGACTGCAGGCATGGTACAGGAGATGGTCAGAGACTGCAGGCATGGTACAGGAGATGGTCAGAGACTGCGGACATGGTACAGGAGAGATCAAAGCAGCCTCACCAGTTCCCCTCAGATGCAGCCTGCCTGATAAAAATACATGCAGAGTGTTTTCCATGTATTCCAATAGCTTTAGTTCACACCATGCAGTCAGTTTCCGGTGCGGAAACTGACTGCATGGTGTGAACTTGAGCCATTGGAATACATGGAAAACACTGTGCATGCATTTTGTGCAAAAAAAAAAAAAAAAAAAAAGCACACGGAACTGCATCTGGTGTGAACTGGCCCCAAGCAAGCTACCTGGTTCCGTTCCAACCGACTTCTATTGGGAATGCTCATATCGTTACCTCTACTAGCAATAACTTAACCCTTCCCCATTCTATCACATGGTGATAAAAACCTAGCTGGGTCAAAATCAAGATTATTATTATTTTTTTTTATATGGCCAATAAAGGGAGTACAGCCTTTGTCCTGTGACCTGGTTTATATAGCATGGCTACATTCACACAAGTGGCCAGAGGTAGATAGTTTCAGACTTGTACTTTATTTTTATTTTTTTTGGGCCAGTTTGATATATGCAGTAAGCAGCATGTTGCATCAAGTACCAATGTGGTCTCTGCAATCAATTTGATTAGTTCTATTACTTTGTCCTAAAAAGGGATGATTAAGGCACACTGCCACCAAATATGTATTAAGGATAGGGATGCACCGAATGGGTTTTTTGGTGCCGAAACCGATACCGAAAATGAAAAATACACTAGGCCGAAAACCGAAACCGATACCGAAACAGCACCGATACCGAAAATGACTGTTTTTAAAAAATATTTTTATACAGGAGGTGGTCAGAGACTGGGGACACGGTACAGGAGGTGGTCAGAGACTGGGGACACGGTACAGGAGGTGGTCAGAGACTGGGGACACGGTACAGGAGGTGGTCAGAGACTGGGGACACGGTACAGGAGGTGGTCAGAGACTGGGGACACGGTACAGGAGGTGGTCAGAGACTGGGGACACGGTACAGGAGGTGGTCAGAGACTGGGGACACGGTACAGGAGGTGGTCAGAGACTGGGGACACGGTACAGGAGGTGGTCAGAGACTGGGGACGTGGTACAGGAGGCATCCCCCATTGCAGCCAGTGTGTCCCCATTGCAGCCAGTGTGTCCCCATTGCAGCCAGTGTGTCCCCATTGCAGCCAGCCTGTGCACTGTGTGCAGGGAAGAGAGCCGCCTCCGCCGCCTGTTTGATAACAGCGCCGGGAACATCACAGCTTTCATTTCAATTGCTGTGTGTTCCCGGCCGTGCGCCGTCACACGCAGCCCCTCCCCCTTGTCCGGGCACTTTGATAGACAGATCATCCGTCCAATCCTGCGGACGATCTGTCTATCTAAGTGCCCGGACAAGGGGGAGGGGCTGCGTGTGACGGCGCACGGCCGGGAACACACAGCAAATGAAATGAAAGCTGTGATGTTCCCGGCGCTGTTATCAAAAAGGTGGCGGAGGTGGCTCTCCTGCGCTATGATGGGCGTCACCAGGGGCGGGGGGCGGAGCCCCGCCCCCCACCCAGGCCACGCCCCATTTTCGGCTCCATTATTGGCCATTTTTCTCTTTCGGCCGATATGTTTCGGCGGCGGAAATTTCAGTGCATCACTAATTAAAGGATCCAATGTAACACATGCATCTCCACTTACCCATGCCTGGATCAGTGCGGTGATCTCCGTGTGTCATGGAGCTGTGCATTGAATTTCCCGGGCAGCTGCAGTAACAATGTCCCGCCTCCTGTAATCACGTCACGCTGATTCAATGTCCCGCCATTGGATCAGTGTACCGTCTGTCACAGGAGGCGGGACATTGTTACTGCAGCCGCCCAGGCAATTCAATGCACAGCTCCGTGACACACGGAGATCACTGCACTGTCGGGTGGGAGGAAAGGAGGAGGGAGGAGGGAGGACAGAGGACGAGCCAGGAAAACACCCGTGCAATGGGCGGCACCAGGGGACGAAGCCCCGCACAGGCCCCGCCCCCATTTTCGGCAAGATTTTTCTTTCGGCAATTTGCCGAAAACACAATTTTCGGCCGATATGTTTCGGCGGCCGAAATTTCGGTGCATCCCTAGTCTATACACCACCTCCATCTTAAAACGGGGGCGGTACATAGACACCCGCCAGGACATAAGGTTTATCCTCCAAACTACAATATAGAAAGACATAACGACAGAGTTCATCAATACTGGCCTGTCTGCAAAAGAACCTCACATCTGTTCCTATCATCACGCTCACTCCTCTCGAATAGGATGTGTAAGTGGAGTGATACCGATTTTGGTACCTCCTATTTTTAAAGTTGGGGTATGGTTAATTTTGTTAAATGTGTCTCCTGCAGACAGGCCAGTCCGATCCCATGCCTCTCCAACATAGAGAAAACCGCCGCTCGTTTAATTGGGCTCCCCAGGCCTCTTATATTCCAGGAGGCGACATTAAGTATTTTATCCTGCATTATTCAACATAAGGAAACAATAAAGTAAACAAGGGGGTGAAAATACAAATTTTTTAGCAAGTATCTTATAATATCTCATTCTATACGTGCTCCGTCCCCAGCCTCCTAAATTACAAAATCCCCACAAGTGTATCATCTTTATAATAATAACTTCCAAATTAACTACTATTTGTGCTCCCGCTGTACAGTGTTCAACCTTCAACTTCTTATAATCCCCTAAATTCAAAATTACTTGACCCATTCCTCCCTCTCTCCCTTCCCACCCGTTCCTGACGATCCCCTCCCACCCACCACCTATCCAGGCATTCCCTTAAGGGGGTACACATGGCCTTCTCACACTCCTCCCTACCATCCTTCCCTTCCTTCATTTCCCCACTCTTATAACACTCTTCCTCCAACAAGGAAAAGACAAAAACCAAAAGTGATAATAAACAAGTGACAAAAGTTGCCAAAACCTTTGGCCCTATCTCCCTTACTATCAATGTTTCATACCTCATTTAACCACCCTCATCTCTCTCCCCGTGCTCCAGCAAAGATGCTCAAAAATAGAAAGTGACGAACAAGAAATCCCACTCCCCCCCCCTCACCCCTCCCCCCCCCCCAAATATGTCTATAATGACTCCTTATTAGCCTCCAACCATAAGACTACATCGCCCGGGGATTCAAACAACTGTGTTCCCCCCAGCGCCGCTATTCGCAAGCGCGCTGGGTATAAGAGGGCGTATGTAATCCCATGGGACTGTAAGGTACGTTTAACCTCTAAGAACTCAGCCCCACGCCTCTGCAATTCTGGCGAATAATCTGGGAAAAAAGAAATCTTCACACCATCATACATAACATTACCCAAATCCCTTGCCTTACGCATCAGTACCACTTTATCATTACAATTGAAAAATTTCAGGATCATTGGCCTGGGACGGCCCCCCAGAGGTGGGGGTTTAAAGGGAACTCGATGGGCCCTTTCTATTGAAAAAAAAGCTGAAAATTTTTCTCTACCAAACTTTTCTATAAACCATGATTCTAAGAATTTTATAGGATCAGGGCCTTCATATCCCTCAGGTAGTCCCAACATCCTTATGTTATCTCTGCTGAGTCTATTTTCCATTTCATCCATTCTGGTAGTTTGGTTGACTAGTTGTTTCCTCATGCTATTAACTTCTTGCTGCACTGGGTACAGATCATCTTCCATTTGACTTATCCTTGTTTCTAGCAGTGCTGTTCTTTCTGCTGCTTTTTGCATGTCCTGTCTGATCATTAACAACTCCTCCTTCATACTTTTAAACTGACCACATAACTCTCCCAGCGAGATTTTACATGCGTTAACAGCTTGAAGAACCTCTCTTAAAGTTGGGTCCTCCTCAACAGGGGGGGTTGCTCTTAACAATGATTTCCGTATCACCATGGGTTACCCCTTGACGTTTACTTGCGTTCTTTGGGCCTGGTGCGCCTATAGTATTTGATGCTGAGGATTGACCCTGGCTTTTTCTATCCACTGAGCCCCCCTGTTGCGGCTTCACTTGTGTAGGTTGGCCCAGTAATATCGACTGCTCTCCTTTTATTGGAGACTGGCCTGATGTACGAGTGTACCGCTCTAATTTTGCTGCAGCTGCTTGTGCTACCTGTGAGTTCTTTTCTTTTGAGGAACAAAGATGTTGTGTCCCTTCGCTCTCCAATGACACATGTTCCTCTCCTCGGCGCCTAGACATTTTATTCAGGATCACTACTAAGATGGAGGCTTTAATCAGTAAGGTAACACAATTACAGCAGTGGAGAGAGAGGGAAAAACAAAAACAAAAAAAAAAACAATATTATGGCCCAGAGAACCTTAGGATAATAAGGTAAGCGTTTCTTTGACACATCAAAGGGAGCCAGGGCAAAAAGGAGGGGGGGGGGGGGGGGAAGACAAGAAAATCCCGTATGCTGGGTTGACTAACTAGATATAAATCCAACCAAAGTCAGTAATTTTTCCTTCATTAAAATCGTGGTTCAATGCCGGTATCTTATTGTAAACAGGGTATACAGCGCTTATGCCCTTTTATATAAAAAAAAAAAATAAAAAATAAAAAAACAGTCCAGGCATTCACACAGACCTTTCAGACTGGATTATCCGTTATTAACCAACTTGGGGTACTTGGAGGTGGTAAGATATCAATCCACCTAGTATGTGAGTTAGAGTCTTCCTTGATACACAGCTTTAATACATACGTAAATCTTCTTACCACTGAGCAGCTGGGTCTGGGTTGGAAGGCACAGGTATCACTTATTTCATTATTATCAATTGTCCTGACTCCTCTGCCTCTGTCCGGACCCCCCAGTCCCTCTTCACATACCTCAGGGCTTTTGAGATCTCCTCCTCACCACACCAAAGCCTTACACAGCTCTTTTCACCTCTCCCAGCGTGTCCCCAAAGACAGTACCCGACCGTAGCACATCCCTCGGGTGTCTCTCAAGCGATACACAGCGTGTCCTTCCGTCTAGGCTCGGCGAGCTTCGGCGGGACTCGGCAGCTTCCGGTAATTTTCGGAAAGTCTCGGCTACCTTCGGCGAGTTCCGGAGTTTCCGTAATCTCAACGCTTTACATACGTCCCGCCAGTCACCGCTCAGCCGCTCCACCTTCCCAGCCAGTGTACGCTGAGCATCGGAGACACAGGGAGAGAGCCTGTCAGCAGCTCACTCACATCTCCACACACACCCTCCGCACCTTGCACATCCGGCCACTCCCCCGCTACAAGCTAAAATTAGCGAGGGGGAACGACCGGGACGCCACCGGACCTGCAGTCAGAGTCCCGCGAGCGGAGGATGCAGCGGAGAGCGGTTCACACAAACGAAAGCATCCCCAGCAGCCTCGTAAGTCCCGCTCCTCACAGGCCTCACAGCAGGCCAAGATGGCGCCCGGGAGGAGAGATACACAGAGAGGCAGCTCACAGCCCCCTCAACAGCGTCTGACACAGACTGAGCAGCAGCGGGGAGAGGAGACCACAGACAGCAGCGGACTTAGCATCCAGCGGCCCCAGGTAACACTGGACCCTACAGAGGCAGACTCTGATCCGGCCTATGCCCATTCCCCACAAGCCATGCAGGGGATGGAGAGGGGGGGGCGCAGCACGAGGAGGGGGACAAGTCCTGCAGACAACACTACCCCGCTATAGCCTCATCACCCAGGCCGAAATCCACAGAGATCCCTTCTCATCCCAGTCCCAGGAAGAGCTCTTTTGTTCACAGAGGGGACACCCACAATTGTCTCCCTTGTCAGACTCCCCTGAACAAGCTATACTGATGGCTGAAATGGCTGAGGCTGTGTTGAGCCAAAATGGAAACGGGCCTGCCCAGCACCCCGTCCCTGCAGTCGCATACACAGGGGACACAGTCCTTTTGGCCAGATTCTCTGCCCTGTTGCAACAAGAACTGTCCAAAGCATGCAATATAATTACAACAGGCATGAAGAACGACTTTCAAAACATTGGAGAGAGGCTAGACACCATTGAATCTAAAATGGATGGCACAGTGAAGCGTGTAAACCAGAACTCTAGAATGATTACATCTCTCTAGGACCAACTTGACCAAGTGAACGCAAAGATTGAAGATCTGGAGAACAGGTCTCGAAAATACAACTTTCGAGTACGAGGCCTCCCAGAGACAGAGGTGAACTTAGAGGAATCGATCCACGCTCTGATGACGCAATCGATACCAGATATCTCTCCCCCCCCCCCCCCCCCCCCATCAGCTGGAGCTAGACAGGGTCCACAGGGCCCTGACTGCTCCAAGAGCGGATGGACTACCGCGAAATGTGATAGTCAAACCTCACTTTTACCAGATTAAAGAAAGACTAATGTTGGAAGCAAGACAGAGGGGAGACATTTCTATGGCAGGACACTTGATCCAGATTTTCGCGGATCTAGCTCCGACGATGATCCAAAAGAGGAGAGCACTGAAACCGCTTCTGAATCAACTCCTCGATCACCGCATCAAGTATCGATGGTCACTTCCTTTCAGATTGACATTCGCCTACAAGGGTAAAACCCACTACTTCACCGATTTCCAGTCTGGCGAGATGTTGCTCCATGGAGCCTCGTGCTCCCAACACCCCTATGGATGAGGGTCGACCGGTGTCCCCCTTTTGGTCACGACAGGGCAGGTCCAGGACCAAGAAATCTCCGTCGGTCACCTGACTGGACGTGGGACCCCCATACCCCAAATTGGCCCTGATGGGCCCCTTCCAATTTGCTTCAGGGACTCGGACGCTGTCCTGTGACTTTTCAGGGTTTCCCCCCCCCCCCCCCCCCTCTGGACTGAGCGAAGTTATTGTTCCATTATACGGTGATGATGGATTTTTTTTTTGGGGGGGGGGGGTGCTGTTTTACGGTTGCCCGTGGGGCTGCTTTGCCCGAGTTTACTCGTTTCCTCTCCCAAATAGTTCAATGGTAACGAAATCTTACTTTATGCTCCCTACCTTTTTTTTTTTTTTTTAAGGATGCCTTAAATCCGGGGACGGCCTGGCCTGACCCCTTCAACAGCCGGAGGAGGGCGCATGCCACTTTTAGCTGCAACTTCAGTTACCTTTGTCACCCTCGAGGTGGCAATGAACACGCAGTTCTACTTTTGTAATTACACTTCTAACCTAATGTCTCTCCTCTTTCCTTTATCAAACCTCTTATTCTTTGGATGCGCTCCGGTTCCGGGACTGGGTCCGAATGGGAATTCCTGACAGCCTTTGCGAGGACCGCTTCCAGCAGCAACACAGTGAGTACAACCTGCCGAACCATCATGACCAATAATGCACAACCGACTTACTCCATAGTAACACACAATGTACAGGGTCTGAATTCTCCGACCAAGAGAGCAAAGGCTTTTCACCAATACTATAAAATGGGGGGGTGGACGTTTTACTATTGCAAGAGACACTTTTCACGGACCTCAGCCCCTAAATATCTGAATGCCAGATACCCTACAGTTTACTTGTCTAGTGGACCCGATAAGAAAAGGGGGGTGGCCATATATCGCAAAACACGTCCCTTTCACTCCAACTAATGTTATAGAGGACAGGGAAGGTTGATATATTCTGGTGGTCGGGAAGATAGATGAAAGCATTGTCACCTTTCTCTCCTACTATGCCCCTAATGTGGGTCAATTATCTTTCTTCCGGGCAATGTTAAAGGTGGTAATGTCCCATATAGCTGGTCACGTGGTGTTCGGAGGCGACAGCAATGCTTCCCTGGATCGGATCTTGGATAGATCTAACCTAGGGAAGCCTATTCTGAAACACGCCCCAAAGCAAAGCTGCGAAATAGCACGTTTACTACACAGTTATGACCTCATCGACCTTTGGTGCAATGTACACCCCTTTGTCAGAGATTGTACGTTTTACTCTCCAGTGCACAAAACATACTCCCGTATAGATCATTTGTTTACTCTGTCCCCTTTGTTCCCACATGTCTCGGAGTCTAAAATTATCCCTGTAGCATGGTCCGACCACTCTCTGGTCCAGGTAATCCTAACAGGCTTATGGGCCAAACCGCGCTCAACCGCGTGGAGATTAAACAAGTCCTTACTGAATGACCCACTCATTGCTGATGAAATAGAAAAAAAAAAAAACTTTACGTCAATATTTCCAGGATAACCCCTCTGCAGATACCTCTCCTTCCATAGTGTGGGCGGCCCATAAGGCCACTGTTCGGGGCAAACGAATACAACTATCTGCTAGAATCTGGGACCGGGTGATCCAGCAGCAAGAGAAGGAGCTATTAGACATAACCCAGGCACAAAAACACAACCCGCAAATGGACCTTAGGAGCCAGATTGACGCAGCGCGATTGGCTCTGAATCTGAGCCTCGCGACAAAAGCAGACAAATACGTCAGATGGGATAGACACCGGTACTATTCTCTCGGTGACAAGCCTAATACCCTACTGGCTAGGAAACTTAATCCTAGACCTTTTAATCCAGCACCCCCAAATTGAGACTACAGAATGGCCACGCCTCCCAAAACCTTCAGCTTATGAAGGAATTCCACGCATTCTACTCCAAGTTGTACGATTCTCCCAATGATTTTAATGTACAGGAGGCGGGAGCATTCTTGCGGGATCTACCGCTTCCCACATTGTCTAAGGATCATGCGGAGATGATGGAGTCAGTTTACAGAGTGAAATAGCGGCGGCCATCAAACCCCTGCTCCCGTCAAAATCGACGGGCCCTGATGGTCTCTCGGGCCACTACTACCGCAAATTTAGCGAGATTCTGACTCCTCATCTCAGCTCTTTTTACAATGAACTGCGCAGGGGTTCCCCCTTACCTCCACACGAGAATAGGGCTTACATGTGATACCTAAGCCGAACAAGTACCACAGTGATTGCACAAATTATCGACCTATTTCTTTAATCAACGTGGACCTCAAATTAATGACTAAGATAATGGCTACACGATTGAATGGGTTCTTAGCACATTATATTCATCCAGACCAGTCTGGGTTTGTCCCTACTAGACAAGCCCCAGACCAGACCAGACGCATCATTGATCTTATCTCTGCATTGAATTCAGGTTGGGATGGAGGGGGACAGAGGGGAGCACTACTGGTCTCTATTGACCTGCATAAAGCGTTTGATTCTCTGTCCTGGGATTATTTATTCTTTATTTTAGGAAAATATGGATTCGGACCAAGTTTCTTGACCACACTTAAAATGATTTATGACAGTCACCGAACATTCACATACGCAGGGGGACCCGCCAAGGGTGCCCCCTGTCCCCCCTATTGTTTATATTAGCTTTGGACCCACTGGCCATTAAAATCCGCGAACACCCAGACATACTGGGTATTAAAAGCGGCGGACGCGAACATAAATGCGCATTGTTCGCAGACGATATCTTACTGCTTCTCGCCTCCCCAGTCACCTCTTTACCTAATTTGCATGGGGTATTGCAACATTTTACGACATTTACAGGATTAAAGGTAAACCACTCCAAATCTCAGGCACTTAATGTGTCCCTACAACCACACAGTCCGAGCATTATGGAGCTCTTTTCCCTTTCAATGGCAGGACAAGGCCTTACAATACTTAGGTATTACACTGACCCCTACTCTTACCTCATTGTATAAACACAATTTTCCTCCACTCTTTAAAAAAATATCTGCAGATCTTAAACGATGGTCGAATAACCCCCCGTCATGGTTTGGCAGGTTGTGTTCAATTAAGATGACAGTTTTACCAAAAGTACTCTACCTATTCAGGACCCTACCGATCTCTATTGATAGGCGAGAGCTCCAGAGGTTCCAGACAAAACTGTTGGATTATATATGGGAGCACGGAAGACCCAGGGTGAACAGACAGACGATGTATACACCGAAGGCAAGGGGTGGCCTGGGCATGCCGGATTTGTTTAAATACCACCAGGCGGCACAAATTTCACAATTAATTTGGTTCCACACACGTCAAACCAGACCGCTCTGGATGCTGTTGGAATCTTCTCAATTTCCAGGAAAGGGGATTAGCCACTTAATGTGGATGAAGGCAAAAGACAGGCCTAAAGTGATGTGCCCGACTTTGTCCTTCTCTCTAAATTTGTGGGATAGGCTAGCTACTACCCACACCTTCAGATCCGGGCATGTTCCACTAGCCCCTTTGCTTAATAATCCCATGTTCGCCCCTGGTCTCCGCCCCCAAGATTTCTCATGGTGGACCAACAAAGGTTTACTACGTATAGCTGACCTATGTGACCATAGAGGGGCTCTGTCGCGAATGTCCCTACAAGAAAGGTATCAGCTCCCGAGGTCAGAACTCTACCGCTACACTCACTCAAATAGCGCACTTTTGGCGTCATTGAGTCGCATATCTGAACTCACCACATGCACCCCGATGGAAACTATCTGTAGGACATACGACAACCTCAGGGGCCATATATCTAGGGTATACAGCATCTTATTCTCACCCTCTCAGAAGTTGCCTTATATGGAGAAATGGAAAGGGGATATGCATACTACCTTGAAAATGGAAGAGTGGAACAAAATAATACAAGGTGCATCTAAATCTTTTATTAACACTTCTTTGATTGAAGCAAACTATAAAGGTGCTGATGAGGTGGTATATGGTTCCAGCTCGACTGGCCACCTTCACCCCTGGAGCGTCCCCGCGGTGCTTTAGGGGCTGTAATGCGGACGGCACCATGTATCATATATGGTGGTCTTGCCCGAAGGTGCGACGGTTTTGGATACGCACGTACAATTTTATATATTCTCTGACCCGAGTGAACCTCTGCAAATCACCTCTGCATGCTCTGCTGGGACGCCCCGTAGAAGGGGCATCAAAGCCAATGAGAAAACTTATAGCTTTTATATTTGTGGCAGCGAGGATCTCCATAGCCAAATCGTGGAGGTCACCAATTATACCATTTTACTTACTTAAAACAAAATTGTCCTGGATAATGGTGAATGAACGTTTATCAGCAATACTTACCGATAGAATGGCTTGGTTCAACAGAGTGTGGGAACCTTGGATTAGAGACCTCGTAACTGGGTAAAGGGCTTATTTGGTGCGAGGCTGGAGAGCGTTCCCCCCGGAGCTGGAGTGCATCCCCCTTTTCCTTTTCTCTCCCTTTGCCTTTTATTCCTTATTTCTTTACCTCATTCTATTATAGTTACTTTTCTTCTCTCCCTTCTTTATTTGAGTACTCTTGAAAACACATGTGCCAGCACCTCTTCCATTATCATTTCTTTAGGGCTCATTAAAGCACTGAAGTCAAAAGGGAGGGTTGGATAACAGGGGCCCAGTTGTTTGCCTCTCTGACCCCTATATGGAGCAAGACACAGGATGACTGTCTGGATGGGGTGAGCCAATAACTCTTTGAAGTACCCTCACAGTATCGCACATGTACTACCAGTTTTTCTTCCTTCTTCTCTCTACTTGAATTGTTCTTTATTGTTTTTGTGTTCTTATATGTATCTACGATGTCAGATACTGAAATTGTAATTTCTCTTGTAAAGAAAATTTGAATAAAAATATTGGAAAAAAAAAGATAAAATTTTAATTTTTTGTGAAGAATCACCAACAAGCGGGACACAATTGTGAAGTGGAACGAAATCTATTGGATATTTTAAACTTTTTTAGCAAATAAACTGAAAAGTGGTGCGTGCAAAATTTGGCCCCTTTACTTTCAGTGCAGCAAACTCACTCCAGAAGTTCAGCGAGGATCTCTGAATGATCCAATGTTGTCCTAAATGACTGATGGTGATAAATAGAATCCACCTGTGTGTAATCAAGTCTCTGTATAAATGCACCTGCTCTGTGATAGTCTCAGGGTTCTGTTGAAAGCGCAGAGAGCATCATGAAGACCAAGGAACACACCAGGCAGGTCTGTAATACTGTTGGAGAAGTTTAAAGCCGGATTTGGATACAAAGATTTCCCAAGCTTTAAACATCCCAAGGAGCACTGTGCAAGCGATCATTTTGAAATGGAAGGAGTATCATACCACTGCAAATCTACTAAGACCTGGCTGACCCTCTAAACTTTCAGCTCAGACAAGGAGAAGACTCATCAGAGATGCAGCCAAGAGGCCCATGATCACTCTGGATGAACTGCAGAAAACTACAGCTGAGGTGGGAGAGTCTGTCCATAGGACAACAATCAGTCGTACACTGCACAAATCTGGCCTTTATGGAAGAGTGGCAAAAAGAAAGCCATTTCTCAAAGATATCCATAAAAAGTCTCGTCTAAAGTTTGCCACAAGCTACCTGGGAGACACACCAAACATGTGGAAGAAGGTGCTCTGGTCAGATGAAACCAAAATCAAACTTTTTGCCCACAATGCAAAAAGATATGTTTGGCGTAAAAGCAACACAGCTCATCACCCTCAACACACCATCCCCACTGTCAAACATGGTGGTGGCAGCATCATGGTTTGGGTCTGCTTTTCTTCAGCAGGGACAAGGAAGATGGTTAAAATTGAGGGGAAGATGGATGCAGCCAAATACAGGACCATTCTGGATGAAAACCTGTTGGAGTCTGCAAAAGACCTGAAACTGGGACGGAGATTTATCTTCCAACAAGACAATGATCCCAAACATACAGCAAAATCTACAAAGGAATGATTCACAAATAAACGTATCCAGGTGTTAGAATGACCAAGTCAAAGTCCAGACCTGAATCCAAATCGAGAATCTGTGGAAAGAGCTGAAAACTGCTGTTCACAAACGCTCTCCATCCAACCTCACTGAGCTTGAGCTGTTTTTCAAGGAAGAATGGGCAAGAATTTCAGTCTCTCGATGTGCAAAACTGATGGAGACATACCCCAAGCGACTTGCAGCTGTAATCGCAGCAAAAGGTGGCTCTACAAAGTATTAACGCAAGGGGGCCGAATAATTTTGCACGCCCCACTTTTCATTTTTTTTATTAGTTAAAAAAGTTTCAAAAATCCAATAGATTTCGTTCCACTTGACAATTGTGTCCCACTTGTTGATGATTCTTCACAAAAAATAAAAATGTTATATCTTTATGTTTGAAGCCTGAAATGTGGCAAAAGGTTGAAAAGTTCAAAGGGGGCGGAATACTTTCGCAAGGCAATATATATATATATATATATATATCTATATACACACACACACACACACACACTTTTAACTTTACAAAAAAAGACATAAAAAATAAATAACTAAAAGGATATGTACTAGTTATATTCTTTTATCTTACCTTTTTCCTTCATGTACTTATTTTTTGTAAAAGTTAATTAGCTAATCATTTTATTATTTTTTTTTGACTAGTAGATTAAGTAAAAAAATTAAATAGAAATAATCGTTATAGGTCGATGACTAAATCGGGGGGGACACTAGATTAGTCGACAGACAAAATAATCGTTAGTTGCAGCTCCAATTTACACTGTACCCAAAATCCACAAGAATCAGACTCATCCACCTGGGAGACAAGTCAAGACTAGGAGAGTACATAGATAATTTCAGTGAGCCATTAGTCCAAAATACCCCATCATGTTTGGAGGGAGACTAAACACCTATTACAAATTCTGGATAATGTTGAAAAAAAAAAAAAAAAAAAAAAAAAAACACATTAAAGTTACTTGATCGCAACAGCAGATGTAACATTGTTACATACACAAGTATTGCACACTCACTGATGCTATAGAAGCCACAATATGGGCCATGGATACATATGGCAACCTCATAATATCAAAAAAAAAAAAAGTTTCTTCTGAGGTGCTTAGCCTATGGATTACAGCACAACTATTTCTGGCACAATATGGAGTATTACCAGCAGTTGAATGGAATAGGGATGGGGGTGAAGTATGCCCCCAGTGTTGCCAATATTTTCATGGCAAAGCGGGAAGAAGTGTTGTATTCAAATCCCCCCAATGAATTGGTTCCGTTTAAGAGATTTATAGATGACTATCATTATTTGGAGAGGAGACCAATAAAAACAGTCTAATGCCGCATACACACGTTTAGACTATCCGGGGGACAAACCGCCGTAAAGTCCGCCGGACTGTCCGAATGAGCGGACCTGCCCACACACAGGACTTTTCCGGCGGACTGTTCGCCGTACTTTTGAAACGAACGGACATGCCCACACACACGGAGGAAAGTCTGTTCATTTTGAGCGCGGCTCGAGGTAGCCGGGACTAGCGAAAGGAAGAGTCACTAGCCCTGTCACCTGGTATGAACTTAAAGGGAAGCCCTACGCCGAAAAAAAAAAAAAAAAAAAAAAAAAAACGGCGTGGGGGGTCCCCCCCAGGTCCATATCAGACCCTTATCCGAGCACGCTACCCAGCCGGTCAGGAAAGGGGGGGGGGGCCCCATGTGAGGAGTCCGGGCGAGAAGACCCCCCCAAGATGGAAGAAGACCCCCGGAGCTGTGCAATAAGCTATTTTTAACCCTTGTGTGTTGTGTTTTATTTACATTTTTTTCACAGGTGAATGGGTAGAGGTACATTGTGTGGGGGCCGGTATCCGGGGGCCCCCCTTATTAAAGGGGGCTCCCGAATTCCGATAAGCCCCCCGCACACAGACCCCGACAACCAACGGCCAGGGTTGTCGAAAAGAGGCCCTTGTCCTCAACAAGGGGAGGAGGTGCTTTGGGGAGGGGGGGCCCACGCGGCTAAGTCTGCCAGACTTTTGGGTTTAAAAATAAATTTAAAAAAAGGAAGAAGTCCGCCGGAGCCCACACACGGACGGATTGTCCGGCGGACTTTTCCTCCGGATTGTTTGATCGTGTGTACGCGGCATAAGGCAGTTCTTTGAAAAACTAAATGACAATCAATATAAAAGCTGTCGTATGAGATTAGCAACAAAAACATCGATCTTGAACTTGAAATATCTTTAGACACAAATGGTTTTTCAACAAAAACATTCTTTAAACTGGTAGAAATAAATAGTTACATTCCAACAGATAGTTGCCATTATGACCCATGGCTCATTAATATCCCCAAAGGTCAGATAAAAGGAAGTCATAAAATAAGAGAACTGATTAAATGGAATCCAGATGGATTTATGAAATGAATAGTTTTATACCATTAGGATTAAACATGGATTTTGAATTGTTTTATATCTGATTTTTTAGGCATTTGTAACCATGGGTTATATATTAATAATTATTTTTAATAATTTTTTCTGCTATCTCTCTATGGAGTATGAGCGACCTTGCCATGGTAGGTATATTATAATTATAAATAAATATATATATATATATATATTAATAATTTTTTTATTTTTTTTCATGCTATGGTTCCACAAATCAATGCAGACACATTGTTAAGTTTATACCAGTTTTAAACTTTATCTTAATTGGATCTTGTTTTTATTCATTATTAAAGTATTTTATGGTGGTTCTTGTTAACAGTACAGTAGGAAGCACACTTGTAATAAATAGGAAGAGGACTTGTGCACCCGTTTTTATTTGCATAGCTTGTCATTACATTGCAATTACTGTTTAAATGTAACGGCATGATGTTACGATTCCTAAGTTACTATGGCAACCCTCGCAGAAGCAACTATAAACTCCCTCGCGTTCGGCACAAGGCTTTAGTGCCTTGAAAAAGTCACGTGATCTGTGGCACAAGGCGTCAGGAGGAGGAGCCAGCGACGTCAGCCACAGGTATACGATCACATGAAGAGGCTGTGAAGGAGCGAGCCTGACTTACCAGCATGGTGTACAGGCTTATTCGCATTGGGCATCTGAGTGTACCGGCTTCAGTTTATTGAGCCCCGTTTTTCTCAGCAGTATTACACTATTGTTGTTTTTTTCTTCATTTATGAGTACTGGGAGCCGGTGACCAGGGGTCTCTTGGAATAGGAGAAGGTGGCTAAATCAGCTGGCTGTATCTGTCACTCAAGATTGCAGCAGGGTGGATCAGCAGCTGTATGCTGGACTATGAGTTAATCTGCCATGCTTTTTTATTCTTACTTTGCATAGAGTTACAGGTTGTAGATGCAATAGCATGTGGAGGGTCCATCTACCATAATAGGCATATTTTTCCTCTACCAGTTGGCCGATCTATATTTGATATAGAAGGTGAATGCAATAACATTTATATATTGATATTATAGGGGCATTCATGCCCATATGACTCATTCTGGTATAGGAGTTTGTTTTCTGTGATAGAGGTTCTGCAGCAATTCACTACACTATTTATAAGAAATATTAGGATCCATGAAATATTGAATGGTAGTTCACATTCAAGATTGTTGTTTTATGCACATAAGAGGTACTGTGTGTTTCACATTTGTTATATTGGTATTAGTGTACCAATTTTGTTCATTCATTTATATTGCACCTGTGAGAGATCACAGTTATTGGTTTGCAGCTTTTATTTACTATTTAATAGTTGGAAAGTTACCATACCAGCGCTTTAGTATCACATTTTATGATGTCTGGGGGAAGAAGCGCCAGCTTTTAAAGCCATGCTGACCCTTTCTCGCCTGCCACTACTCAGGGGTTTATAGGCAAGGTACACAAAATCCCACCCTCCTAGCTCCTCGCAGACTGAGGGGAACCACCGCAGGACTCACCACTGTACTGTGCTGTGTTGCGGCCATCCGCTCTGCCCTGTGTCAGTCAAAGTGCTCAGAGTAAAAAAAAAAAAAAAAAAAAAACCACGCTGTTCTGGAAGCATACAGTTACCAGCGCTAGAGGTAAACTGCGCTGAGGCTACAAGAAAACGGCCGCCGGCCATTTTAGTAAAGAACTCACAGAGAAAATGGCCACCGAACCTACTAGGAAATGGCTGACAGCAATATACTGACTAAGGCTACAGGAAAATGGCTGTGGCCCACACGGCAGCCTCCCCTCATGGCAAACAGTCTGACCACTTCACTGTGGCCATAAAAAGACAGGGAAAGAAAGGAGCAGACCCTGACAGCCAGCACAGACCCCCCACCAAGGCTCAGAACCCCCCAGGCCAGGTACACGCACCGCACCTCATGCCCAGTCGGACAGTGGTCCCAGCATGGAGAGGAGAGGATGAGGAACAGGGAGAGCGAGAGACCCCTTAGTCAACCTCCCAGGGAATACCCAGCTGCTCCATCCTGCCGAGGCAGGTGGAGCCGTACTTACCCCTTCTGTCGGGACCCACAAATAACTTCAGATAAAATACCGGACTCTCTGAACACAGGTGGTGTGGCTGTTTCAAGATGCACAATATGGAGACACTTGAAGAAAGATGGGCTGCATGGTCAACCTCAAACCTTCTGGCACAAAGTCATTTGGAGTGATGATGAGACCAAAATTGAGCTTTATAGCCACAACCATAAACGCTACATTTGGAGAGGAGTCAACAAGGGCTACAGTGAAAAGGTACACCATTTTTGCTGTGCAACACCGAGGTGGATCGCTGATGTTTTGGGGGATGTGTGAGCTACAAAGGCACAGGAAATTTTGTCAAAATTAATGCAGTATGTTATCAAGAAATACTGGAGGAACATTTGCATTCATCAGCCAGGAAGCTGCACATGGGACATACTTGGACATTCCCTTTCAGTCTCCTGACCTGAATATCATTGAGCCACTCTCAAATCTCAAAACGTGGAGTTCATACAAGACAGCCCAAAAATTTTCAGGAACTGGAGACTTTTTGCCAAGAGGAATGGGCAGCTTTGCCAGCCAAGTTAAAGAGCCTCAGCCACAAATACCACAAAAGACTTCAAGCTGTCATGGATATTAAAGGGGACAATACACGGCATTAAGAACCAGGGTATGTAAACTTTTGATCAGGCTCATTTGGGTAGTTTCTGTTATCATGATTTAAAGAGAGTAAACACGGTTGAATGACAATAAATGACTTTAGCCAAACACTAACCATAAGTGAAAAAAAGTTTGTGTTATTAATTTTCTCTGAAAATGGCCAAGAAATCATAAAATTCTGCGAGGGTATGTAAACGATATTATATATTACATATATAGCCAGGTTTTGGGTCATTGTCATGCTTGAAGACACATCAACGACCCATCGCCAGTGTTCTGGCTGAGGGAAGAAGGTTCTCATCCAAGATTTTACAACACATGGCCTCGTCCACTGGCCCCTCAATGAAGCAAAGTAGGCCTATACCTTTAGCAGAGACACAGCCCCAAAGCATAATGTTTCCACCTCCGTGCTTGACTGTAAAGATGGCGTTCTTAGGGTCATAGTCAGCATTTTTGTTCCTCCAAACACAGCAAGTCAATGCCAATTTTGCTCTCATCTGACCACAGCTCTTTCTCCCAATCCTTCTCTGAATCATTTACCTGTATATTGGCAAACTTCAGACAAGCATGTACATGTGCCTTCTTGAGGGGGGACCTTGCGTGCGCTGCAGGATTTTAAACCATGGCAGCGTACTGTGTTACCAATGGTTTGTTTGGTGAAGGTGGTTCCAACTCCCTTGAGATCATTCACAAGCTCCTCTCGTGTAGGTCTGGGCTGATCACTCAATTTTCTTATAATCAACCTTACCCCATGAGGAGAAACCTTGCATTGACTCCAGACCGAGGGTGATTGATGGTCATTTTGCATTTCTTCCATTTGGGAATAATTGCTCCAACAGTTGTCTCCTTCTCACCAAACTTCTTGTTGGTGGTCTTGCAGCCCATTCTAACCTTGTGAAGGATCTACAACCTTGTCCCTGGCGTCCTTTGACAGCTCTTTGGTCTTGACTATGATGGTGAGGTTTGAATGGAATTAAGATTCTGTGGACAGGTGTCTTTTATACACATAACAAATTGTTGTTAGTAGCACCTTAAAATTGACAGGACTACTGTAGGCAGTCTGTGGGAGCCAGAATTATTGTTGGTTGGTAGGGAATCAAATACTTATTATTTTACTCACTAAACTACAACTCAATTTAGAGCATTTGTATAATGTGTTTTTTTCTGGGTTTTTGGTTGATATTGTATCTCTATAATTTAAAATGCACCCGTGATAAAAAAAAATTATAGACCCTTCATTTCTTTTTAAAGCGGAGGTCCACCCTAAAATGGACCTTCCGCTCATTGGATTCCTCCCCCCCTCCGGCGCCACAATTGGCACCTTTCAGGGGGGTGCAGTTACCTGGATAATCCAGGTAACTGCACCCACTTCCGGGCTAGCTCTCTGCGGAAAGGGGCGTACATTACGCCCCTTTCCGCAAGTGCCCGCCCCCTATCGCAAGTGCCCCGCTGCCTGCTGGGAAACACACAGATCCCAGAGGCAGCGGGGACCGTCCTCATTGCGCAGCGCGGCTCGTGCATGCGCAGTAGGGAACCGGGAAATGAAGCCGAAAGGCTCCATTTCCTGATTCCCATACCCAAGATGGCGGCGGCAGCACTCGAGCGTCGATCTAGAGATCGGCTTCGGGTGCCGACATCGCGGGCGTGCTGGACAGGTAAGTGTCACTATTTTAAAAGTCAGCAGCTGCAGTATTTGTAGCTGCTGACTTTAAAAAAAAAAAAAAAAACCCGGAGTCCCGGCGGACTCCCACTTTAAGTGGGCAAACTTACAAAATCTGCAGGGGATCAAAAATTATTTTTCCCCCACTGTATATAAAACACTAACACACACACACACACACACACCCCTGGCGACCTCAGGTGGAACCCTGGGGTGCTGCTAGACCCTGGTTAAGAAGGGCTGATCTAGGTAAAGGTTCACTTCAAGAGCTAAGTGCATTTCTGGTAGATCAAAAGGCAACTTTAACCAATTGAGACCCGATCCAATACCCCTTCATTGCCCAGCCAGTTTTCAGCTATAGTTTGACTGACAATTACTGACCAAGTTTTCTTTTGGTGGTATTTAACCACTTCAATGCCAAGCACTTGTATCCCCTTCCTGCCCAGGTCAATTTTAAGTACTGTCACAGTGACAATTGCGTGGTCATGCAAACACTGTACGCAAACTCCTTTTTACCATACTGTTTACAAAACTAGAGATTTTTTGGTGGTAATTAACCACTTGACCACTGGGCACTTAAACCCGCTTAATAACCAGACCAATTTTTAGCTTTCGGTGCTCTCACAATTTGAATGACAATTACTCAGTTATGCAACACTGTACCCATATTAAATTTTTGTCCTTTTTTTAACACAAATAGAGCTTTCTTTTGGTGGTATTTAATCACCGCTCGGTTTTTTATTTTTTGTGCTATAAAAGAGAAAAGACTGAAAATTCTGTAAAAATAAATAAAAAAAAGATTTTTTCTTTGGTTTCTGTTATAAAATTTAGCAGATTAGTAATTTTTCTTCACACATTTTGGCCAAAATTTATACTACTACATATCTTTGGTAAAAATAAGTACAAATTGGTGGATATTATTTGGTCTTTGTGAAAATTATAGAGTCCATAAGCTATGGTGCCAATATCTGAAAATTGAGCACACCTGAAGGACTGACGGCCTATCTAATTTCTTGAGACCCTAAAAGCCAGAAAAGTACAAATACCCCCCCAAATGACCCCTTTTTGGAAAGAAGACATTCCAATGTATTTAGTAAGAGGCAGGATGAGTTTTTTGAAGTTGTCATTTATTCCTACAATTCTTTGCAAAATCAAGATTTCTCACACACAACATATGCATACCACAAATTACACCTCAAAACACATTCTATTACTCCTGAGTATGGTGATACCACATGTGAGACTTTTACACAGCCTGGCCACATACAGAGGCCCAACATGCAGGGAGCACCATCAGGCGTTCTTAGGCACCCAGGCCAATTCTCTCCTACATGTAAAAATCATAATTTATTTGCCAGAAAATTACATAGAACCCCAAAACATTTTATGTTTTTTTTTTAGCAAAGACCCTAGAGAATACAATGGTGGTCGTTGCAACTTTTTATCACGCACGGTATTTGCGCAGCAATTTTCCGAACACGTTTTTTTGGGGAAAAAGAAAAAAAAAAAAACACAGTAAAGTTAGCCCAATGTTTTTGCATAATGTGAAAGATGAAAGATGAAGTTACGCTGAGTAAAAAGATACCTAACATGTCACTCTTCAAAATTGCACACGCTCGTGGAATGGCACCAAACGTCGCTACTTAAAAATCCCCATAGGCGATACTTTAAATTTTTTTTACTGGTTACATGTTTTGAGTTACAGAGGAGGTCAGTTTTCATATGTGGGCGGGACTTACGTATGTTCGCTTCTGCATGTGAGCACATGGGGACAGGGGCGCTTTAAAAAAAATAAATGTATTGTTCATTTTACTTTATTTTAGTTTGACGTTTTTTTCCCCAAAAATCCATTTTTTGATCACTTTTATTCCTATTACAAGGGATGTAAACATCCCTTGTAATAGGAAAATGGCATGACAGGTCCTCTTTACAGTGAGATATGGGGTCAATAAGACCCCGTATCTCACCACTAGGCTGGGAAGCCTGAAATAAAAAATAAATAAAATAAAATGGCAGAGCATTGCAGAGTATTGGCAGGGAATTGAGGGGTTAATTTTCGGTCAGCAGCGATGTGGGGCACTGCAGATGCAGCCCACAGCGCTGCTGACACCGATCTCTTCCCCCTCCGCTGTACCGATCGGTAGAGAGAGGGGAGGGAGGAACGACGCCTGTTATGACGCCGGTTTGTTTACAAGTGATCGCTCCGGATGCTCTCGAGTGAGCGCCCCAGGGGGCGTACAAGAGCAGAATTCTGGGAGGAAGTTATATGACGGCCTCTCAGAGTTCAACAACTGCCCTGTAGCCGTCATTCGGCCGGTTGTTAAGTGGTTAATTACCAATGGTGTTTTTATTTTTTGCTGGCCAGAGAGTAAAATTGTACTATTCTGGAAAGTGACCTGGATTTTTTTTTTTCCCCCCACACATTATGATTGTTTATAACATTGAATTTCATTGCTATAAGAAAGCATTTTAATGAGTGAAATTGATTGGTTTTAATTAGCTGTGATTGGCAAGAGCTAATCACATGGCCAGATGTGCTGCGATTGGCCCTGTCTGTATCATGTGATCACTATGACCAATCCCAGCCAGTAACACAATTATATAATGGATGGATACAGCCGGTGACAGATCACGCTGCAGTGTTGCACCGTATGAGGTGCGATCCAAGAGGACCTCATATGACATATTCCCTGATAGAAGAAAGGCCCTTCCAGCAGTCATCTTACTATAGGCTTGGTTGGAACTGGTTAACCACTTCAGTCCTGGAAGATTTGGTTGCTCAATGACCAGACCATTTTTGAGATACGGCACTGTGTCGCTATAACTGACAATTACACGGGTGTGCCACGTTGTACACAAACAAAATTGATGTCCCCCCCACCCCACAAATAGAGTTTTCTTTTGGTGGGATTTGATCATCTCTGGTTTTTATATTTTTTGCGCTATAAATAAAAAAAAAAAAAAAAAAACACACAACAATTTTGAAAAATATTTTATACTTTTTGCTATAATAAATATCCAATTATTTCGTCAAAAATTTTTTTTTCCCCTCAGTTTAGGCCGATAGGTATTCTTCTACAGATTTTTGATAATAAAAAACGCAATAAGCGTATATTGGTTATTGATTGGTTTGCACAATTGTTATAGTGTCTACAAAATAGGGGAAAGATTTCTGGCATTTTTATTATTTATTTTATTAGTAATGGCGGTGGTCAGCGAGTCTTAAAATCGGGACTGCAACATTATGGTGGACAGATCAGACATTTCTGAGATCATTGGCATTTATACAGCGATCAGTGCTATACAGTTAACATGCACTCATTACAGTGTAAATGTCCCTGGCAGGGAAGGGGTTAACACTAGGGGGTGATCAAGGGGTTAGCTGTGTTACCTAGGGAGTGATTCTAACTGTGGGAGGCTGAGACTGCCTGGGTGAGGAGAGTGATCATTGTTCATACTTAGTATGAACAACAGATTGCTCTCCTCACCCCTGAGAGCACGGAGATCTGTTTACATTGACAGATCTCTGTTCTTTCTCTGTGTGGAGCGATCGCGGGTGCCCGGCGGTCACCGAAGTCAATGCACGCATGCCCCCTAGTGGTCACCGAAGTCAATGCATGCATGCCCCCTAGTGGTCAAAAGGGGAACCGACATACAGCTACGTCAGTTTGCTAAGGGGAGCCAACCTGCTGCACTATAACCGCGGTGGCTGGTCATGAAGGGGGTTACACAACCACTGCAATTTGTTTTTTTGTTTTTATTGTAAAAACAAAAAAAACAAAAAAAAAAAAAAAAAAAAAAAAAAAAAAAAAAAAGACTCCTTTACGCCGGAAAGTAGACACTCCATGATCACTTCTAGTTTACGCTACTGTAGCTCTGTTAAAAGTAAATTGCATCTGGTTGCTCATTCAGAGAACATTCAACAGGCGGTGAGAGCAGTCAATAGTCTATTAATATTTAGGTCATACACAGGCAGAAGGAAGTGTAGGTGGTAATGTATAGGTTACAGTGAAAATATTGGCATGAGGGAGTTAACCACTTGCCAACCGCCTCACGACGATATGCGTCGCTAACAGTTAGGAGCTTTTTATCTGCGAGTCTCGCTAGTGTACCACAAAATTTAGAGCCCAAAATGGCAAATCGAAGGTACACTAGTGAAGAGGCCTACACGTTTCTGAGCATGACAGATAGTGAAGAGGAGGTCACTCATCTGTCAGATTCAGGCTCAGAATACAATACACGTTGTTTTATGGTTTACAAGAGCACAGATAATCATGTAGAGCCGACAAACTGCCCTAACAACATAGGAAGCGCTGGCAAGATTGTGTGGGACTTAAAGGGGTACCACTTGTACATGGACAATTATTACACGAGCGTGCAACTTTAGTCACTTTTTTGATCATCAGATTGGAGCATGTGGCACCGTGCGACCTAATCGCCAGGGCTTTCCCCAGCAGCTTGTACATTCCCATCTTAGGCTGGGGGAAGAGAGCCTGCTTGAAGTGTAATAACTTGCACGATATGAAGTGTAGGTATAATAAGAATGTTTTTGTTCTTACCTCACGTCATGCAGACACGACAGTCCAAATGACTACAGCAACTGGTGTTGTGGAGAAACCCCTCTGTGGCCACAAATATAACCTTAACATGGGAGGGGTGGACCTCAACGACCACTTGTTGGCGCCGTACCTAGTTGCCCCTAAGGCCAGGCGCTGGTACAAGAAAGTGTCTATTTATTTCACTTGGCTTTGCCGAATGCTCATGTGCTATACAGAGCTTCAGGACGGACTGGATCCTTCCTTAAATTCCAGGAAGAGATCGTCAGAGCCATTCTGTTTCCAGACGGCGCTCCACCTCACTTTCCCCAACCAAATGAATAAGCCGGCTGCACGAGAGGCATTTTCCTTATGTCCTCCCGAGTACCCCTACCCAACGAACCCCCCAAAGATGATGTCGTGTCTGCAGCAAGCACGGATATAGGCGTGACACCAGTTATTGTCCCCCCTGTCCTGACAATCCTGATCTTTGCATTGGTGAATGTTTTGAACGCTACCATACACTAGTTGAGTATTAGCATAGGGTACAAGCACTGCACAGACTAGGCACACTTTCACAGGGTTTCCCAAGATGTCATCACATTTTGAGAGATCCAAACCTGGGACCGATTACAAAAAAAAAAAAAAAAAAAAAAGAAGAAGTTGGTTGTTTTATTGTTTGTTCTGTTCTATTTTTTACTGTATTATATTCTGAAATGTTTTATCATGTTTGCTTTTCAGGTATGCAATTTTTTTATACTTTACTGTGTTTTATTGTTAACCATTTTTTTGTTTTCAGGTACGTCATTCAGCTGCAGAGCGGATTTATTTATCTTGACAGCAACAGCGTTTGCTCCCACAATAAATAAAGCTGTGACTGCAACACTGTAGGAGGCAATTTCACCACCACAGTTAAAAAAAAAAAAAAAAAAACCCTGCCCCCACCCCATGCTTAAATTTTAAATCATGTCATGTTTGGTATCCATGTACTCCGCCTAAGATCATGTTTTTTATTTCACGAGAGATAGAGATATAGAGATGTGTTTGGGAGTTCAAAGTAATTTTCTTGCAAAAAATAATAAAAAAAAAAAGGGTCAGAAAGGGCTTCGTCTTCAAGTGGGTAGAAGACTGGGTGATGCGCAATATAAGCTTCTAAATATTGTGCATAAAATGCCAGGACAGTTCAAACCCCCCCCCAAATTACCCCATTTTGGAAAGTAGACACCCCAAGCTATTTGCTGAGAGGCATGTCGAGTCCATGGAATATTTTATATTGTGACACAAGTTGTGGGAAAAAGACCATTTGTTTTTGCACAAAGTTTTCACTGAATGATATATTGCTCAAACATGCCATGTGCATATGTGAAATTACACCCCAAAATACATTCTATTGCTTCTCCCAAGCACGTGGATACCACGTGCGAGACTTTTTGGGAGCCTAGCCGCATACGGGACCCCACGAAAACCACTAGCCGCGTACGGGCCCCCGAAAACCAAGCACAACCTTCAGGCTTTCTAATGCCCCGTACACACGATCGGAATTCTCGTCGGAAGAAGCTCTGATGGCTTTCCCAATGGAATTCCGCTCAAGCTGTCGTGCCTACACACGGTCACACCAAATTCTGATTGTTTAGATAGCAGTGACATACAACGGGACTAGAAAGAGGAAGTTCAATAGCCAGTAGCCAATAGCTTCCATCTCCTAGTTGAATCTGAGCATGCGTGAGTTTTGGCGTGTCGGAATTGTATACACACGATCGGAAGTTTTTCCGTCGGAAAAATTGAGATCATGCTATCAATTCTTGGCTGGCAGGAATTCGGTCGCATTTTCCGATGAAAAGCTCTCAGCGGTCTTTTTCTGGGCATAATTCCAATTGTGTGTACGTGGCATTAGAATGTAAATTTTTGATTTCACTCCTCACTGCCTATCAGTTTGAGGCCATGGAATTCCCAGATGGCACAACCCCCCCCCCCCCCCCAAATTACCCCATTTTGGTAAGTAGACACCCCAAGCTATTTGCTGAGAGGTATGGTGAGTATTTTGCAGACCTTGCTTTTTGTCACAAGGTTTTTAAAATCTTCATTTTAAAAAACAAACGAGAGCTGCAAAATACTCACCATGCTGCCAGAGCTGCAAAATACTCAACATCTCAGCAAATAGCTTGGGGTGTCTACTTTCCAAAATGGGATCATTTGGGGGGGGGGTTTGTGCCATCTGGGCATTTTATGGCCTTCAAAACTATGTAGTGAGGAGTGAAATCAAAAATTTACACCCTTAGAAATCATGAAGACGGTGATTGGTTTTCGGGGCCCCGTACACGGCTAGGCTCCCAAAAAGTCCCACACATGTGGTACTCCCGTACTCAGAAGCAGCAAAATGTACTTTGGGGTGCAATTCCACATATAACTATGGCATGTGTGAGCAATATATCATTTAGTGACAACTTTTTGAATAATGCCAATCATGTGGGACAAAAAAATTAAATAGTCAATGGGCTCAACATACCTCTTAGCAATTCCTTGGGGTGTCTACTTTCCAAAATTGGGTCATGGGGGGGGGGGGGGGGATAGGCAGTCAAACTAAAAGCTGTGTAACTTCCAGGAAATGTACCCTAGTTTGTAGACGCTATAACTTTTGCGCAAACCAGTAAATATACGCTTATTGACATTTTTTTGTTTAACCAAAGACATGTGGCTGAATACATTTTGCCCTAAATGTATGACTAAAATGGAGTTCATTGGATTTTTTTTTATAACAAATAGTAGAAAAAAAACGATTTTTCTTCAAAATGTTCAGTCTTTTTCCCCATTTATATTGCAAAAAATAAAAATCAGAGGCAATCAAATACCATCAAAAGAAAGCTCTATTTGTGGGAAAAAAAAGAAGGATGCAAATGTATTTTGGGTACAGCATTGCATGACCACGCAATTAGCAGTTAAATTGATGCAGTGCCAAATTGTAAAAAGTGGGCTGGTCAGGAAGGGGGTAAAACCTCCCCGGGGCTGAAGTGGTTAAAGAGGACCTTCACCCTAAAGTTCATATCACGTTACCCTGCATACACCCCCATACCTCTTACATTTTTATTTAAAGAGGAAGTAAACCCTGATGAGTTTACTTCCTCTTTTTTTCCCTGCAAAGGTAAAGCATAATGGACTACTATGCATCGCATAGTAGCCCATTATGTGTCACTTACCTGACACAGGAGCCAGCGAAGTCACGCTGTCCCCTGTAGTCCGCCGCATCCATCTTGCTGGTGGCGTCTCGCAGCTCCGCCGCTGTCATTCACTCCCGCACATGTGCACAGGAGTCGACAAATGCGGCAGCTCCATTTTTGGAACTGCCGCGTTCAGTGCGCCTGCGCGCCGCTGTCTACGGCGCATGCGCCGTAGACAGCGGTGCCCGTTTTCGGGCAAATATCTCCTAAACCATATAGGTTTAGGAGATATTGCTTGGACCTACAGGTAAGCCTTAATCTAGGCTTACCTGTAGGTCAAAGTGGTTTGTAAGGGTTTACAACCACTTTAAAATGGTAGTAAACTCTGCACTACCACTTGTACCTACAGGTAAGCCTTTAAAGAGGAAGTAAACCCTGATGAGTTTACTTCCTCTTTCATTCCCTGCAAAGGCAAAGCATAATGGACTACTATGCATCGGATAGTAGTCCATTATGTGTCACTTACCTGACACAGGAGCCAGCGAAGTCGCCGCTGTCCCCTGTAGTCCGCCGCATCCATCTTCTTGGTGGGGTCTCGCAGCTCCGCTGCTGTCATTTGGCGAAGCCGCGATGACGTCACTCCTGCGCATGCGCACGGGAGCCGACACGCGCAGCAGCTCCGTCGTTGAGAATGCCGCGCTCAGTGCGCCTGCGTGCCGCTGTCTACGGCGCATGCGCCGTAGACAGCGGTGCCTGTTTTCGGGCAAATATCTCCTAAACCATATAGGTTTAGGAGATATTTCTTGGACCTACAGGTAAGCCTTAATCTAGGCTTACCTGTAGGTCAAAGTGGTTTGTAAGGGTTTCCTGTAGGTACTGTGAATATCTCTTAAACTTGCACAGTTTAGGAGAGAATCAGAGTGCATGCAGCCAATGGCACCTTCAGACCCTGTGCCGGAAACTGCGGCTCCCATGCCCACGCGTACCATAATCACATCTCCAGCCAATCACAAAGCCGGAGCTCACAAACCTGGAAAACAGACAGGGTGAACATGTAAGCCCTCTCAGTGGTGACTTTACAGCATTGGAGGGCTTTGTTCCAAGGCATTTCAAAATGTGCTAATACTAGCACATTATGCCATTGCCTTGCAGGGGTGTTTTTTTTTTGAACATCGGCGGTTTAATACCGCTTTAACATAATTTGTCAAACTTAGGTGAGAATTATGTTTTTTCCCCCTGTGCATGTGTGCTGAAAGGCTTTGGGTTCCGAGTAAGCCCTCTAGCATAGTTGAGCAAGTGCTGGGTTTCCTGACCGTCTGTACACTCGCACAAAGACAGCTATTAGGGAAGCCCCAACACTCCTGCTTTCTTTGCGCATGTGCAGGAAACCATTTGTTGCTACGTGGTTAGCACTTCCACCTAGCAGCACTAGAGAGATATAGAGATATATAGATAGATAGATATATACATCCATATACATATACACACACAGCGTTACAGAAGTAGCTGAAATAAAGAATAAATAAATTTTATGTGGCTAGATGTGCTGAAGGGCTCTGCTAGGACGCGAAGGCCAAGCAGAGACTTTCTGCACATAGCAATAATGATGGCAATGGAGGGAGGAACTACTTTAGATAAGGACTAAACGTCCACTTTAATGTGCAGGGGAAGGAGTTAATATTCAGAACGCAGAGAGAATCTGTACTGGAGAAGAGGGGGTGAAAGGGTTAAAAAATAAAAAACACACAACACATTACTCAATTACAATGTCTCACTGTGGATTATCTGCTGCTGCCGATTCCTTTATTCACAAAATTATATACAATATATTATATATAATAAATAATATTGATAAATATTCACTTCCTCTCCTTCCTTGGTTGTAAGGGGGGGGGGGGGGGGGGATTTCAAATGTAAACAATATGGTGTGTTTACATTTGTGATCGATCATCATAGCTATCACATAGTACAGAGCCGTTTGAATTCAGGATGCACCAAGAGTTTTTGGTGCCGAAACCGATATCGAAAATTAAAAATACACTAGGCCGAAAACCAAAACAGAATGTGACCGGTTTTAAAAATATTTTTATACAGGAGATGGTCAGAAACTGGGAATATGGTACAGGAGATGGTCAGAGGACAGGGACATGGTACAGGAGATCAGTGCAGCCTTACCAGTACCCATCAGGTGCAGCCAGCCTGTGTCTCCAGTGCAGCCAGTGTCCCCCATGGCCTGACAGCCTGTGCAGGGGAAGAGAGAGGAGAGCCGCCGCCTGGTTGATTAGAGCGTCAGGAACATCACAGCTTTCATTTCAATAGCTGTGTGTTCCCCGCCACGCGCCATCATATACAGCCCCTCTTTATCCGGGCACTTTGATAGACAGATGACCCGCCCAATCCTGGGGTGGGGGAATCTGTCTATTAAAGTTCCCTGGACAAGGGGGAGGGGTTGTGACGGCACGCAGCAGTGAACACACAGCTATTGAAATGAAAGCTGTGATTTTCCCGACGTTATAGGAAACCCCCGTGTGGAAAGAAAAAAAAAAGCACTTCTGTAAGTAAAGGATCCCGAGGGATGTCACCCGTAGAAAGTTAAGGTTCCTCTGCTCCTGTCTCTGCAACCAGCTGTGATTACATCCACGCTGTGATGGAAGAATGACCATAGGGTGGAGGAAACCAGAATGTGGCTTGGTGCACAGATGGCTGGATGGCATCAAGAGATGACGTCACCGGAGTACAACGCATTTCCGAGCATGCGCAATGCGTATGTTGAGGCAGCCGCACTCCTTTCTCCAGCACATGTTCGGAAACACATTGCACTCCAGCGACGCCATCTCTTCACACCACCCAGCCTCGTTCCATTTTCCTCCACTGTACAGTCGTTCTTCCATCATATTGGTGACCAGTGGGGATTTCGGTGCAAAGACAGGACTGGGGGAACCTTGACTTTCTACCGATGACATTCCTCTGGATCCTTTACTTACAGAAATGCCTTTTTATCTTTGCACACGCGAGTTGCCATTTGTATGAATCCATTAAATAATTTTTACTCCTACATTTAGAGGAGCTAATCTGGAATCCGGCTTCTATTCCCACATGGTGGCAGGCCTTGGTGTATGGACTTTTATTACATTTTATGGACTCTCTATGGATATATATCAATTGGGTTGCAGTAGAATTCTAAGCCTTTGCACCCTTTACCTGTATAAACCAATAATAAGGCTTACCTATAGGTAGTGTAAATATCTCCTAAACGTGCACAGTTTAGGAGTTATTTACTGTACAACGCAGCCAGTGCCATCACTGGCGCATGAGCTCTGAAGGAACGGCCACTCATGCCATTTGTGCAGAGCCCTGTGCTGTGACTGGTGGCTCCTGCGCACATCCTCCGTAAACCCAAAAGCAAGTCAGGTGAAGATGGAAGCAGCCTCCAGCTTTGACATCTCAGCACAGGAGGGCTTTGTTTTATGGTAAGTTTAACACAATGTGCTAGTAGGATTATGGTTTTAACATCCAGCGGTTTACAACCACTTTTATGGGTCCCCGACATAGATGACAAAACTCTTCAAAACTGTCGCAAGACTCTCTTGAAGGTTGTTTAGAAGGAACTGTACTGCCAAGAAGTGTCACAAAAGCTTTACAGAAACCTCCCCTTGTTGTGTCCCACTGCAGAAATGGATTTTACAAAATGTATGAAAACAATACTTTATTATAGCACAGACACTGTGAATTCAACTCCATTAATCTCATACATTGAGCCTGAATAAGCCAAACTGGTGGGACTCTTATGACCTATATAATAGAAAGGCAGACACCCCCCGGTAAGCCCATGTGAGCAGCCCCATCAGGCAGCCGTAGGCTCTATAGTGTAGTGTGAATGGTGGCAGAGGACAGATGGTGCTATGAACTCCGACATGAATACTAATCGGTACTAGAAGTCGACAATCACCCATGACGGTGTTTACGTGCTGGGGAGCTCATGTCACCGTGAAAGTTTCCTGATGTCCTATAGAGGTGAATAAGCTGGAGGTCACTCACCTCTTGAAGTCCCTCATAAGCCTTCTCCTAGCCGGAGTGGACATGGCCCTGGTTCAAGGCGGACGGAGAAAGGGACAAGGGCGACGGGCTAAGGCAGTTGTCGGGAGCCAAGGCCCGGCTGCCGCTTCTCGCTTTGCAGCCTTGGCACAAACAAGCTGCGATGACGTTTCACAGCGCCCCAAAAAGGGCAGAACAGAACGTTCCACCGGATCCAACCATTCGTCCCCAAACATAGGGGTGAACGCATCCGCACACTCACATCAGAAGTCACTCAGATCATTCCCGTAGCGACAGTGCAATGTTATTGGAGCAAACTATGTATTTTAGCAACATATATTGCTGTTGAACCCACGAAAATAATCACACCCAAACTACGGCTGTCTTAGGAATGGAATATTCCAAGAGTGACAACCGAAAAGTTCCTGGAGAAAGATTGCGTCAGATCATGTGATCTGTGATTTTCTTCAGTCTGTCTATAGAGCGTGTTTGGTGTGTGTCAGTGCTTAATATAAGTGGATACCTGGCAATGCTTGCATCATATAATCTCCATTATTCATAAGTCCTGTTATTAAAGGCCGGTGCAGCCAGTAAGAAAAGTATGGCATGTTAAAGAGGAACTGCAGTCTGCTCACATAGTTTGTAATAAAAACATCTTTGCCATTCTGAAGTGTCCCTACTACCACTTTTCGTATTATTTTATATATCGAGGTAAGCAACCCCCGACACAGGTGCCACAAGTGTCATGTGAGCCTCTTTTGCCAGCACTCGACTTACTCCCCATCAGAATTCCCCCCCACATCGCACCTGCACTGAGGGGGAGGCACTGTGCCCCCCACACATTGTAAAAGATGGGAAACATTGTTTCTCTAACTTTACTGTAGCTGTAAACGTCAGCTCTTGGGGAAGAGATTGGGTGCAGTTCTGCTAAGGGGGTGACCCCTGTTTTTAGGAGAAGGATTGTAATTGGCCACTGCTAAAGCCAATCACAGGCCTGCTAGCCCTGCCCCACCATCTGGAGGAAGATGACTCATTTGATTGTCACTACCAACCTCAGAAAGAAGGGATTTTGCTGTGATTGAGAAAACCACAATCAGGTGACAGTTTGTGGAATTACTTTTGAGCTTCTGGGAACTTTGTTGAAATATATATACTGTGGTAGAGTAGGGATGAGCTGGATGTTCGACTCAACCACCAACGGTTCGCCCATTTGGTGAAACCAGAACATTATGGGCCGTTCATGCCAAATTCGAGTGGGCCATAATGCACTGCGCCATCACAGTGCATTGCTGGCTGATTGGCAAAGTATTCACTATGACCCGCATGCTTGGCCAATCACAGCGCCATCTGTCTAGCGAGCCGTAATTGGCCATAGGCAGGATACCTGTAGCCAATTCGGGCTCTAGGGGGTTTAGTACACATCCCACACTATATAAGGCCGTCTGCGCGGCAGCCTTGTGTAGTGTGTTGCAGCTCATAGAAATAGATGGAGAGACTGTGTTTATTTCCTCTGAAGCTATTGCAATTACAGTCTGTGTATTGTGTTCCCTGCACAGTGTACACCTGAAGCTGCCCTAGTTGCTCGTGTTGTTCTGGTCCTATACCACAGGCAGCTGCAGCAGTTATAGTCGTTGTATTGTGCCCCCTGCACAGTGTACACCTGAAGCTACCCCAATTGCTCCTGTTGTTCTGGTCCTATACCACAGGCATCTGCAGCAGTTACAGTCAGTGTATTGTGCCACCTGCACAGTGTACACCTGAAGCTGCCCCAATTGCTCGTGTTGTTCTGGTCCTATACCACAGGCAGCTGCAGCAGTTACAGTCGGTGTATTATGCCCCCTGCACAGTGTACACCTGAAGCTACCCCAATTGCTTGTGTTGTTCTGGTCCTATACCACAGGCAGCTGCAGCAGTTACAGTCGGTGTATTGTGCCATCCTCACAGTGTACACCTGAAGCTACCCCAATTGCTCGTGTTGTTCTGGTCCTATAACACAGGCAGCTGCAGCAGTTACAGTCGGTCTATTGTGCCACCTGCACAGTGTACACCTGAAGCTACCCCAATTGCTCGTGATGTTCTGGTCCAATACCACAGGCAGCTGCAGCAGTTACAGTCAGTGTATTGTGCCACCTGCACAGTGTACACCTGAAGCTACCCCAATTGCTGGTGTTGTTCTGGTCCTATACCACAGGTAGCTGTAGCAGTTACAGTTGGTGTATTGTGTCACCTGCACAGTGTACACCTGAAGCTACCCCAAGAAGGACAGCAATCTGGCAGTCATGTTCCACCAGATGCAGCATACTGCCAGGTTTGCTCCAGTGATGAGGAGGGAGGGGATGATGAGGTCACTGACTCCACGTGGGTGCCTGATAGGAGAAGGGAGGGGAGGCACATCTCCAACAAGGCAGGATGACCTCCAGGGGCCAGCCTAAGGGCAGCACACAGACTGAATCACACCGCAGAGCTCCGCCTGTGCAGGGCGCTGCCTCTGTGCGTTATTCCAAAAGTTCTTTGGTGTGGGCTTTTTTTGAGACAAGTGTATCAGATCGCACCACTGCTATTTGCAACATATGTCTCAAGCGTATCTCGCGTGGCAAAAACATCAGCCGCTTGGGCACTACATGCTTGACCAGACATGTTGACCTGCCATGCAGTTCGTTGGCAAGCGTACCTTAAAGACCCACATGAAAATACAAAGCAGACCTCTCCTTGCTCCTCATCAGCTGGGATCTCCAACCCCACTATACCTTCAGTCATCTCTGAAACCTGCACTGAGAGGAATGAAGGTGTAGAATCAGGTGTGTCACAGCCAAGTACTTGCGGGCACTCTGCTAGCAGTACACCGGCGTCCGATTGTACCAGGCAAATTTCCCTGCCCCAACTGCTGGACCGTCAAAAGAAGTTCACTCCCAGCCATCCACATGCCCAGAGGTTGAATGCTAGCTTGGCTAAATTGCTAGCACTTCAACTGCTGCCTTTTCAGTTGGTAGACTTGGCCCCCTTCCGTGAATTTGTGCAATGTACAGTTCCTCAGTGGCAGGTTCCCAAACGCCACTTTTTCGCACGGAAGGCGATTCCGGCTCTTTACTGGCATGTGGAAGGCAATGTCCATGCCTCGCTGGACAGGGCGGTCAGCGGTAAAGTGCATATTAAAGCTGCCTCATGGTCGAGCAGGCATGGACAGGGACATTAGCTATCTTTCACGGCACATTGGGTGAGTCTTCTGGCAGCTGGGAAGGATGCAAGACACGGTGCAGTATTGTTGGAGGTTGTTCTGCCACCACGCCTCCAAAAGGCTGCTACTGGTTGTGACACACCTCTCTCATCCACCCCCTCCTCTTCTTCTTCCTACATGGCCTCTTCCTGTTCTTTGTCCTCGGAACCAGCGGTGCATTCAAGGCATTCAAGGTGCTACGCAAGTACACAGGAAAAAAGATGCCATGCCGTACTTGCGCTGGTGTGCTTGGGGGACAGGAGCCATATTCTGTCAGCTCTGCAGGGGCAGGCTGAGAGGTGGTTGACACCACACCAGCTTAAGCCAGGAATGGTGGTTTGTGACAATGGCACCAACCTCCTCTCCACCCTCCGACAGGGACAACTGACCCATGTGCCTTGTCTGGCTCACATCCTTAACTTGGTGGTGCAGCGGTTATTGGGCAGGTTCCTGGGCTTACAGGATGTCCTGAAGCAGGCCAGGAAAGTCTGTGTGCATTTCTGCCAGTCATATAATGCCAGTGCTCGGCTGGCTGACCTCCAAAAGGAATTTAACCTGCCCAAGAACCGCCTAATCTGTGACATGCTCACCAGGTGGAACTCAACGTTGGCCATGCTGCAGAGGCTGCACATGCAGCAGAGAGCCATCAATGGGCATAAATCTAGATTCAGTATAGTCGGCTCATGTCACCAAAGTTAAAATCTTACCTTCGTTCTAACGTTCGTCGCTTCCGTTCCTCCTTCCTCTGAACACAGAACGTAGTTACGACACACACGTGTTTAAGCTTTATATACACTGCACATGCGTGAAACTCCGCCCGCCCCTGACGTTCTTTCTAGAATATCCCCCCCCCCCCCTCCATCTGTTTCATCGCAGTGGGAGAGGAATATGGCGGATACACACCAGGTGCATAATTCCAGTAACGAGGAGGAGGAAAGCCCGGAACCAGGAACGTCCCGATCCCGGAGGAGATTTAAGGCCACAAATATGTCCTTGGCTGAGATGTTGACGGGAATTATGGTCCATACCCAAACCCAAATCTGAGAAAGGTCAAGATTATGACTAAAGTTATGAAGAGTCTGTACAGGAATTTTGGGGTACGACGATCCAAGGATCGATTGAGGAAACGCTGGTCGGACCTCAAATTAAGGGAGCGCGATCAGTATAGAAAGATCAAGAAAGTTCTTTGAAAAAGTATTTGTCGTGTGTTCCTATTCTTATTAATATTGCATGCTGCGCCATGTGTTTTTCTTTATGGTGTTGTACATTTAAAAATGGCTACTTTCATGTTCATACGCACAGTAAGCGGTCATAGTAAACATCGTTCATTTCCTAAATAAATACGCTGTTTTCCCAGATACCTGATTAAATACATTTGTTCATGTTATTTTTGAATTTAATAAAAGAGGTTTAGGACATTGTTGTCTAGATGTATTTGAACCTAGAAGGAACAGCTAGATTCAGTGTAATGTATGACAGTCAGCAGCTGTCTACACATCTGGACTCAGGTGCACTAGTGTGGGACGCCAGAACAAACTTTTTAGGGTGTCAAACACAGGTACTCCATTGGATACTTGGGGACCCAAAAAAGGTAAGTATTCCAGCTTTAGTAGGTCTTCAGCTTGTAATTCTGACCAAACAGACAATTGTACCCCACTTCCAAGCAATGTTTATTATTCATATTTGTTGCCTCAAATATCTGTGTGCTAAGTATACCTTTTGTTTCATTCTCATAGGGGAGCAAAGAATCGGGAGATATGAGGTCACCAGGGACCCCTCACCTCCTGAACAAGGGGAACAGAGGTCACAACCAGAGGATGTAGAGGAAGGAGAGGTGCTCGATATTAAGACCACAACAGGTGAGTGTCTGACACCCCAGCTTCAGGTAATAAGAGATGTGTTCTTGCATATTTATAATACATGGTGTGTTTTTTTGATTTTTAGGTGATGTACAGGTTGTGGAAGAACAATCAGATAATTTCACCAGTGACAGTGCCCAAAGGCTAATCCGGGACATCATGTGGTGCAGTCAGGATTTACATATTATCAAACAGAAAACTATGGATATTGAAGTAAAACTTAAGAACACGATTGATGTCCTAGGAAGAATTACATTTTCCAAAAAATTGGCACTATTTTGTGTTTTTTTCAAAAAGTTTTACATTTAAAAAAAGCCTAATTTTGAAGATGCACACAGTATGTCACCATGTGCTCTCTGCCATCAGGGGATATCAATGTACGCGTTTTGTGCCTGCAACCCCTTCCTCAAAACTCAAGTAGGTGAGAGGAAGGTGTTGCACCCCCAAAACACGTCCATTTCTCCCCCATGATGGGAGATAGCACATGTTAACATTAGGCATGGGATCAGAATGCAAATCCCCAGTTTGACTCCCAATTTGTGTGCATCTTCAAAATTAGGCTTTTACAGGGGTGACTTCACCCCATCTGTTGAAGGCAAGATCCACACATTTTGGACAATATAATGTGTGATCTTCCCTTTTAAGTTTTTCAATGTTGAACTTTGTAAGTTCCAGAGTTGTGAATGTTCTGTTTTGAAACATGGTTGTTTATGTATCCTTAAAACAAAAAAATATGTAGCTAACTCAAAATTTTATATTTTTTTACAAAAAAATGTTTTACAACGCACATGTGAATGTGTACGGAGTAAAATAATTTTTACTCAACAATGTGTGGCTTCTTCTTTCAATGATCAATACCATTGTTTGTGTTTAAATTGGTGTTTACAGTGTCAATGGGTTTAGATAATAATGTGCAAACCACTTGGTACTGCAAGTGTACTAGGAGACAGAAAAAAGAAACACAAGCAGGAATTCAAAAATCCAGATTTTTCCAGCTTTAAATGTAAAATGTATTCAAACATGTGAGGACAAAGCAATGGCCCCCCTCCCCGAAAAATATTGTACATCATTTTGGCGCACTTCACGGGCACTTTGGGGGGGCTAGCCAGGACGGGCCACTTCCAGGGACGTCATTGATTGCTGAAGTCCGGCGTCAGGCCCAACTGTGACCACATAATTTGGGTTGTTTCTTTTCATAAAGTTATGCAGCATGCAACAAGATAAAATGATGGTATTAAGTTTGTATTCCGCCATATTAATGGCCATTTGAAACAGGCGGAACCGGCTGGCCAGAATCCCAAACGCGTTCTCCACAATTCTTCTGGCTCTGGCCAGCCGGTAATTAAAAACCCTCTTCTCAGGGGTGAGGGTCCTCTGGGGGAATGGCCTCATGACATGGTTTCCCAGACCAAAAGCCTCATCTGCTACGAAGACAAATGGCAGTCCTTCAACGTTTTCCTCCGGGGGTGGCAATCCCAAGCCACCACTCTCGAGACGTGGGTAAAACTCGGTCCGGGTAAATACTCCTCCATCCGACATCCGGCCATTCCCCCCCACGTCCACATATATAAACTCATATGTCGCCGACACCACCGCCATCAACACGATACTATGAAACCCCTTATAGTTAAAATAGTATGACCCCTGAATGGGGTGGTGGGATGATGCGGATGTGCTTCCCATTGATTGCCCCTCTGCAGTTAAGAAAAATCCCACCGCTGGGCAAACTGGGAGGCCACAGTCTGCCATTCCTGTGGCGTTGAAGGAAACTGTGGAGTCAAACAAAAAAATTTAATTAGTAATTTTGCACAAAAACATTACAAGCAGATTATACACAAACATTGTGGCCAACATCAGTATAACATTTCTTGTAAATAGTATTTAAAGGCTAAAATATAAGGTCCACTTATCAGATTCATCACCCCCTCTGATGGCCCCTTTTTTAGGGGAGAGGGGTATGTTTTGGACAGATAACCACCCTCTCCACTACATAATGGAGTAATAACAAAGTAATGTGTGTTACTTTGGCCAGCCCCTCCTTAATTACATATTGGCAGCCCACTGCATTACAATGGAGCTGACAAAATACATTGTTAAGTGACTAGACTAGGAGTATATGGGCCTCGGATAGCATGCTGGGGGGGTCAGTGAAGGCAAATATGCATGAAGGACAAAAAAGGAGCATACAAAATGCCAACATGCATGAGGACAAAGAGAAAATTCCCAGCTTATTACAATTATGTTAATTTTAGAATGATGAAAGAAATACAATATATTAGCAAACATTAAATACATAGAATGTGATGTTAAAAGAGAAAACTTCATATATTCCTTCTGCAGGACCTGAATGATGGCAGAATAGGTCTCTGGAATAATGATTCCTAGAGCCTGGGGGGAGATGCCTGTTGAGAACTTGAGGTCCTGAAGGCTTCTCCCAGTCGCCAGTCTCCTCTCCACTGATGCTTTATCCCGATCCTTGTTTTACTAAAAACCCCAAATTTTCAAAAAAACATTTGTCATCGGGACAGAAAGTGAGGTGAAATCTTCTGAAGAGGTGCACAGACGGAAAAAAATAATGTTACAGGGGTGATAACCCTTTCCTATGTTTTCCAAAAAGCTTAAAAATAGATTTTTTGACTGGAGCTACACTTTAAAAATGTACCAGTTCAAAATTACAAACAGATTCTACTTAACAACAAACCTACACAATTTGTTCCTGTCTTGTTTGCATCGCCTATATACTGCTGTTCTGAGTATATAGGGCCTGGGGGCCACACGCCTTTCCTTTTTTTAATTTGGGTACGGGGTTCCCCTTAAACTCCATACAAGACCCAAAGGGGCTGGTAATGGGCAGGGGGGCTACCCATGTCATTTTATCAATGATTTTCATCCATATTGCTCGAACCAGAAATTACATTAAAACCGCAAGCAGTTTTAAATGACTTTTTGTGCAGGAACAGTTCTAAACACGGAAAACACTTGCCACTTCACAGGCATACTATAGACACCCCCCAGGCACGATATTTAAAGGAATATTTCATTTTTTTCACTTTAAGCATCATTAAAATCAGTGCTCTCAAAAAACTGCAGTTTTTAAAACTTTTTCTTGCATTGATACATGTCCCCTGGAGCCGGGTCCCCAAACCCTTTTTAAGACAATAAGTTGCATATTAGCCTTTAAAATTAGCATTTTTGATTTTGAATGTTCGAGTCCCATAGACTTTAATAGGGTTCTAAAGTTTGCACAAATTTTGTCCGTTCACAAGTTCTGGTGCGAACCGAACCGGGGGGAGGGGGGGTTCGGCTCATCCCTATGACAAAGCAAGGCTCTGTCCCTATGAAAATGAGGTTAAAGTGGACACAGAGTCTGTCATATCGGCTAAGTGCAGAGCTACAGAGCGTAAATTTGAAACAGAGAAAACTGGTTTTGCTAGTTCCCTATGGGGCTCTGTAGTTTGTAGATCCTTCAGAGTCTTGGGTGGGACGGGTCTTGTAAAGAGCCAGCAGGGTGTGTGCCCAGGTGCACATACAGCCAGAGGCGGCTCTAGGCTTTGTGAGGCCTTAGGCAAAATTTAGACACGAGGCCCCAATCAAGCCCATAATGGATAAAAAAAAATTCAAGCAAGTAAAAATGGCTGCAGAAAGATGCGTGGATCTAGCCCACAGGCGATCAGCACCACCTCCAGAGCACCCTCCTCAGATATATGCAGCCAATACAACATCTGGGACAGGTGACAAGCCCTCTAGGATTTCCCCCTTTGCCTTGGGAGAATGGGAAGAGGTGTCATTGAATCATTCCACATCCACAGAGGAAGGAGAGTGGGGGGATCCCAGCGCAGTGAGGGAGGGTGACAGGGAGGGAAAGAGAGTGAGGGAGCGGGGGAGAGAGAGAAGGGGGAGGGGAAGAGAGGGAGTGAGAGAGGGAGAGGGAGGAAGAGAGAGGGAGAGGGGAGGGGGGGAGAGAGGGGGGAGAGAGGAAGGAAGAGAGAGAGGGGGAGGGGAAGAGGGAGAGGGAGGGAGGGGGAGGAAGAGAGGGGGAGGAAGAGGGAGGGAGGGGGAGGGAGAGGAAAGGAAAGGGGGAGGGAGGGAGGTAGAGAGAGAGAGGGGGAGAGAGGGAGGAAGAGAGAGAGAGGGGGAGAGGAAGAGAGAGAGGGGGGGAGGGGAAGAGAGAGGGGGAGGGGAAGAGAGAGAGAGGAGGAGGGGAAGAGAGAGAGAGGGGGAGGGGAAGAGAGAGAGAGGGGGGAGAGGGAGGAGAGAGAGAAGGGGGAAGGGAGAGAGAGAAGGGGGAAGGGTGAGAGGGGGGGAAGGGAGAGAGAGGGGGGAAGGGCGAGAGAGAGAGAAGGGGGAAGGGAGAGAGAGAGAAGGGGGAAGGGAGAGAGAGAGAGGGGGGAAGGGAGAGAGAGAGGGGGGAAGGGAGAGAGAGAGGGGAGGGGGGAAGGCGGGAGAGAGGGGGGAGGAAGAGAGAGAGAGGGGAAGCGAGAGAGAGAGAGGGGGGAGCGGGGGAGAGAGAGGGGAAGAGAGGGGAGGGGGGAGGGGGAGAGGGAGGAAGGTGGAGAGAGAGATCTCTAGCCCCGTTCCTGTCTGTAGCCCCTCCTGCGTACCATGTCCCAGTCTGCAGTGCCTGTCTATGGGAAGCTGTGTGTGATGCTCGGTACGTTACCTTCCATGCCAGCAGGGTGTTCATGACGGCCAGCAGCAGGCAGGGTCCATTCTCAGTCTGGGTGGGGACAGTGTCCTGCTCCTTCCAGAGGATCTGGTACCTTCCATCTGTCCTCGTTTTCCGGCCCCAGTCAGCCTGTACTCCAGTTCTGGGAAGTCTTTAGAGCTCGTCTCCAGGACTATCGATCCTTGCAAGTCTCGCTGCTCAACTTGCCCACCAGGCCCGGACTGGGACAAAAAATAGACTGAGCAGCCCATAATAGCGGTCTCTTCCACACTCCCCAGCCTGAGAGACCCCTGCAGCAGCCTAAGTGAAAAGAGGGGAAACCTAGCAGAGCTGCCCGGGGGTGAACCCAGAAAGAGAACCAGAAAGAGAACAGGGGTGGCGGAGAGCATTGGAGTGAGGCTGAGAGCAGCAGGGGGGGCAAGAGTGTGGGGGGCATGAGCACTAGGGGGAAGAGAGCACTGGGGGGGTGCACTGGCGGGAGTGGGGAGCCTGGCAGGGGCAGAGAGCATGGGGGGTGATGGAGAGCATAGGGGCCAGAGAGACCTGGGGAAGGGGCAGAAGAGCATAGGGAGGGTGGGGGGTGGAGAGCACCGGGGGAGCTGGATAGCACAGTGTGGTAGAGAGCATGGGGGAAGCCAGGGAGCACGGGGGAGGTGGGGGGAGTTGGAAAGTACTGGGGGGAGCTGGATAGCATAGTGGAGTGGAGAGCATGGGGGGAGCCAGGGAGAATAGTGAGGGCTGGAAAGCACAAAGGGGAGCTGGAGAGCACTGTGGGGGGAGCTGGAGAGCACAGGGGTAAGTTGAAAGCACAGCGGGAGCATGGGGGGCAGAGAGCACTGGGGGGGGGAGACTGGACAGCACAGGGGGCAGAGAGCACTGGGGGTGCAGTTAGAACTGGGAGAGGTTAGGGAGCACGGGGAGCAGAGAGCTCTGGGGAGCTGGAGAGCACTGTTGGGGGGAGCCAGGGAGCACGGGTTGGTCGGAGAGCACTGGGGGGGGGAATCAGTGGGGGGCAGCCAGGGAGCACAGAGCACTGGGGGAGAGGTGGAGAGAAGTGGGGGGGCGACTGAACATGACAGTGGGGGGAGAGCACTGTGGGGGAGCACTGTGAGGGAGCACAGGAATGGGGGACTGGACAGCACAGTGGGGGGAGAGCATGGGGGGAGAAGTGGGGGGGGGCTGGACAGCACAGTGGGAGAGCACGGAGGACCAGAGAGCACTGGCGGGAGCCAGGAAGCAGAGAGGGTATGCAGGGAGAACTGTGAGGAACCAGGAAGCATCGGGGCAGTAAAAGAGTTAGATAGGAGGAGCTCCGGTGATCCCATCCCAGCGCTTGCTGCAGCCTGGCCGACCCCCGCCAGAGATCGTGAGTGAGTGCCCGGCCGTGCCGCCCTCCTGTGTGCCTGGATAGGAGGAGCGGCGGGGACAGCTGCATATGGAGGAATTGAGCTTTCCATATTCTTTCTGCAGCCGGCGAATGCCCGCAGAAGAAGCTGTCATTCAGCGGCTGCAGGAGGAATATGGAAAGCTCAATTCCTCCATATGCAGCTGTCCCCGCCGCTCCTCCTATCCAGGCACACAGGAGGGCGGCACGGCCGGGCACTCACGATCTCTGGGGGTAGTCGGCCAGAATGCAGCAGGCGCTGGGATGGGATCACCGGAGCTCCTCCTTCCCCTTCACAGTCATAGGGCAGGGATATTTTCCGCAGCCTGGCCGGACTCCTGACCCCAATAGGCAGCCGGCCAGACGTGGAGAGGCCAGGTGGGTGAGCGGCGTGGGCTGCAGGAGCAGCTCAGTTGCTTTAGGGCCCCACATGGACTTGCGGCCCGCCCGGTGTGCCCTATGGCTATCCTGAGGATAAATGCTGTGTGTGTTGAAGGGCTTCAAAGCTGTGTGCGTCCAAGGAGCCAGAAACTGTGTGCATTGAGGGGCTTGAAGCTGTGTGAGTCCAAGGAGCCTAAAGCTGTGTGCATTGAAGTGCTTGAAGCTGTATGCGGCCAAGGAGCCTAAGACTGTGTGCATCCAAGAAGCTTGCTTGAGGGGAAAGTACCTATAGCAGCAGTACTGCTGAAGAGTAGACAGGTGGGCTAGCATTTTCATTTGGATTTTGTGTATTTAATTTAAGCTTAGACCCCTGTGTGGGATTCCTAGATGGACTTTTGTTTTTTCCCTTTAATAAACATGGGCTACCAGGCCCTTAACTATAAATGCCTTTCTGATGTGGACTCACTGCACTAAAACGCATCTATCCACTTGAGCTGAACAATCCACAATGTCAAAAAAAATATAATTATGTGTGTGAGTATGTGTGTGTATGTCACTTACTACTGACCCCTCAGCTCTGCATCATCTACTCCCAACCTCTGAACTCTGCATCACTTACACCTGACCCCTGAACTTTGCGACACTCTTATGGTCAACCACCATAAAGATAACTGTGTTGCCCTGGGACTTGGGTAACTCCACAATGAAATCCATAGACATATGGGTCCAAGGCCTCTCTTCATTGGGTTGTAAGAGACCTACTGGAAGGTGTCATGGAGTCTTACTCTGATCACACACGTAACAAACGGCTACAAAGGCAGTTACATCAGCCCTTAGGCCACCAGAATTGTTGAGAAATGGCCCAAAAGAGTTGATGCTTCCCAGGGTGGCCAGCAGCCTTGGGAGAATGGTAAGTCTGGAGCACGGCAGTACAGAGACTCTCAGGGACAATTCAGCAGTCACAAGGTTTTTCAGGAGGAGCTTGGACCAAACGGCAAGAATTTTGTCACCCATAGCCCTTGTACACACGGTCGGAGATTCCGACGACCAAATCCGTCGGAGTTATTCCGACGGATTAATTCCGGACCAGGTCCAGAAGTGATGTTGCATACACACGGTCGGACCAAGTTGCCGGAATTTGCGGTTGCCAAGAACGCGGTGACGTAAGCCGTGTACAGCGGACCTACAAAAGGGAAGTTCAGCACCACGTCCGGCACCCTTTGGGCTCCTTCTGCTGATCTCGTGTCTATCGCATGTAAGTTTGGTGAGAGACGATTCGCGCTTTTCAGATTTGTGATTCAGATCGCTACTGCTCTTCGGTTTGTGCTTGTCTTTGCGTATCTAATAGTCAGTGTGTGCAGTCAGTAAGTATTTGTTTCTCATTGTGGACTATATCTTGGTATAGTACACTTTGATTTGCATTTCTTATTGTCTGCTTGCTTCTGCTATTCAGTTCATTCTTTCAGGCCTTGCTGTTTATCAGTGTTTTCTGTTGTCCGTTCTGACGAGCCGACCGTTTTGAAACCATGTTTCGTCTACGTACTCATCGTATAGTTTGTGCTGTGCAGGGGCTTTGTGTTGGGGTTGTTACTTTGACACAAGCCCGGTCCATGAACAGGGAGGGGAGGCGTTTGTGGACCAAGAATTGGTTGCGCCAGCGTGACCAGTTCTCGCACATGCCTTTGCTCCGTGAGATCCGGGAGAATAATCCTGATGATTTCAGGAATTATCTCCAGATGACGGACCCCGTTTTTCACTGTCTGCTGGCTTTGCTGACCCCTTATATCAGCAGGCAGGATACCTGCATTCAGCAAGCCATCACTCCGGAGCAGAGGCTCATCACCACGTTGCGCTACTTGGCGACAGGGAGAAGCCTTCAGGTTCTCTACAGGCATCTCCCCCCAGGCTCTGGGGATCATTATTCCAGAGACCTGTTCTGCCATCATTCAGGTCCTGCAGAAGGACTATATGAAGGTAAGTTTTCTCCTTTAACATCACATTCTATGTATTTCATGATTGCTAATGTCTTGCATTTCTTTCTTCCTAATTACCATCATTGCAATATGCTCTAATTCATATGCTCTGCCCCTTTGTCCTCAGGCATATTTGCCTCACTAACTTCCCCACCATGCTCTTCTTGGCCCATAAAACTATAGTCTAGTCACTTACCAATGTCTTTTGTCAGCTCCATAGTATTTTTTGGTTGCGCCAAACTCATTAGGAACCCCCCTCCCCCCAACTGCTAGCTCAGCTGATAGCAATCTTCTATCTGATGACTTTACCAAACCCAATACACACTCTACCTACCTTTTTGATGCTCACATTTATGGACGAGTTCACCAAAGCATTTCATTACTTTCAAATGTTTTTTTTTGTTTTTTGTTTTTTCCCCTATTAATTATCTTGATATGTAATAGCAGAATGTCAAAATGTACTTCCATTTATTTTCTATTTTTGGTATTATGACACTTCTTACCTGTCCGGTGGGCTGCCAATAGTGTAAGTAAGGAGGGGCTTCCCAAAGTATCACACATTATTTTGGCATTCAGCTGTCAATCAAGTAGAGAGGGTTACCTGTCCAAACCCCCCCCCCTCATTTTTTAGCAAGGGCCCATCAGATGGGGGGGATGGGGGGGTGATGACTCTCATAAGGGGACCTTATACTTTAGGCTTTAAATACTCAGTTCCAAAAATGTTATACTAATCTTGGCCAAAAATGTTGGTGTCTAATCTGCTTGCAATGTTGATTATTTAAATTACTAATTTTAGTTCTTGTTTCACTCCACAGTGTCCTTCAACGCCACAGGAATGGCAGACTGTGGCCTCCCACTTTGCCAGTCGTTGGAACTTTCCCAATTGTGGAGGAGCAATAGATGGAAAGCACTTCCGCATCGTCCCACCACCCAACTCGGGGTCATACTCTTTTAACTATAAGGGGTTTCATAGTATCGTGATGTTGGCGTTGGTGTCTGCGACATATGAGTTTTTGTATGTGGACGTGGGGCAAAATGGACGGATGTCGGATGGTGGAGTCTTCGCACGGACAGAGTTCTACTGGCGTCTCCAGAGTGGCAGTCTGGGCTTGCCACCCCCAGAGGAGAATCAGGAAGGACTCCCGTTCGTCTTCGTCGCGGATGAGGCGTTTGCCCTGGCGAACCATCTGATGCGGCCTTTCCCGATGAGGACCCTCACCCCAGACCAGAGGATTTTTAATTTCCGCCTGTCCAGAGCCGAAGAGTGGTGGAGAACACTTTTGGTATACTGGCCAGCCAGTTCCGCCTTTTTCTAACGCCTATTCACATGGCGGAATACAAACTCAATCATATAGTGCTGGCGTGCTGTGTTCTGCACAATTTTCTTAAAAAAGTTTCTGCGAACTATGCGGTCTCAGTTGGCCAACAAGAAGCAGACTTGCTTGAAAATTATGAGAACCTCACGGGCCTTGAACCTGCTCATCCTGGCTTGCCCCCCCAAAGCGCCCGTGAGGTTAGAACCCAATACATGGACTACTTTGTGGGTAGGGGGGCCATTGATATGCCAGACAATGTCTGAGAGGCATTTTCCCAATACATTTTTCTTTAAAACTCCTTCATTCACTGCTTGGCTTGGTTTTAGGTGTCTCCTAGGTATATTTAAGTTTTTTCTTGTTGTGCCTTTTTCACCAACAGTGCAAACCCAATTTCAGAGCGAGATGAGGGGACAGTCTCTTCTTCAGATAATCTTATTATGTTGTGGGTCTGCTACACACACACCTTGTTTTTGGTAACTAATGTATGTAGTGCATTACTGACCAAAATTATGCTCATTTTCAGCACCATGCCAGGAAAATGGCATTATTGTCCAAATTTACACCTCACTGTGGATGTTTTTTACTGAAGGCGCATCCACTATGCACTACAAGTGCACTGCAAAAGTGCACCTGAAACTGCCCTCGGAGTGCAAAGTGGAGTTTCCTTTAGTAAATAACACCCATTCTCACCGCAAACTAAAATTTTACTACAAATACATTTTTGGCGCAATGAAAAAGGAAGCCACACATTGTTGATAATTTAACTTTTTAATCCAAGCACATTCACATGTGCGTTTAGAAAAGGTTTTTACAACAAACCAAGAAATTGTGTGTATCAAAAACAGACTTTCAGCTAATTTTTGTTTACTTGGTGTTTTGTGTAAACAGGCATGTATCAAAGCGTAAAATACAGAACACAGGAACTTACAAAGTTCAACTTTGAAAAGTGAGGACAATATCAGACATGAGTATGTACAAACTGGGCTGATATTGCCTTCATCACATGGGGTGTCACCCCTGGAAAATCCAAATTTGCAAGATGCACACAGTGTGTCAACATGTGCTATCTCCCATCATGGGGGATTAATGTACATGTTTTGGGGCTGCAACCCCTTCATCTCAGCCACTTTCCACAAAACGCATACATTGATCCCCCATGATGGGAGATAGCTCATGTTTACACACTCTGTGTATCTTCCAAATTTAGATTTTCTAAAAATACAAAAGTTGGGTTTTAATATAGCAAAACTAAAACCCTAGCTAGTTTCACACTCTCCCCAAAACATCAATGATGTTCTTCATTTTATTTTTAACATCATTGATGTTTTGCTGTATATTTTCCAAATCCCGATTGCACCCCATTATCTCCCCAATCAGGATCTGGGCACTTTCACTGGTAAAACGGGAATCTTCTTCCACATCACCTACAAAACAAAGCAAAAAAACACACCATGTAATAAAAATATGGTGAGATACATTGATGAGCTTACCAGAAGCTGTGTTCTCTGACACTCACCTGTTGTGGTGACAATTTGCCCAACCTCAATGATCTCTCCTTCCTCCTCCTCCTCCTGCTCCTCTGCTTCTGGTTTTCGAATTTGCCCTTCTTTGGGAGGGGTGTGGTCCCTGGTGTCCTCATACTTACTGAGTCTTCTCTCCTCTATGAGAATGTAAAAAAAGAATAATTAGCCTCTTCTATTTGGTCTGTCTCTCTGTCTTGCTCTCTTTTCCTTTCTCTCGGGCCCCCCTCCCCCCCTGTCTCCCCCCACTGTAATCCCTTTCTTCCGTAACCCCTTTCCCTTCATCCCTTCACTTCCTCAGTCCTTTTTCTTTCATGGTTAGATTTTGCCGGCTAGCCCATGCAGGCTGTGGTGGGTTGCGGGCTCCCCCGGGAATGACCAGTCTTTAACAATGTATGCGCTGCCCGCTTGGGGCCCGGCCCATCACCCATCTCCCTCCTTTTCCCTTTCTTTATAAAATAACAAAATCCGTGCTTCTCACTGTAATGCATGGCCATGTGATGATTACCGCCCACCTGGGTGGGGTCAGATTGCTCATTTGGTCTCGGAGGTCTTAGAGGGGAATTATAGCCCCCTGTTCGGGTATGCTTCTATGTTTAGTTTCAGCTTAATGTTGGGGGTGGTCTCTATATCTCCCACCCGGGTGCTACCGAAAGGTTTATGTTTTAGAATTCTGTATGTTTTATTGATGTTGTCCATGCGCCTGTTATTTTTTCTGGCATTAAATAAAGGAATTACAAAAAAAAAAAAAAGAATAATTAGCACACAGAGGGCAGAAATAGGAATATGAAACATTGTTTGGAAGTGTTGTACAATTGTGTTTTTTGGCCGAGTTCCAAGGTGAGAACATTATTGTGGACACTTTGTTAAGCTGGAATACTTACCTGCAGAACGATGTTTCTTACGAACGAATGAAACCATGAACTTGAAAGTGGCCATTCTAAAATGCACAACATGAAATCAAAGCACATGGAGCAGTATGCAAGCAAGAATAATCATATGAACACACGACAACTACTTACTTTTTTTAAGAACACACTTGATCCTTATGTACTGCTCGTGCTTCCTCAGTTTCAGGTCTGACCAGCGTTTTCTCAGTTGATCCTTGGATCCGCGTACCCCAAAATTCTTCTGAAGACTCTTCACAACTTTAGTCATGATCTTGGCCTTTCTGATATTTGGGTTTGGGTATGGTCCATACTTCCCATCATAGTCGGTCCTGTTCAATATGTCCACCATCTCCAACATCTCTCCAAAAGACATATTTGAGGCCTTAAATCTTCTCTTCCTGAATCGGGACGTTTCAGGCTCCGGGCTTTCCTCACCCTCCTCCTCGTTAGTGGAACTGTGATTGCGCACCTGTGTTCTCTCTGCCATGTGCTCTCCCCACTGCGCCGAAAGCAAAGGGGCGGGGAATAGTCTAGAAAGAACGTCAGGTGTGGGCTGAGTTTCACGCATGCGCACTGTATATAAAACGCAACACGCGTGTGTCGTACGTACGATCTGGGAACAGAGTGAGGCGCGGACGTGACGATCGTGCAAACGAAGGTAACATTTTTAACTTGGTGCATCACTAGACTAGACTGCTTCTATCTAGGCTGATGTTGGGACAAGATTAGGAGGGTTTTTCATGGCATTATTAGTATTTTAGGGTTTGCCTTGTGTTGTGTCTTGCAGACAAGATGGATCCATTCCAAAACCCCAATTTTATGGGGCTATTCCTCCAACTGTACAAGGAGATGCCCTGCCTGTGGCAGATCAACAACCAGTTTTATTACGACAGAAGAAAGAGGAAGGCAGCGCTGGAGAAACTTCTTTCTTTGGTGCGGATCATGGTCCCCACAGCAGACATAGCCTATGTGAATAGGAAAATTGGGGCCATGAAGATTACATATCTCAGGGAGAGAAAGAAGCACCTGGAGTCCTTGAGATCAGGAGATCCAGATGCCGTTTATTACCCCAGGATGGTTTACTTCTACAGGCTGCATTTTCTGGTAGACCAGGGGGTACCCAGGCCGCTACTCGACCGTCTTCCTTCAAGGCATCCTTCACCGCCAGCTGAGGCTTCCAACGTCCAACCTGGGTCTTCCAGGCAGCAACATGTTGTGGGGCCCAGCTTGAGACAGGTATTGCATTGTTGAACCTATTTCTTGTGGTACATTTAATGATGTTAACTAGATGTTCTTATTGATCAGTAAGTTGTGATTTAACAAAGTGGTTTACATCTCAATAGACAGTAGTGACCAAAAATGATTGGAACGAGAATTAAAAATGCTGGGCTCAGAATTATAGTCTGTTCTATTTGGTAACATTCAATTTGCAAAAGTCAGGAGCTCAAAATGGTGTGATTGATGATAAAAAAACTAAAACTATGTCCCATTTTCTTACACAGGAAGACCTCAGTCGGGGGGAGGCTGTGGCAAGTGGCAGCCAGGAGGTCAACCAACGCCCTCCTTCTCCTCCTGCCCCAACTACAGGAGCCCAGCCACAGCCTCGAAGAATGCCTGGTGGGAAGTGCCTAAGGAAGACGAGAGAGTGATGGCCTGGGTTCAGTCTGGTCTGCCAGAAGATGCAGCCTCTTGAAGAACCACATCCTGGGGACAAAGATGGCATCTGATTTTCCTGATCTCTAGGACTTCTGGACCAGACTTCTCTGCCTGAGATATGTACTCCTCAGGCCACCAATTTTTCTTATTCTAATTTGTTCATGTCTGCCCTGGGGGCCAAAGGCTGCACCAAAATAACAAGTTTCTCCAGCGCTGCCTTCCTCTTTTTATTTTATTGCGACCAAAATAAAGTTTTTTTTTGTTTGATGAAATACTTGCGTATGTGTTTTCCTTCCAAAAGGCCAGTTTATTTGTGAGCAGACAGGTACATTTCACAAAAAACAGTGAAATGAATAACAAGGGGTACCAACACTAAACAACCTCCTGTAGATTAACCACTTCAGCCCCGGACCAATAAGCACCTTAAGGACCAGAGGTCTTTTTCCAATTTCGCACTGCGCTGCTTTAACTGGTAATTGCGCGGTCATGCAATATTGCACCCAAACGAAATTTGCGTCCTTTTCTTCCCACAAATAGAGCTTTCTTTTGATGGTATTTGATTGCCTCTGCGATTTTGTTTTTTTGCGATATAAATGGAAAAAGAGCGAAAATTTTGAAAAAAAAAGATATTTTCTTCTTTTTGTTATAAGAAAAATCGAATAAACTAAATTTTAGTCATACATTGAGGGCAAAATTTATTCAGCCACATGTCTTTAGTAAAAAAAATGTCAATAAGCGTATATTTTTTGGTTTGCGCAAAAGTTATAGCGTCTACAAACTAGAGTACATTTTCTGGAATTTACACAGCTTTTAATTTATGACTGCCGATCTCATTTTTTGAGGTGCTAAAATGGCAGGGCAGTACAAATCCCCCCCAAATGACCCCATTTTGGAAAGTAGACACCCCAAGGAAATTGCCGATGGGTATGTTGAGCCCATTGAATATTTATTTTTTTTGTCCTAAGGGATTGAATAATGACAAAAAAAAAAATAATAATTTTTTTTACAAAAAGTTGTCACTAAATGATATATTGCTCACACATGCCATGGTTATATGTGGAATTGCACCCCAAAATATATTCCGCTACTTCTCCCGAGTATGGGGATACCACATGTGTGGGACTTTTTGGGAGTCTAGTCGCGCACGGCACCCCGAAAACCAATCACCACCTTCAGGATTTCTAAGGGTGCAAATTTTTGATTTAACTCCTCACTACCTATCACAGTTTCGAAGGCCATAAAATGCCAAAATAGCACAAAACCCCCCAAAATGACCCCATTTTGGAAAGTAGACACCCCAAGCTATTTACTGAGAGGCATGTTGAGTCCATGGAATATTTTATATTTTGCCACAAGTTGCGGGAATATTACAAACTTTTTTTTTTTTGCACAAAGTTGTCACTAAATGATATATTGCTCACACATGCTATGGGCATATGTGAAATGACACCCCAAAATACATTCTGCTGCTTCTCCTGAGTACGGGGATACCACATGTGTGGGACTTTTTGGGAGTTTAGTCGTGCACGGCACCCCGAAAACCAATCACCACCTTCAGGATTTCTAAGGGTGCAAATTTTTGATTTAACTCCTCACTACCTATCACAGTTTCGAAGGCCATAAAATGCCAAAATAGCACAAAACCCCCCAAAATGACCCCATTTTGGAAAGTAGACACACCAAGCTATTTACTGAGAGGCATGTTGAGTCCATGGAATATTTTATATTTTGCCACAAGTTGCGGGAATATTACAAACTTTTTTTTTTTTGCACAAAGTTGTCACTAAATGATATATTGCTCACACATGCTATGGGCAGAAGTCAAATTACACCCCAAAATAAATTCTGCTGCTTCTCCCGAGTACGGGGATACCACATGTGGGGGACTTTTTGGGAGCCTAGCCACGTACGGGACCCCGAAAACCAAGCACTGCCTTCCGGATTTAAATATAAAATGCTACCAAAAAACCTGTTAGCGATGGCAGGGATCAGGCCTGACTCTGCGATCGCTGCAGTTATGTGTTTAGTGTTTTGTAAGTGACAGTGATCGATCGATACTGCACTTGGGTGGGCTGGGCAGAGGGGCAAAACGCAGGTGCTAGCAGGTATCTGGGCTGATCCCGCTAACAATGCGTTTTTTTGGAACCCTAAACTGCTGGGGACGCTAGTATAGATCTGATCAGATCAGATATTGATCTGTTCAGATTCTATAGCACTACGGGAGGTGTATGCTTTGCGTGTGGGTGTTAGCGGTACTGGCACTAACCTAGCGCTGCCTGGGGCGACGCAGACCCTGACCCTAAAACCTAATTGATATCACCCGCCGGGTGATCAGGGGGTTAAACCTTTATTGGGTAATAAATGGTGGGTGCCCTGATGCTATAAAAAACAAACTAACCAGAGTCACCCGTAACACTTATACGGTGATCAGTGGTGAAAGGGTTAACTAGGGGCAATCAGGGGGTTCAAATTTTTATTAGGTAGTATATGGGGGTCCCTGGCGCTATATAAAAACCTGACGGGGAACCTAAATAACTAACTGGCTAACCAGCGTCACCAGTGACACTTATACTGTGATCGCTGGTGAAAGGGGGTGAAAGGGTTAACTAGCAGCAATCAGGGGGTTAAAACCATTATTGGGTAGTATATCGGGGTACCTAGCGCTATAAAAACCTGGCGGTGAACCTAAAAAAATAACTAGCTTCCTAGCGACACTAGCGACACTGATGCAGCGATCAGAAAAATGATCGCTTAGTGACACTGGCAAAAGGGGGTGAAAGGGTTAACTAGCGGCAATCAGGGGGTTAAAACCATTATTGGGTAGTATATCGGGGTACCTAGCGCTATAAAAACCTGGCGGTGAACCTAAAAAAATAACTAGCTACCTAGCGACACATGCAGCGATCAGAAAAATGATCGCTTAGTGACAATGGCAAAAGGGGGTGAAAGGGTTAACTAGCGGCAATCAGGGGGTTAAAACCATTATTGGGTAGTATATCGGGGTACCTAGCGCTATAAAAACCTGGCGGTGAACCTAAAAAAATAACTAGCTACCTAGCGACACTAGCGACACTGATGCAGCGATCAGAAAAATGATCGCTTAGTGACACTGGCAAAAGGGGGTGAAAGGGTTAACTAGCGGCAATCAGGGGGTTAAAACCATTATTGGGTAGTATATCGGGGTACCTAGCGCTATAAAAACCTGGCGGTGAACCTAAAAAAATAACTAGCTACCTAGCGACACATGCAGCGATCAGAAAAATGATCGCTTAGTGACACTGGCAAAAGGGGGTGAAAGGGTTAACTAGCGGCAATCAGGGGGTTAAAAACATTATTGGGTAGTATATCGGGGTACCTAGCGATATAAAAACCTGGCGGTGAACCTAAAAAAATAACTAGCTACCTAGCGACACTAGCGACACATGCAGCGATCAGAAAAATGATCGCTTAGTGACACTGGCAAAAGGGGGTGAAAGGGTTAACTCTAGGGGCAATCAGGGGGTTAAATCTTTATTGGGGGGTGATAGGGGGCTACCCTGGACCTAACACTAACTGTCCTGACAGTTTTTACTGTCACAACTGACACTGAAGGCATTGATCAGTAAAGAAATGATCAATGCAATCAGTGACACTGTGACTGGGGGGGGGGGGGGGGGCAGGGGGGATCGGGGGGCGATCGGGGGGGGATCGGGGGGGGATCGGGGGGGGGTTTGTGTGCCTGTGTGTACCTACATGTCAGTGTAGTGTTGGTGCACACTTACTATTAGTCTTCTCCTCGTAGTCCGGTCAAAAAGACCGCCCCGAGGAGAATGACATCACTTCCTCCTTCCTGTGTAAACAATACACAGTGGGAGGAAGCTTCTCATTGGCCAGGAGCGATCCAGAGGGGGTGGCCGAAAACGAACGGCCATCCCCTCATCACGGAGCGCTCCTGGAGGGAACCGGACCGTCGTATCCAACGGGAGGGGGTCCGATAGGACCCCCCACCCGCTGGAAGGCAATCACGTACATCTACGTGGTTGTGCCTGCCTGTGCCATTGTGCTGACGTACATTGGCAATACGGCGGTCCTGAAGTGGTTAAAAAAGAAAATCTAAAAAATATAATAATGTTGTTGTGGTAAGTTTACACACAAAACACACCCCAAAAAATTGAGAAATTAGCAAACTGTCAAAAAAGGAGATGTTTAGGAAAAAAAAAAATGCATCCAAAAAAAAAATCTAAAATTATGTAGATGTGACGAAATCAAAAATTGTATTGCCGAAATGGCTAAAAAAGAGTCAGGAAATACGTTCGGGAGAAGTGTGTGTGACTATGAGCATCAAAAGAAGTTCCTTCTTGCAGCATTGTAAAGAACAAGAGAATGCGCTTCATTAAATAATTTTTAACATTGCAGCGTGTTGAATGTGCTATATCGATTACGAGCAGCAGTTTTACCTGAATGAGCGCTTCCGTGTCGGAATTTGAATGTGAGCATGCGTGGCACCTTGTCCGTCGGAGTAGGCTACACATGATCGGAGTATGTCCGATCGGAGCAGTTTGTCGGAAAATATTTCCGGCAAGTTGGAAAATTTGGTCTGACGGATATTCCGACGGAAACAGTCCGATGTATACCACACACAGTCGGAATATCCGACAAAACGCTCCGATCGAGCACATTCCAATGGAATCTCCAACCGTGTGTACAAGGGCAAAGGGGAAGTAAGACTGGTGTGAACTGTAGCCAAAATACGATCAGGAGGAATCACAGGAAGCGGAACGGACTCCTTCTTGGAAGTGGAGGAAAATTGCTGTGACAAAGCGTCAGCCGTTACGTTCTTAGTACGAATGAGACAATGTAATTGAAACTTTACAAAAAAAGAGCCCATTGCGCCCTTCTGGGAGAGAGGCATTTAGCCTCAGACAAGAATGTGAAATTCTTATGGTCAGTAAGAACGAGGCACAGTGGTACCTTCAAGGCGATGCCTCCATTCCTTAAGGGCTAAAATGATCGCTAACACCTCTCTCTTTCCAATCTCGTAATTGCACTCCGTATGTGACAATTACTTGGAAAAGTAGCCACATGGATGCATAGCGCTCTCAGAGGAAGGTCAATGAGACAGAAGGGTGCCAACTCCAGTCCCCGAAGTATCAACCTCAAGGATAAAGGGTAACGTAGGGTCAGGATGTGCCAACACAGGAGCAGAAAAAAAATCAGCCTTGAGACTCTCAAAGGCCTTAACGGAGAACAGAGTCTGAAGACCAACTTTGTGGGTCCTTTCTGGTCATATCAGTCAGGGGTTTGACCAGGGATGAGAAGTTACGACTAAACATCCGATAATAAGCAAAGCCAAGAAAACGTTGCAGAGGATGTATACCCACAGGACGGGGCCACTGTAGGACTTATAAAAATTTCTCTAGGTCCATTGAATAACCAGCAGTGGAAAATACATATCCCAAGAATTTAACCTGTTGACGATGGAACTTGCCCTTCTCCAACTTACAATAGAGATTGTTTTCTCTCAACTACCGAAGCACACGACAGAAATCTGCATGGTGGCTCTCTGGGGACTTGGAAAATATGAGGATATCATCGAGATAAATCATCACACATAGCTGCAACAAATCTCAGAGGACATTGTTGATAAATTCCTGGAAAAATGCTGGAGCGTTGCAAAGGCCAAATGCCATTACGAGGTACTCATAATGGCCTGTTCTGGTATTAAACACAGTTTTCCAATTGTCGACCTCCTTAATCCTCACGAGATTGTATGCCCCTCTCAAATCAAGCTTTGTGAAAAGGTTTGCTCCCTTGAGGCAGTCAAATAACCCCCTAATAAATGGAATTGGGACTTCAGTCAGGTTACAGCACTTCTGTTTCCGGGAGTGTGTGCTGAGCATGGAGGAATGAGGAGGCTCGTGTGAGCAGGGACCTCGCTCGCAAACAGCGCGTCGCACACAGCGTGGACCGGAGAGATTTGCTGTACATGCCGGGCCATGGGCGGAAGACAAAGCTGCTGAATGCTCCCGTCCGCTCGTACATCACAAGTTACCCGGTGAAAAGCGGAGGGGGTACAGTGGAGGAGGAGGAGGAAAAGCCGAGAGATAGGACAGTGGAGAGCGGGGGAAGAGAGGAGAGTGGCGTGACAGTTGATCTAGCTGATACCATCAAATCTTCACAAAACGCTGCTTGTAACACTGCTTATCACTCTCCTAAGGCTGCTCTGTATACTGTCAGTAAGCTCATGCAGCGCCGGGACACAGAGGAGACAGAGAAGGTTATAGCTATCCCTGCACAGACGGAGAGGTGCATAAGAGGAGGACGGCCGGACCAAAACGAAAGTGAAAGGTCAGTTTTGTATCCACCTTCATATAATTGTCCTGCCTCATCTCAAAAAATGTCAGAGATAGACCGGCAGATATATCAGGCGCCAGTAATAGGTGCAGATTTAAAAGAGATGGGAGAAGGAGAGCAGGGGCTTAGACAGCTGATTCAAGCCTTACCTACAAAGGAGGATATACAAGCATTAATGTGCAACCTGCTGGGTCCATTAAAGGAGGAAGTGAGTGAGGTACGGAAGAAATAGAGGCAATAGACTATAAATTGCATAAATGTGAATTATCCCAAAATAAAGTAGAAATGCGGATGGAGGAACTAGAGAAAAAATGTGAAGAGCATTCTCGGAGAATGACTACTCTGCAGTTACATTTTGAGGAATCTGAGAACAGAAGCAGAAGGAATAATCTGCGGATAAAAGGTATTGCAGAAACAGTGACAGCTACAGAGTTAAGTGAAGTACTATTGAGTATTTTTAATGAACTGTTGGGTAATCCCCCTGATACACAGATCGAACTTGATCGTGTGCATAGGATTCCGGTGTTTCAGAAAAATGCCCCGAAAGCTCCCAGAGACGTTCTCTGCAGAGTACATTTCTATAAAACTAAAGAGGAGATAATAAGAGCTGCATGGAGAAAGAGCCCAGTGGAGTTTGATAAACAAGAGATACAAATTTATTCAGATCTTTGTCGACAGACGAGAGACAGACGTCGATTGTTAAAGCCATTACTAGATCACCTGTTATTTAAGGGGGCAACATATCGATGGGGATACCCAATTTCGTTGATAATTAAAAAAGAAGTACTTATTTTTTCTCTATATGACCATAAGCAGTTACCCGACCTGTTCCAATTTTTAGGGTCAGAAATGATTGAGGTACCTAACTGGAAAGATCCCCTGATAACAGGAGAGGAGAAAGATTTCCTGAATAAAAGGAAGAACAGAATGGTAGAAAGGAGGGACCAATCAGAGGGGCCAAGCTGTGAATCACCAAAGTGAAGTTGAAGCAGAAGAAAAGATAGACCCAGAATTAAGAGGCAAAGGACCTCCTCCCCCGATTAACTTTTTGTTTTTGGGATTCCCCCCCCTCTTTTTTTTTTTTTTTTTTTTAAACCCAGAAGAGAAACAATGCATGAAAGAGGGATATACCCTAGATGGTATCTCGGGGACTTGTGTGTTTTATTTATTTATTTATTTTTTTTGTGGTTTTCTTCTTCCTCCCTCTTTGTGCTTTAGTGGGGTAGATGTCAAGGTGTATATTGATGTGAGATGGAAGGAGGCAGTGTGGATTATTATATTTTTTTCTTTTTTTTTTTTTTCTTTCTCTGAGCACTTATATGTGCACACATGTAAATGCACGGATAAAAGAATTTAGTGCACTAATAAGGGATATGAAATTTAGATAAGGGTGATAATATATTATACAATCTCCTTTTTTTTTTTCACTAATATGAAATATGAAAATTTATAGAGGGATTTGGGGGAAAAAATAAATAAATGGGAGGGTCATGGGTGTGTAGGATGGCGCGGTGATATAGGGGATGGGTTTTGTTTGTGTTTTTTTTTTTCTCTTTTTGATACACATATAGAATGCAGATTGGTCTAATAGGACCTCTTTCAAAGGGAAAAGTAGAATGATTTGGGAGGAGGGTGGGATGCTAAAATGGAAATGTGAGATAACATGTGCACATATATACGGATGTGGAATTTTGTAAGGGTATGAGCATACACATGCATGTGATGGGGGGATGGGAGAGGGAATTATATATATGTGTGAGGTTTGTGTTTTTATTTATTTATTTTTTTTATTTTTATTTTTTTCAATGATGGGATGGTACTGTGGTAGTACGGAATCTCCAATCCTGGGACCGGGTTTTGGGAACAGCCAGAAGTCTGGCTGCATGATTGCACAGGTGGGTCTTGGGCTTAAAACAAAGCCAACACCATGGTTCTGGGCTCCACCCTCCCGAGGAGTCCAGGCGTGTAAGGGAGAAGAAGTGTGCATGTCTGCACAGGTCGGTCTGTCAGAGTAGACAGAGGGTCCAAGCTTGTGGGCTGAAAGAGAAGCTGTTAAAGAGTGCTGAGGTACTGGGTGTACAGGAACTCTGTTAAAGAGCCAAGAGGGCTGCAGCAGAAGTCTGAGCAGCAGTGCTGCTAAAGAGAGCCAGGTGGCTTGGTATTTTTGGTTCTACATACATTACTGCTGTGGAAAGCTGAAACCCCTGTGTGGGCAACTATTTTGTTATCTGACTTTTCTTTCTTTAATAAACGTGGGCCTACGAGCCCTTAAACGACATCTGGTGTGGATCCAGCTCACTGGTAAGCTCTACCTTTTAAGCTAAAATAACCCCCAAATATTACAAGTGGTGGAGAATGCGGGCAGAAGACGGTGGAATCCGGGTCCTTGCTCCACAGTAAGTTCAAGTCAGGAACTATTGGCTGTGTGTGGAAGTGCAGCCAGGCAAAAGGCATTGCGTGTTGCAGGTGGTGTACCTGTGAATGAAAAGTCAAAATTTTTTTTTTTTCTCTTGCTATGAACTGTGTTTGTGTGCATGAGACAGCATAATCAGTGTGTGCAATGTGCAGGTGAGAAAAGCTTGCATGAAGAGAAAAGCAACTTGCTTTAAAAGAGACACTTTCATTTTCCTGGACTGTTTAAAGTTGTTCTGGAGTCTCTAAGTATGGGGCGGTCAAAGCTCTTAAAAGAAGCCAGGTTTGCTGAAATGAGAGACAGAGCTCTGTGGTTGGAGGGGATGTTACCGCCTGAACGAGCCCCATACATACCTGATCAGAGTTTATCAAGGAGAAAAAGGGCTGGGGTTGTCCCTAGCAACCCTGGTGCAATGAGTGCACAGGTGACTGCTGTTATGGAGAGTCCACCAGCATTTGAATCTGCAGTGGATTGGTGCAAGCGGCATTTAGCAGCACTGAACCAAGCTACAGAGGAAAGGAAGCCACCCCTCAGTGCAAGGGAAAAGCCGCTGGATGTCCATAACTGGAAGAGGGCTGTTGTTGCCCCTGGCAAAGCTGCTGCAGTTAAAACAACAGCTATTGTGAAAGATGTGAATGTGTCACAGCATGAGATGGGATCCAGCAGAGAGAAGCCCATGCGATATGCAAGGAGAGAGGCTGATCAAAGGCTGAGGATGAGAGTGGTTGCCCATAGCAACGCAAAAGAAGCCAGTCGGGCTGTCTCTGTACCATGGGCTATGTCTAATAAGGATTGTGGAAAGTGGCTTAAGGAGGAGCCAGTTTATTATGTTGGAGAGAGCCAGCAAAGTTCTGCTGGGAGAGTGCGGTCTCCCATGGCAACCGGAGTGAAATTTATGCCTGAAAGGAGCTGCAGTAGAGGTTTGGTTCAGCGTCCCCACAAAGAGGCCTGTGCATTCCGGCCAGCTGGGAATCACCAGGAGAGAATCGCTTTGGGAAAAAGTCGTCCAGTAACATGCCTGGAATGTGGCCAGCTGGGGCATGGCATGTTTTCTTGCCCTAGGTTGTGGAATACGGCTGGAGATAATGTTGCTGAGAAGGTTTTGTCTGTAGGCCCAGATTCCGGTGAAAATATGTTTGCAGTGACCCCTAGCAACAAGAAGTTTCCTGTGGTGCCTGCAGGGGGTGCTAAACGGTGGGAGATGCCTGCTGTAGTTTCATCCCATGGCCACCAGGAGGAGTTGGCCAGTAAAAGTGCAGCAGAGGACTGGTGCATAAGACGACGTACTCAAATGAAGATGGTGACCCCAACTACTGCGGTGGGTAAGACTGTCTTTAATGAAATGATGGCTGGAACTGCTGATTTCATGTATAAAAGGACTGGTTACGAGACTGTCCATGATGATGTGAGAGTGACCCCAGTTAGTGGGGCCACTGAATGTGCACTTGAGAATGACTTTTCCCTATATAGTGGGAATGCAAGGGTTAAAATCCACATAGAACCTGTGTTGATGTCTAAAAGTGTTGTGTCTAATGACTATCAGGCTCAAGTTGACCATGGGCTAGGACAGCCTACAAATGTGAAAAATGCTATAAGTGTTACTGTTAATGAAAAGTTTAATGCTGTTGGGAAAACTTTTGCTCTGAAAGAACCTGGGGTTATGAAAAATGGGCGGTTGCCTATAGCAACTGGTGGTAAGACAGCACAGTTGTCCACAGGAATCTCCAGGGAACTTCATGTATTGGAGTCAGAGGTTGCCCTGGACAACTGCGATGTCACTCTGGTGGGACAGAATGGAACTGTACCGTGTAATGGTAATGTGTTAGTGCAAACTGCTAGTACTAAAAATGTGCAGGTAAATGGTGGATTAACACAACCTGTGAAAAATGCAAAAGTGTGTGAGGCTTATGAAATGCAAGCAGAGAAAGGTGGTGAATATGGTGTATTGCAACCTGTGCTACCACAGTCTGACATGATTTACAATGACTGGTGTAATAAGTCTGCAACTAAGCCAGTCTGTTCTTATGTGTCTCCTAGGGCAGATGGATTGGTGCTGAGGAGTACCGATGAAGGGATCGCACATACAACAGATTGGAATAGTTGGAGTGAAAATCTTATCTCCCTGATAGATAAGGCTTTTATGCACAAAGATAAGGTGGACACGGTTTCTGCTGGGCCAGCAGGAGGGGCTGCAGAACAGCTTGTACCTGAGGGCGCGGTGGCTGCTGCAGGGGTTAACCCTGGTGAGCAGGATGAAGCAAATAAGGGCACAGCAGAGACATTGTCCGTGACCCACAAAACTGAGGTTGACATGGAGTGTCAACGTGACGTCACTGGTAATGTTCTGGAGCAGTTCACTGATGCTGAGCCTGAGAAGTTGGGTATGAGTCCAGCAATTGGCAGCGCTCTGGTGGAGCACCAGGCTGTGTTTACCTCCAGCCGGGAGGAGGTTCCGTTAACCATTGCAACTTTTCAAGTCTCAGCAAGTGAGTCTCTCTGCATCCCCAGTGTCATGAAAATCCCCAGGAAGGACTTAGGTCTGGAGTCAAGGGCCTGGTTATTTACCAAAGCATTAAAAGAGATGCTTGAACTTTGGGATGTACAGCCAATCTATACTAGTGTGTCTCCTCCACAGTCTGATGGGCTGGTACTGCGCAGTACCACTAGGTGGAGCACTGTATGGCAGGCTGTACAGAGCAAAGTAAAACGGGACAGGAATGGTTTATTCCTAAATTTGCTAATTTTGTTAAAAGTTGCTGCTATGTATGCTGCTGGACTACGTGCAGAAGAAATATTTGAGACAGACTTTGGAGAAGTTGTAAATAAGCCTAAAATGTCTGTGGATTCACCTCCTAACAGCCAGATGGGAAGCATTTCTGCTGCTATGGTTCAGGGTGGTGCTGGTCAGTTATCGATTAAGGGCGCGTTTACTGCACTGGTAGAAAAACCACATGAGATGGAAGGGCCAAGTGTGAACCTGAAAGCAGCAGAGATCCTGACCAGTGCTCAAACAAAGGTGGTTAAAGAGACTGGGGTCCCCAGTCCAGTGGTTGGTTTAGGTGACAAACCTATTAAGGTCCCCAGGACAGGGGAATGGACAAGGAGTGTGATAAAAATTGTATGTGGATCAGACCAGAGCTTGCCTGTTCCGGTGGATAAAAATACAGATGGCATCAGAACGGGTCAAGTGGTAGGACAGCTGCCTGCAGAGTGGGTGAACCCAGGGGAGGTGGCGTCCTGTGAGGTTCCAGTGGGTGATGGCGGCCCTCCAGTATGTGTGCCCTCTGTGGACTCTACCCTAGCAAATGTTGGAAAAAAAGGCATTGGTGACATGTGCAACATTGAGAGGTCTAATGTTGGTTTGAATATGTCTGTCAATGATGAACCAAATAATGTAGTTAATGGTACATGATAATGTGGTGTCCAAAGGTACAGGTAAACCTAGTAATCAATTAGTGACTGCTGAGGCAGGTACCAGAAATAAGAGGTGGGTTTCCGTTCTAAACACTATAGAAATAGGCCCCCTACAGTCTCAGAACAGTACTGCTGAGAGAGTTTTGGGGAAACCTGGGAAACTGAAGCGTGGAGGCAGAAGGGTTGGTAGAAAGACCAACGGGAACCCATTTAGATTTCAGGAGAGGAAGTGCTTATGGAAATTCACTCGGAAGAAAAGTTGGGAAGGTCGCATCAAAGCTCATAGCAGAGTGACAGTAAGGCTTAGAGGGAGACCCCAAAGGAGGCATTGGGTGGAGTTCCCCGTTAGGAGAAGCGAGGTTGGACAGGAGGGTACTTCTGTAAATGGTATCTGGCACAGAGGTGCCAAAAGTAACTTGGGTGTTCCGCCCTCGGGGTCGAAACAAAGGGGGGGGATATGTGGTAGTACGGAATCTCCAATCCTGGGACCGGGTTTTGGGAACAGCCAGAAGTCTGGCTGCATGATTGCACAGGTGGGTCTTGGGCTTAAAACAAAGCCAACACCATGGTTCTGGGCTCCACCCTCCCGAGGAGTCCAGGCGTGTAAGGGAGAAGAAGTGTGCATGTCTGCACAGGTCGGTCTGTCAGAGTAGACAGAGGGTCCAAGCTTGTGGGCTGAAAGAGAAGCTGTTAAAGAGTGCTGAGGTACTGGGTGTACAGGAACTCTGTTAAAGAGCCAAGAGGGCTGCAGCAGAAGTCTGAGCAGCAGTGCTGCTAAAGAGAGCCAGGTGGCTTGGTATTTTTGGTTCTACATACATTACTGCTGTGGAAAGCTGAAACCCCTGTGTGGGCAACTATTTTGTTATCTGACTTTTCTTTCTTTAATAAAAGTGGGCCTACGAGCCCTTAAACGACATCTGGTGTGGATCCAGCTCACTGGTAAGCTCTACCTTTTAAGCTAAAATAACCCCCAAATATTACAGTACATATAGCTTTGGAGGGTGGGAGGGAGGGGGTGGGTGAGGGGAGGGGGAGAGAGAGGGAGAGGAAACTATATACATGTGTGGTTTCTCCTTTTTTTTTTTTTTTTTATCTTGTTCTTCTTCCCCTCCTGTCCCCCCTGTCTTGTTGATGGCGGGGGGAGAGGGGGGGGGGGGGGGGAAGGGAAAGGTTTTGTAATCTATTTAATGAAAGAGGGGGGTAGCAGCAGGAACGGGGAACGATGAGGGGGAGGAGGGAGAGAAGGGAGAGAGGAAGGGAAGGGGAAGGGAGGAAGTAAAGGTGTGAAAGAAAAGGGGGGGAAAAAAAAGGGATAATATGCAAAAATTTTAAGAATTAAGTAAAGATTATGATAATATGTCTATGTTAATAAGAATAAGATGAGAAAAGAGAGAAAACCGCGCAATCCCTAATAATTAATATTAAGGTATAAACCCCTCACCAAAAACTGGATGTGAACCCTAAGTGATTATAATTTAATGGCACCTGTTTCAGAAAGGAATCTCATACAGTGCAAAGTGTTATATATGAAATAACATCACTATAAATCTAGTGAATCCCAAACCTATTGTATAACATATACTAAACACATTTAGCAATACATATACAGCAGTGTCACTAATTACATATACAGTGAATCACAATAATATTATACCATACACTGACATGCAAAATAAAATGTGCAAATAAATAACTCACATAAATTATTAATGTGTCCTTTTGTGATAGTTCTTGTAAAAAGACAAGATTTCAGGTCCCTAAATCGTGTTCCAACGCAGGACAAGCTTGGAACACGATTTAGGGACCTGGAGTTATCTGTGACATGTGGTGTTTTGTCTACAGTTTATATAAAAAATCTTGTCTTTTTACAAGAACTATCACAAAAGGACACATTAATAATTTATGTGAGTTATTTATTTGCACATTTTATTTTGCATGTCAGTGTATGGTATAATATTATTGTGATTCACTGTATATGTAATTAGTGACACTGCTGTATATGTTTTGCTAAATGTGTTTAGTATATGTTATACAATAGGTTTGGGATTCACTAGATTTATAGTGATGTTATTTCATATATAACACTTTGCACTGTAGATTCCTTTCTGAAACAGGTGCCATTAAATTATAATCACTTAGGGTTCACATCCAGTATTTGGTGAGGGGTTTATACCTTAATATTAATTATTAGGGATTGCGCGGTTTTCTCTCTTTTCTCATTTACATATGTATATAACTTTTTTGGTATATATTAGAACTGCAGCAATATTTATCTTTATTTATTTCTTTATTCTGTAGCGCAATTTTTTTCCCTTTTTTCTCGAATAAGAATAAGATGAAGGTGGTAGAAAAAATTATTGGATGTGTAGAGAGCGCTGTTGTGGGCACGGTTCACTGACTCCTTTTTTGCTCACTAACACCCCCATATTAAACGCCTCTCCTCCAGGTGGAGGAAAAGTCGGAGGCGTTGGGGTTTTTTTTTTTTTTTATTGTGTTGAGCACAGATCCGGATATAGTATCTGTGTCTCATTTGCTTGAAAGAAGGGGTTGTGTTGGGGTGGGGGTTGGGTGTTTTTTTTTTTTTCTCGTCCTTTTTCCCTCCGCCTCTTTCCCCCCTCCCCCCCCTTTTATTATTATTTTTTGAAATTGACCGGCAATAAAAATGACTAAAATAAATTTTACATCATACAATGTTAAGGGATTAAATACCCCAGAGAAACGTACTCGATTAACAATGGAGTTGAAGAGACTAAAGTCTCAAATAGTTTTCTTGCAGGAAACTCATTTTAAAAAGGATAGGATTCCATGGAGTAAAAATCACTATTTCCCCTGGGTATATCATAGCACCTCACAGAACTCGAAATCCTGCGGGGTGTCTATTTTAATAACAAGACAGATACCATGGAAGGAACAAGGGGTACATATTGATGAGGAAGGTCACCTCTTGATAGTGAAGGGTACCTTGGGCTGTCAAAAAGTGACATTGGTAAATCTATATTTGCCGAATGAAGATCAAGTAACCTCTCTAGAAATATATTCACAGATTATACAACAACATAAAGAGGGAATACTAGTGCTAGGAGGCGACCTAAATGTGGCTTTGGACCCAATAAAGGATACATCAAAAGGTTTGTCTCATCTATCTTATGTCAAATTAAGGAAAGTAAAGAGATTGATGCAAGAATTGCAGCTGATTGATAGCTGGAGGGCTGTTCACACACAGAGCAGAGATTACACATTTTTTCGGCAAAATATAAATCTTACTCTAGAATTGATTACATTTTAATCTCCCAGAATGTGATGACATCCCTGGTGGAAGCCTCAATTGGCCTATTTACATTATCAGATCATGCCCCGACGAGCTGTGTGATAGAGTTAGGGGAGGCGGAACCAAGGGAATGGCAATGGAAGTTAAATGAAACATTATTGAAAGATAATGAATATAAGGAAAAATTAGAACAAGAACTGGATGATTTTTTCGCAACAAATAAAATAGGAGAAACAACACCTTTTTGTATATGGCAAACACACAAATGTGTCATGAGAGGAATATTTATCTCCTTGGGAGCACATAGAAAACGCAGATTGAATGAAACAATCGAGAATTTGCTTAAAGAGATTGGAGAACTAGAAATAGTACATAAAAAATCACAAGCACAAGCGGTAGAACAGAAATTAGATGGCTTGCGTGAAAAATTAAATCTCCAACTAATAGAAAAAGTGAAAGCAAAGTTAACTCGAGGGAAGCAGAGATTTTATGAATTTGGGAATAAACCAGGGAGATTGCTGGCAAATGCCCTAAGAGAAAGTACAACTAGGAACTCAATTACACAAATTAAGACACAGAGAGATGAAATGGTTAATACATCGCAGAAAATTGCTCAGGTATTTAAAGAATATTATGAGAGTCTATATCAGCTGGAAAAGAAACCTACTTTGGCAGAGGAGTTAAAAAAGGGAGAAATAGCTAGAGAATACATTGAAAGGACAGAAATGCCAAAAATAACAGAGGAAATGGCCAGAGAAATGGACGTACCAATCACTCTAGAAGAATTTGTAAAAGCATTAAAAATATTGAAATTAGGCAAATCACCAGGTCCAGATGGATTCACTCTGTCATATTACAGAATGTTTGCGGAGAAATTGGCTCAGAGATTTATGGAAGCATATAACTCAATAGGGGGGGGAAGCAAATTCCAACAGAAACGTTACTCGCGCATATAACAGTAATACCAAAAGAAGGAAAGGATCCCTCTCAGTGTCCCAGCTACCGACCTATTTCGTTGTTGAATGCGGACCTTAAACTGTTCACAAAGATATTAGCTATGAGATTGATAAATGTGATACCGGAATTAATACACCCAGATCAAGTAGGGTTTGTCCCAGGGAGAGAAGGAAGAGAAAATACACAACGAGTGGTGAACACAATCTTCCTGGTACAAAAACTGCATAAGTCAACGGTGATAGTATCTGCGGATGCAGAAAAAGCATTTGATCGGGTAGATTGGATATTTTTAAAAGCGGTATTACAGCATATAGGCCTGGGGGAGGGGATGCTGAGATGGATCCTTAACCTATATTCAAAACCAAGTGCTAGGGTGAAAGTGAATGATAGATTATCAGAGCCATTTTCCATCTTAAATGGAACACGCCAGGGATGTCCCCTCTCACCCCTGATATTCATTTTGACAATAGAACCTTTTTTAAGGAAAATACGTGCCAATGTGAACATCAAGGGGGTAAAAATAAAAAATGAAGATCAGAAGTTGGCAGCTTATGCAGATGATTTGATCTTTTTTATAACGTCCCCAATTACATCTCTCCCATCTTTACTAATGGAGTTACGCGAATATGGGAAAATATCTAACTTCAGAATAAATTATGGAAAATCAGAAGCTATGGGGGTAGAAATAGATTTGTCTCAGTTACAAGCGATATCCACACAATTTGATTTTAGATGGACGAATTCATACATAAGTTATTTAGGAACCAAAATGCCAAAAAATCTAAATGAATTGTTTGAACTTAACTATATTCCATTGGTAAAACAGATTAAAAGTGATCTTCAAAAATGTGACAAAGAGATCTTTACGTGGTTTGGGAGAACCAATATTATTAAGATGAATGTGATGCCAAGACTTTTATACATAATACAAACCATACCGATTAAGATCCCTCTAAGCTTTTTTAAGGATCTTAGATCAAGATTTATGAAGTTCATCTGGGCTGGGAAACCAGCAAGAGTACGTCGAGATATCTTAGTACTCCCCAAAGGAAAAGGAGGGATAGGACTCCCAGACCCAATAAAATATCAGGAAGCTTCACATTTAGTTAGAGTAGTGGAATGGTGCAGGCTTAAAAACGAAAAACCGTGGATACAGACAGAACAAGCAGCAATAGATATCCCATTGGAAGGATTAGTGTGGATCCCAGATGCAGAAATCTCAACAGGAGTGAGAAAACATCCAACAATAGGGGAGACATTATGGATAAAGAAAAGAGTATTTAGAAAAACATCTATTTCAAGAATTCCCAGTCCGCTCCTTCCCATTTTGGGTACCCCGGCATTTTTACCGGCAATAATGGATCCAAAATTCAAAACAATAAGAGACGGAGGCAGGAGCAGAATTTGTCATTTCTCGGTAGGTAATCGGTTAATGACAAAAAAAGATATTGAAAAAGAAATGACACTAGAGTTAGATCTCTTCAGAATGAGGCAATTAGAAGCCTTTATTAGATCTACCGTATATACTCGAGTATAGGCCGACCCGAATATAAGCCGAGGCCCCCAATTTACCCCCAAAAAAACTGGCAAACTTATTGACTCGTGTATAAGCCGAGGGTGAGACATGCCTGTCCATCCCTGTGTGTGTGTCCGTCCATCCCTGTGTGTCCGTCCATCCCTGTGTGTCCGTCCATCCCTGTGTGTCCGTCCATCCCTGTGTGTCCGTCCATCCATCCCTGTGTGTCCGTCCATCCATCCCTGTGTGTGTGTGTGTCCATCCATCCATCCATCCCTGTGTGTGTGTGTCTCCATCCATCCATCCATCCATCCCTGTGTGTGTGTGTCTCCATCCATCCATCCATCCCTGTGTGTGTCTCCATCCATCCACCCATCCCTGTGTGTGTCTCCATCCATCCACCCATCCCTGTGTGTGTGTGTATCCATGTGTGTGTGTGTGTGTGTGTGTGTGTGTGTGTGTGTGTGTGTGTGTGTGTGTGTGTGTGTGTGTGTGTGTGTGTGTGTCCAGCCTACCTTTGTCCCGAGCCTCCGTCCCGTGCCTTGCCTCCTTGCCTCCGTTCCGTCCCGTGCCTTGCCTCCTTGCCTCCGTTCCGTTCCGTCCCGTGCCGTCCCGTGCCGTGCCGTGCCTTGCCGTCGTGTCGTGCCTTGCCTTGCCTCCGTCCCGTCCCGTCCCGTGCCGTGCCGTGCCTTGCCTTGCCTTGCCTTGCCTCCGTCCCGTGCCCTCTTCGGCGGCCATTGTAAAATTCAAAAGCCGCGCCTCCTCCTTCGCCTGTGATAGGCGGAACACTGAATTTCCCAGCAGCCTGTGTTCCGCCTATCACTGACGTCGTATCATCCTCGTCCGTAGTACGAGGATGATACGATGTCCGTGATAGGCGGAACACAGGCTGCTGGGAAATTCAGTGTTCCGCCTATCACAGGCGAAGGCGGAGCCGGAGGCGCGGCTTTTGAATAGAATGGCCGCTGTCTGTCTGCTCGACACGCTGATCGAGCGGGCAGACAGCGATGACTCGAGTATAAGCCGAGGGGGGCACTTTCAGCCTCAAAAAAGAGGCTGAAAATCTCGGCTTATACTCGAGTATATACGGTAAATCAAAAATATATGTAGAAATAAGGGCATTGACTAAGTTTGAGGAGATCTGTTTGAAAGGAGACGAATTGAGACATTTGATGTCTTATTTTTATAGTATGTTAATAGAACAGGAGACTCCACAAGAATTGCCCTTTCTACAGGCTTGGGAAAGAGACTTAGGGACTACGTTTTCCCCAGAACAAAAGGATAAGATGTTGCTGTTTAATCAAAAGGCCTCGATGGCAAGCAGATATCAAGAAGGGGGATATAAGATCCTTACTAGGTGGTATAGAACACCAAAAGTGTTACATCAAATTTATCCCCAGATATCAGAGACATGTTGGAGATGTTTGGGAGCGGAGGGAACATTATTGCATATTTTTTGGGAATGTCCAAAAATAAAAGTGTTCTGGGAGATGGTAGTTGATACTATTGTAATGATAACAGGAATTGACCTGGGAGATAAACCGGCAACTTTTTTGTTGCTGGATATTCCAATGGCAATAGAAAGATTAAAAAATTCTTTGCTGAGACACCTATTGATAGCAGCAAGGGCATGTATTCCGGCGCTGTGGAAAAAGAGCAACCCTCCAGCTAGTGCACAGTGGTTTCAGAGAATTGCAGAAATCCAACAAATGGAAAATTTGACAATGACAATGAGAGATCAAGATGAGAAATATCAGAAGATTTTGGCTCCATATCTAAAATATAGAGAAAGTACGATGTAGAACATTTGAAATATGGTAGAGCTGGCGAATCGTGGGGGGGGGGGGGGAGAGAGGCGAGGGGGTGGACTATTATGAAGGCTTTTTTTTTTTTTCTGGGAGGGAAGGGTGAGGGATGGGGGAGGATGATGTGAAAAATTGAGCTATAGATTGAATGTTATAAGATGTAGCGGATAAAGAAACTGTAGGTATATAACGAAATGTAATGTGCAATCTATAGAAAGAAAAGATAGAAAAATAAAGAATTTATAAAAAAAAAAAAAAAAATGGAATTGGTTAATCATTCTTAATCCAGAGACGATTGAGACCCCTATAACCAATACAAGGTCTCAGTTCACCACTATTCTTCTTCACAAAGAAGAAACCAGCACCAGCAGGAGATGAGGATTTGAGGCCAAAACTTTGAGAAAGAGCGCCTGCAACATACTCCTCCATGGCCCTATCCTCCGAGACTGACAAAGGGTAAACCTGGGCATGATGGGGTATTGCACCAGGTTGAAGGTCAATTGTGCAATTGTGCAATCATACGATCGGGGTGGAAGCAAACTACCAGCTCGACCTTTGTCAAAGACACCGCTAAAATTTCGGTACTCCTCCGGCAGGTAGGAGAGTGAAGAGGTTCACAGGGCCTTAGCCACCTTCTGAAAGTCTTACTGCATTGTGGTGACCAGTAGAGAACCTTAGCACAAAGACATGTGAGCCAAGCAAGTCATTAACAGGAATGCAGGAGAAAATCTCTGTGATGTTGACCAGGCGAAGGCAGAGATCATCTGGGCTGGACGGCTTAAGTATGCATGACTGATGAACAGGAAATCATCAACAGGTGAGTCACTGTGGAGACATAGGAGCTGGTAATTAACTGACAGCTGAGTGGCCAACTCAGAGAAGGAAGGGTTATGCCCAGTCCTGACAAGAAGGTGGTTCAGCGGTGAAATAGAGGAGTATTGGGGTATTAAGTTGGAGCAGATGTGCAGGGGGGTACAGTGCTGGAGCAGATGAGAAAGGAGGTACATTGGTGGGGCAGATGAGCAGGGGGGTTACAGTGGTGGTGCAAATGAGAAAGGGGATTACAGTGGTGGGACAGATGTGCAGATGGGTTTAGTGTTAAGATAGATGAGAAGGTGGTTTAGCGGTGAGATAGGGGAGTATGGGGGTACCGCGGTGGAGCAGATGTGCAGGGAGGTACAGATGAGAAAAGGGGGTACACTGGTAGGGCAGATGAGCAGGAGGGTTACAGTAGTGGGAAAGAAGAGTAGGGGGGGTATAGTGGTGGGGCAGATGTGCAGGGGTGATACAGTTATGGGGCAGATGTGCAGGAGTTTACAGTGGTGGGATAGATGAACAGGAAATACAGTGGTGGGAGAAATGAAAAGGGGGTTCAGCGGTGGGACAGAAGAGCAGGAGGGGTTCTGTGTTGAGACAGAAGAGAAGGGGGGTTCAGAGTTGAGACAGAAGAGCAGGGGGGTTCAGTGTTGAGACAGAAGAGCAGGGGGGTTCAGTGTTGAGACAGAAGAGCAGGGGGGTTTAGTATTGAGACAGAAGAGCAGGGGGGGTTCAGTATTGAGACAGAAGAGCGGGGGGGTTCAGTATTGAGACAGAAGAACAGGGGGGTTCATTGTTGAGACAGAAGAGCAAGGGGTTCAGTGTTGAGACAGGAGAGCAGGGGGTACAGCGATAGGGCATATGTGCAGGGGGGTACAGAGGTGGGCCATATGTGCAAGGGAATACAGCAGTGGGGCATATGTGCAGGGGGGTACAGGGGTTGATCAAATGTTCAGGGGGGGGTACAATGGTGGGGCAGATGTGCAGGAGGTACAGTGATGGTGGGAAAGATGAGAAGGGGGTTTAACGGTGAGACAGAAGAGCAGGGGGGTACAGTGATGGGGCAGATGAGCAGAGGGTTACAGTGGTGGGACAGATGAGCAGGCGGTTACAGTGGTGGGACAGATAAGCAGGGGGGATTCCGTTTTAGGCCAGATGAGAAGGGGTTACAGTGGTGGCACAGATGAGCAGAGCAGGGAGGTTCAGTGTTGGGGCAGATGAGAAGGGGGTACAGCGGTAGGGCAGATGTGAAAGGAGGTGCATTGGTGGGACAGATGAGCAGGGGGTTACAGTGGTGGGGCAGAAGAGCAGGAGGGTACAGAGGTGAGGCAGGGGGGCAGATGTGCAGGGGGGTACAGTGGCGAGGCAGAGGAGAAAGGAGGTACATTGGTGGGACAGATGAGCAGGGGGTTACAGTGGTGGGACAGAAGAGCAGGGGGATACAGAGGTGAGACAGATATGCAGGAGGTACAGTGGCAGGGCACATGAGAAAGGGGGTTACAGTGGTGGGACAGATGAGAAGGTGGTTCAGCGGTGATGGTTCAACGGTGAGATAGAAGAGTCTGCATGTAAAGTGGAGGAGCAGATGACAAAGTGAGTTTGATTTAGGGTTGCTACCTGTCCGGAATTCACCCAGACCGTCCAGGTTTTGAATCATGCCCGGGTTTAAGTTCACCTGAAACCCAGACACATTGTTCAGACAGGAATGCAGCTTGGAACATGGCGCAACAGGAGGGTGTAGTGGTTAGCACTCTCACCTAGCAGTAAAAAGGGTCGCTGGTACGAATCCCAACCATGACACTACCTGTCTGGAGTTTGCATGTTCTCCCTGTGCCTGTGTGGGTTTCCTCCGGGTACTCCGGTTTCCTCCCACAATCCAAACACATGCTGGTGGGTTAATTGGCTTTTGTCCATAATTGGCCATAGTATATGAATGGGGACCTTGGATTGTGGGTTCCTTGAGAGTAGGGACCGATGTGAGTGTGCAATGTACAGGGATAAGGACAGTTGTAGACACTCACCCTGGTTGAACTGGATGGACTGGTGTCTTTATTCAACTTTACTAACTATGTAACTATGTGAGGGGGCACTATGAGTGCCACATGATTATTCTCTTTGGCGTGCACAAGGGTGTCTTGGGTTTGTTACAATCCTTGAGTGTATACTAAAACAAAACAAAATCTACTGTGCACCACTAAAGTGTTCGGGTTTGGCTTGAAGAGAAAGTGGCAACCCTAGGTACATTGGTGGGACAGATGTGCAGGGGGTTACAGTTGTGGGGCAGATATGCAGGGAGTCACAGTGGCAGACGGTGGGACAGATGAGTAGGGGGGGTACAGTGATCTGAAGTGTGGAGGTGCAGGAATTCGGGCTGATCTGAGGCGTGAGAGTGCAGAATGGTAATTTGTCACTATATCTCAAGTAGTTTACAGAATTTACTTTATAAAAAATCAATTTCGTGATTAAGAGTGTGAAGTTGACATTTTTTGGTTATAAAATCGGCACGCTCAACTGCTTTGAAAACATTTTTCAGCACACTGCACTCAAAAGATTGCCTACCCGTTATACAGTATATACTGCGATTCTATACTTGCCAATTATGCTGCAGAAATCTCCCGTCACTGAGTCTGGCTGCATTCATTTTAACTGCGGGCAGCTGAAGCTGCTGCATGTTCACTTCCTGGATTTACACAGAAGCGCACCTCCAGCTCTGCAGCTCTCATTGGCCCTCTTATGACTCATCTCCCCTCCCTTCCCAGCAAACGCTCATGAGAGTGAGAGCTCAGCATGATGTCATAAGCCTAGGTTTTTTTACCAGACAAGAAACAGGAAGTGGGCTGTATAAGGTATTTACTGACAGAAAAAAAAAGCGTTTTACCATCCAAAGTTAAAACAACAAGGGCAGGAGATTTAATAGATGGAAAGATGAAAAATGACTGAAGTTCCGCTTACAAAATGTAGGCTGAGGTTGTTTGTGAATAAAAATGCACATTAAAATTCTTGCTTTTATTAACAAGGGTTAATAGTATAGAGTTTATATTAAAGGGATTGTAAAGTGAATTTTTAATTTTTTTTAAAATAACAAACATGTTATAATTACCTCCACTGTGCAGCTCGTTTTGCACAGAGTGGCCCCGAACCTGCTCTTCTGGGGTCCCTCGGCGGCTGTCTCGGCTTCCTCCCGCAGGTACTTCTCACGTTCATGCGAGCTCCCTCGCATGGTGAGAAGCATCTGTGGGCGCGCTCCCGTGATAAAGCCGGCGGCTATAGCCGCTCGCTGTATCACACGGCCCCGCCCCCCGGCGCTCCGCGTCAGTGGATGTGATTGACAGCAGCGCGAGCCAATGGCTGTGCTGCTTTCCATCCATCCACTCCAGCCAATCAGCGGCCAGGCTGAATGGTGGAAAGGACGTTGGGAGACGAGCGCGGGACTTTCGAGGGGTGAGGTAAGTAAAACCTGTCAGATGTTTTTTCACCTTAATACATAGAATGCATTAAGGTGAAAAAACATTTACCTTTACAACCCCTTTAAGGATTTAATTAGTATGCTAGACTCAATATTTATGCAGTTGACCTTTTATTTAGCTTAGCGACAGGCCTTGCTACCCCACTGAAAATTGATCTGTGGTGAATTGTTTGCAGAGAGCAGTTTACAGGTGGCTGGGAGGTGATGTGTTACCTCCTCACCACTAGAGATGGGCTTGGGAGACCCCCTCCATGCGCACCACACTTCGTGCATGGGCGGTGGGACTTCAACTTGAAAAATACCCTAAAACTGCATTCTCCCCGGCTGCCCCCTTGTGGTTAAACCCTACCCTAGGACAAATTACCTGAACCCCACTAAACTCGGCATAAAAACGGTGGTCCAGATGATCTCCACTCAGTCGCTGGTTCCATTTTCTAAATTGATCTCTGACTTCAATGCCCCGCCAAGCTATTTTTTTAGCTACCTCCAACTCTCCCATGCCTTTAGTCACCAATTCTCCAACCCCCCCATCCAGATCATTCAATCCACCCTGGAGGACCTCCTCAGGTACGGATGCACACATAAGCCCACCTCACGGCTCTATCCCCACTTAGTATTGACCTCCCTTCCCACTTTGGAAAAACTTAGGAATAAATGGTTGCACGACATCCCGGACTTCGACAATGACGTGTGGGACTTTCCTTTTAGATCCCTGGTCTCCCTGAGAGATCGACTAGTACAATTCAAGATGGTCCACCGTGCATATTTTACCCCACATAGGCTACACAAAATGAACCCCGCCTCCCCCCCCAGCTGCTGGCGTTGTGGGGAGATACCGGGTGACTTCACCCACATTTTCTGGACCTGCCCACCCATTGCTGAATACTGGAAGGAGACACTAAAGGTCATTACACAGGTCACCACCATATTGATCCAACCCTCCATAGCAATTTGCATACTGGGCCTGATAGAGGAACTGATTCCCACTGTGGCTAACCGTACTCTGGTCGGGCTGCTTCTCTTTTACGCCCGCAAAGCCATAGCCCTTAGCTGGCGTAAGCCCACTCCTCCTCCTCTCTCTCTGTGGAAACGACTAGTCAACGACAGCCTGCCCCTATACAAAGACTATTATGCCTATAGGGGTTGCCCCCAAAAATATAGTAAGGTCTGGTCCAAATGGCTGGCAGATCCCTCCACAGCTTCTGACTTGCCCCCTTCTTAAATCTAAAACCTGACACCCTCACCCTATGAATAAGAATTTGTGATGGTAAATGGGCTCTCTGTTTGGTGATAGACGTTCTAGCCCCATGGCGCCATATTACCCTTGCAAGCCACAGGCTGGGACCATCGTGAGATCTCGAGCTCACTGATATATTACTAGTAATTGATTGCCTCATCTTATGTCTTTGCGGGCACCAAAGCCCATTATTGTCATGACCAATGTGTGCTGCCTTTTTTTTTTCTTTCTCTCTTTTTATTAGTTTTGGTTTTGTTAGTTGTCTTTGTGTTTTGCTGTTAAATGTTACAAAACTCAATAAACAGATTTTTTTTAAAAAGAGATGGGCTCGGGTATGTTCGAAACCCCACATGCCCGATCCCGCTAGGAATCCAACACTGCGCAAGGCTAATCACAGGCTGTGAGAAATTTCCCGCAGCTTCAGAGATCGAGAAATGTCTTGCTGCCTGTGATTAGCCCTGTGCAGTGTCGGCTTCCTGGCGGGATCAGGCATGTGGAGTTTTGAACATGCCAGAGCCCATCTCTATTCATCACTAGGGATGAGCTTGGTGTTTGAGTCGAACGCATGTTCGACTCGGACACCGGCTGTTCGCCCGTTCGGTGAAGCCAGAAGTCTGTGGGTCAGCGCGGTGGCCTTGTGTAGTGTGTTGGCGTCTGCAGGAGTTAGTGGGTGTTCTCTGTGTACCTTCAACGCAGTATACACCGTCCATTATCCACCTATTTAGCATTCTTGCTCTTCTGTAATTGAGCTATCAGCCATCTGCAGGAGTTTCTGAGTGTTGTCTGTGTGCCCTGAGTGCAGCATACACCATTATCCACCTATATAGCTCTTCTGTAATTGAGCTTTCAGTCATCTGCAGGAGTTTCTGGGTGTTGTCTGTGTGCCCTGAGCGCAGTATACAGCATTATCCACCTATATAGTTAATTATATTGCTCTTCTGTAATTGAGCTTTCAGCCATCTCCAGGAGTTTCTGGGTGTTGTCCGTGTGACCTGAGTGCAGTATACACCATTATCCACCTATATAGCTAATTATATTGCTCTTCTGTAATTGAGCTTTAAGTCATCTGCAGGAGTTTATGGGTGTTGTCTGTGTGCCCTGAGTGCAGTATACACCATTATCCACCTATATAGCTAATTATATTGCTCTTCTGGAATTGAGCTTTCAGTCATCTGCAGGAGTTTCTGGTTGTTGTCTGTGTGATCTGAGAGCAGTATACACCATTATCTACCTATATAGCTAATTATATTGCTTTTCTGTAATTGAGCTTTCAGCCATCTGCAGGAGTTTCTGGGTGTTGTCTGTGTGACCTGAGTGCAGTATACACCATTATCCACCTATATAGATAATTATATTGCTCTTCTGTAATTGAGCTTTCAGCCATCTGCATGAGTTTCTGGGTGTTGGCTGTGAGACCTGAGTGCAGTATACACCATTATCCACCTATATAGCTATATTGCTCTTCTGTAATTGAGCTATCAGACATCTGCAGGAGTTTCTGGGTGTTGTCTGTGTGCCCTGAGCACAGTATACACCTTTATCCACCTATTTTGCTCTTCTCTAATTGAGCCATCTGCCATCTGCAGGAGTTAGTTGGTGTTGTGTGTCTCCAGCACAGCACAGTATACACCGGTATTTACCCTTTAATTCCTGTTGTTCTATAATAAAGGCATTGTTGTGTGCCTCCAGCACAATATACACTACCCAATTGCTGGTTTTCCCATCTCCCTTCAGGCCGTTACCATGTCTGGAAGGCCAACAAGGAGAGGCAGACAGGCAAGACCCGATAAAAGAGGGCAAGCAGGCTCTGTGTCTAGAGACAACAGTGCTGGTCGTGGACACGGTGCATCGTCATCAGCACGTGGCCATGGGAAACGCTTGTCCTTATTTTCGGCAGCAGGGCGTGTTGAGCCGCATCATGCCGAAGACTTGGTAGAGTGGATGACCAAGCCCTCTTCATCCTCCTCATCCTCTCTCACCCAGGCTCAGTGCATCAGATCGCACCGCTGATATTTGCAACACATGTCTCAAGCGTATCTTGCGTGGCCAAAACATCAGCCGCTTGGGCACCACATGCTTGACCAGACATATGTTGACCTGCCATGCAACTCGTTGACAAGTGTACCTCAAAGACCCACAACAAAGAACAAAGCGGACCTCTCCTTGCTTCTCATCAGCTGGGATCTCCAACCCCACTAGACCTTCAGTCCTCTCTGAAACCTGCGCTGAGAGGAATCAAGGTGTAGAATTAGGTGTGTCACAGCCAAGTGCTTGCGGGCACTCTGCTAGTAGTACAGCCACGTCCGATTGTAGCAGGCAAATTTTCCTGCCCCAGCTGCTGGACTGTAGAAAGAAGTTCACTCCCAGCCATCCACATGCCCAGCGGTTGAATTCTAGCTTGGCTAAATTGCTAGCACTTCAACTGCTACCTTTTCAGTTGGTAGACTCGGCCCCCTTCCGTGAGTTTGTGCAATGTGCAGTTCCTCAGTGGCAGGTGCCCAAACGCCACTTTTCTCACGGAAGGAGATGCCGGCTCTCTACCGGCATGTTGAAGGCAATGTCCTTGCCTCGCTGGACAGGGCGGTCAGCGGTAAGGTGCATATTACCGCTGACTCATGGTCCAGCAGGCATGGACAGGGACATTACCTGTCTTTCACGGCCCATTGGGTTACTCTTCTGGTAGCTGGGAAGGATGCAGGACAAGGTGCAGTAGTGTTGGAGGTTGTTCCGCCACCACGCCTCCAAAATGCCACTACTGGTTGTGACACACCTCTCTCTTCCACCCCTCCTCTTCTTCTTCCTCCATGGCCTCTTCCAGTGCTCTGTCCTCAGAACCAGTGGTGCTCCGTAGGCGTTCAAGGGGCTATGCAAGTACGCAGGCAAAACAATGCAATGCCGTGCTTGCGCTGGTTTGTTTGGGGGACAAGAGCCACACTGGGGCAGATATTTTGTCAGCTCTGCAGGGGCAGGCCGAGAGGTTGTTGACGCCACACCAGCTTAAGCCAGGATTGGTGGTTTGCGACAATGGCACCAACCTCCTCTCTTCGACAGGGACAACTGACCCATGTGCCCTGTGTGGCTCACGTCCTTAACCTGGTGGTGCAGCGGTTCTTGGGCAGGTACCCGGGCTTACAGGATGTCCTGAAGCAGGCCAGGAAAGTCTGTGTGCATTTCTGCCGATCATTTAATGCCTGTGCTCGGCTGGCTGAGCTCCAAAAGGAGTTGAACCTGCCCAAGAACCGCCTTATATGTGACATGCCCACCAGGTGGAACTCAACGTTGGCCATGCTGCAGCAGCTGCACACGCAGCAGAGGGCCATCAATGAGTACCTGTGCGACTACGGCACCAGGACAGGGTCAGGGGAGCTCGGTTTTTTCTCACTATGCCAGTGGGGCATGATCAGGGATGTATGCACTGTCCTGTCACCGTTTGAGGAGGCCACAAGGATGGTGAGCAGTGACAGTGCATGCATCAGTGACACTGTACCTCTTGTCCACCTCTTGGAGCATACGCTGCGTGGAATAATGGACAGGGCACTTGAGGCAGAACAGAGGCAGGAAGAGGAGGACTTCCTTGCCTCTCAAGGCCACCTTTATCCAGACAGTGTTCCTGCTGTCCCACCCATCACACAGGAAGAGGATGAGGAGGAGGAGGAGGATGGTTATGTCAGCATGGAGGTGGTAGCAGCAGCAGTCTTATAGGGATGATTTACAGTCCCAAGAAACCCGTGGACTTGTACGTGGCTGGGAGGAGGTAGCTGTGGATCATGTTGTCCTTAGTGACCCAGAGGACTCCGGACCGAATTATCTTGCAGTCGCAGAGGGAGCAGAGGATGAGACATCTCCAGGAGGCCTTGCAGAAAGGTCTGTGCAACGCATTCCCAGAGACTGGGAGGTTACAAACTCCTGGTCCTGGACAACGTGTTGCTGAGGCATCGGTCAGAAGGAGCGGTGGAGAATGTGGCCATATGACCGATGCGTTCAGGCAATTTTTTAGTCTGCAGCCCCAAGGTATGATCGGTTCCAGCAACCATCGCCAGCGTCTGATTTACATGGTGCAGGAATACCTAGGGGCAAGGTCAGACTTGGACACCTTTCCCACCGAAAATCCTCTGGCTTACTGGGTCTTGAGGATGGATCACTGGCCAGAGCTTGCACAGTATGCAATTGAGCTACTGGCCTGTCCTGCATCCAGCGTTCTTTCGGAACGCACCTTCAGTGCTGCTGGTGGCTTTGTTACCGATCACAGGGTGCGCCTGTCCACCGACTCGGTTGATCGACTGACCTTCATAAAGATGAATCAGTCTTGAATCACCCATAGCTACCAAGCACCTGAAGCTGATGTAACCGAATAATTGTTTTTGAAACATCACATCCCTTCAAGACTGCCTATGCTGATGCTCAGTGACTGTCCTGTTATGTTGACTGTCTATCCTCTTCCTCCTCCGCTGATATCACTCATTCCTGCACTAAAACTAGAGTATATGGGAGAGGTTGCAGTGCCTAAGGCCCAACCAAGGGGCATGTAATTACAATTTTTGATGCAATACTTTGCAGCAGGGCTCATTCCTGCATTACAACTAGAGTATATGGGAGAGGTTGCAGTGTTGTGGCACCAGCACCAGTGCCTAAGGCCCAATTTTTCAGCCCCTGTTTAACAGGGGCATGTAATTACAATTTCTGATGCAATGCTTTGCAGCAGGGCTCATTCCTGCACTACAACTAGAGTATATGGGAGAGGTTGCAGTGCCTAAGGCCCAGACGGCCAAAAAAATTATACAGGGGTGATAACCCTTGCCTATGTTTTCCAAAAAGCTTAAAAATAGATTTTGTGACTGGAGCTAAACTTTAAAAATGTACCAGTTCAATATTACAAACAGATTCTACTTAACACAACAAACCTACACAGTCCCTGTCTTGTTTGCACCGCTTGTATACTGCTGTTCTGAGTATATAGGGCCTGGGGGCCCCACATCTTTCCTTTTTTTAATATGGGTACGGGGTTTCTCTTAAAGAGGAAGTAAACCCTGATGAGTTTACTTCCTCTTTTTTTCCCTGCAAAGGTAAAGCATAATGGACTACTATGCATCGCATAGTAGCCCATTATGTGTCACTTACCTGACACAGGAGCCAGCGAAGTCGCCGCTGTCCCCTGTAGTCCACCGCATCCATCTTGCTGGTGGCGTCTCGCAGCTCCGCCGCTGTCATTCGGCGAAGCCGCGATGACGTCACTCCCGCGCATGCGCACGGGAGTCGACAAATGCAGCAGCTCTATTCTTGGAACTGCCGCGCTCAGTGCGCCTGCGCGCCGCTGTCTACGGCGCATGCGCCGTAGACAGCGGTGCCCGTTTTCGGGCAAATATCTCCTAAACCATATAGGTTTAGGAGATATTGCTTGGACCTACAGGTAAGCCTTAATCTAGGCTTACCTGTAGGTCAAAGTGGTTTGTAAAGGTTTACAACCACAAGCAGTTTTAAGTGACTTTTTTTCCATTAAATGTCATTTTGTGCAGGGACTGTTCTAAACACGGTAAACACGTGGCACTTCACAGGCATACTATAGACACCCCCCAGGCACGATATTTAAAGGAATATTTCACTTTTTTTGTTTCACTTTAATCGTCATTAAAATCAGTGCTCCCGAAAAAATGGCAGTTTTTCAAAACATTTTAGGCATTGACCCATGTCCCCTGGGGCAGGAGCCAGGTCCCCAAACCATTTTTAGGAGAACATCTTGCATATTAGCCATTAAAACTTTTTATTTTGAACGTTTGAGTCCCATAGACTTCAATGGGGTTCTAAAGTTCGCACGAATTTGTGGTCCGTTCGAAAGTTCTGGTGCGAACCGAACCAGGGGGTGTTCGGCTCATCCCTATTCATCACATCTTTTAACCACTTCAATACAGGGCACTTAAACACCTTCCTGCCCAGACCAATTTTGAGCTTTCAGCGCTGTCGCATTTTGAATGACAATTGTGTGGTCATGCTACACTGTACCCAAATGAAATTTTTATCATTTTTTTCCCACAAATAGAGCTTTCTTTTGGTGGTATTTGATCACCTCTACGGTTTTTATTTTTTGCGCTACAAATAAAAAAATACAGAAAATTTTGAAAAAAAAAAATGTTTTTTTTGTTTCAGTTTCAAAACTTTGTAAATAAGTACGTTTTCTCATTCACTGATGGGGCTACACTGATGGGCACTGATAAGGCGGCACTGATGGGCACCAATGATGTGACACCAATGAAGTGGCACTGATGAGGTGGCATTGATGGACACTGATATGTGGCACTGATGGGTGACACGGATGGGCGACACGGATGGGCGTCACGGATGGACAACATGGATGAGCGACACGGATGGACACTGATAGGTGGCACAAATTGGCACTGATAGCTGGCACAGATTGGCATGGATGGGCGGCACAGATGGGCATGGATAGGCGGCACAGATGGGCATGGATAGGCAGCACAGATGGGCATGGATAGGTGGCACAGATGGGCATGGGTGGGCACTGATAGGCGGCACAGGTGGGCACTGATAGGCGGCACAGGTGGGCACTCATAGGCGGCACAGGTGGGCACTCATAGGCGGCATTGGTGTTATACTGTACTAATGGATGCCAATCAGTGCCAAACAATAATGCATGCCAATCAGTGATGCCCATTGTGGGCACTGATTGGCATCCATTATGGGCACTGATTGGCATCCATTGAGCTGACTGACATCCCTGGTGGTCTAGGGAGGATTACCTTTTCCCTGGTGGTCTGGTGGCGTCCCTGGTGGTCCAGTGTGGGCATCCTCGGGGGGACTGTGCTGATAATCGATCAGCACAGACCCCCCCTGTCAGAGGAGCAGCCGATCGGCTCTCCTCTACTCGCGTCTGACAGACGCGACTGAGGAAAAGCCGATCACCGGCTCTTCCCATTTACACTGTGATCAGCCGTGATTGGACACGGCTGATCACGTGGTAAAGAGTCTCCGTCGGAGACTCTTTACCGAGATCGTAGTTGCCGGGTGTCAGACTGACACCCCGCAACAACGATCGCCGCGATGCGCGCCCCCGGGGGCGCGCAGCGGCTCATAATCCTGATCACGTCATATGACGTCCGATCAGGATTATGCAACCACTTTGCCACCGTCAATTGCCTATAGGGTGGGCGGCAAGTGGTTAAACCTGAAAAGCCTTCAATGCAGCTTCATTCACCTAAAGCATAACTATACTCCCTCCTTTTGTCTTGCAATGCGGCATCTGAAAACTCCCTCCTGATGACATCTTTGGGCGGTCAGCTTCTGGGTATTGACAGCTTCTTTCATTGTCCAGGCCGAGATTACATCACTCCCACGCATGTGTGGGAGTTCAATCAGTTTGGCATTGCCAAATTTGTACAATGAGCTGCATGTGCCCAGCTCGCTGCACAGGGGCAGACAGGCAGGTAAGTAACCTTAAAGCAGAGTTCCACCCAAAACTGGAGGCTCCACTTATCAGCCTCCTCACCCCCTCTGGTGCCATATTTGGAACCCTCTAGGGGGGAATGGGTACCCATTTTTTAACAGGTACCCATTCCCACTTCCGAGAAATCTCGCCAGGAGATCACTCGGAAGTTCGGCTCCCCTCCTCCTTCCCCCAATGCCAGGCCATTCAGCAAGCAAAGCACGCTTCAGTAGGGAACCGGCTGTGAAGCATGAATGGTGACACAAGCACCCGAGAGCCGATGGAAATATTGGCTGGGGTGCTGACATCGCTGGATTCTAGGACAGGTAAGTGTCCTCTTGATTTTAAAAGTCAGCAGCTACAGCATGTCTTTTTTTGTTTTTACAGGCACCCAGCTCCCACTTCCTCCACTGGCGCCAGAAGGAAGATCACCTCTCCCCCTTCCTCCCTGCAATCTTCTGGGAAACATCACATGTCCCAGAAAATTGCCAAGCCAGCCCAGCTGGGCACCCACAGTTAGAATGCCAGCTCCGTGGAGAGAAGGGGAAGAGGAGCGAGGCTTCGTGCACTCGCATCGCTGGACCGTGGGACAGACAAGTGTCTGATTATTAAAAGTCAGCAGCTACACTTTTTGTAGCTGCTGACTTTTAAATGGGTGGAACACCACTTTAGAGTGTTTGTAACCATAAAAAATAAAAAAAATAAAGATAGATCCTGTCTCTAGGGATGGCCGAACGGTTCGCCCGGCGGTCGTTTCGCGGCGAATTTCGGCTGTTCGCGGTCCGCCCAATCGGCGGACTATTGCCGGCGTTCAGCCGACGGACTTCCGTGTTTACTGTGTAAAAGAACTTTGACCTATGATGACACATCCATCATGGGGTACAGGACAGCCAATTGAGACATTACAGCACATGGACACTTGGACATTCCCCCTAACTTATAAAAAGACCCGATCCGGCGGCCATTTTACATTCTTTCATATGTCACTATAGGGAGAGGTTGCTGTGTGGAGCAGGGAGAGACTGCAGTGACCCAAATCGCTAGCTATTAGGTCCACAAAAGTTATTTTCAGGACTGGTATGGTATAGGTGTTAGGTGTAGTTCAGGATATAGGTTTGAGGCACTGCTGTGCTAGTGATTGTTGCAGCAGCCTGTCTTTTGTCAGTGTAGAGAGAGGGACAGGATGCTGTGTGCAGCAGGGACAGTCAGTTTAATCATTAGTTGTTACTATTAGGTCCACAAAAGTCCTTTTTTTAGGACTGGTATGGTAAAGTAGTACAGGATATAGTTTTGAGTGCTATTCAAGTTATTGTTCCAGCAGCCTGTGTTTTGTCAGTTTAAATAGGGACAGGCAGGAACCTGTGTGTGGCAGTGAGGAACAGTCAGTTTAATCAGTAGCTGTTACTATTAGGTCCACAAAGGTTCTTTTCAGGACTGGTATGGTAATAGGCTTGTACACGTATAATATTCTTTCTTCCAAATATAGAAAGAATATTATACTTGACTGCTGCCCTTCTGCTGCAGTAGTCCTTTATGAGTATAGAGATTGAGGTACAGTCTGCTAATCATTCACAACCTACTAGTTCCACAAAGGTCCTTATAAGGACTGGTAAGGTATAGGGTACTACAGTACATAGGGTTGAGTGAGGTACAGTCTGCTATTCCTTAACCACTTCAATACAGGGCACTTTCGCCCCCTTCCTTCCCAGCCCAATTTTCAGCTTTCATCGCTCTAGCGCTTTCAGTGACAATTGCGCGGTCATGCTACACTGTACCCAAATGAAATTTTTATCATTTTGTTCGCACAAATAGAGATTTATTTTGGTGTTATTTATTCACGACTCCGTTTTTTATATTTTGCGATATAAGCGCAAAAAAAGCGGAAATTTGGAAAAATAACAAAATTTTCTTTTTTCTATTTTAAAAGAAATCCAATAAAATCTAATTTTGTCATAAATTTAAGCCAACATGTATTCTGCTGGTAAAAAAATTCCGTTAAGTGTATAATAATTGGTTTGTGTGATCACGGACATATGTACGCAAATGATCATGTACATATGTGTGCAGGTGATCACGTACATATGTGTGCAGATAATCATTGGGACATGTGATTTTAGTGGGACATATGTGGGGGACATGTTTTTATTATTAGGGACATGTGTTTTTATTATTTGGGGACATGTATGTTTTGGGGACATGTGTGTTTTGGGGACATATGTGGGGACATTGTGTTTATACTGTGTGGTGTGTTGTGTGTTTACACTAGACTGATGATCAGTGAGTAAAAAGCTGTAAAAAACAGCTCATACTCACTGATCACCAGCCGGCTGCAGCGATCTGCTCTCCTCTCCTCAGCAATGACTTCTGTGTGAGGAGAGGAGGAGCCGATTGCCTAGCAACCGGCTGTTTGTTTACATCATATGACGGCCGTGATTGGACACGGCCGTCATGTGATTAGGAGGGCCAATCACAGAGCCCTCCTGCCGATCTGAGATGCGCCGTGTCCGGGTGACATGAACACATCGGGATCGCGCCGGGATCCCGCTCCTTCTGAAGGACGTTCCTGAACGTCCTATCAGAAGTAGATGGCTCCCACCCGGCCGTATATGTGCATTGGCCGGGTGGGAAGTGGTTAAGGACTGGTATAGGTCCACAATATATAGGGTTGAGGTGCACTACTGCTGACTGCTGACTGCTGCCCTATACTGCAGCAGTCCTTTATCAGTATAGGGACTGAGGTACAGTCTGCTAATCATTCACAGCCTACTAGTTCCACAAAGGTCCTTATAAGGACTGGTAAGGTATAGGGTACTACAGTACATAGGGTTGAGTGAGGTACAGTCTGCTATTCCTTAAGGACTGGTATAGGTCCACAATATATAGGGTTGAGGTGCACTACTGCTGACTGCTGCCCTTCTGCTGCAGTAGTCTTTTATGAGTATAGGGACTGGAGTACAGTCTTCTAATCATTCACAACCTACTAGTTCCACAAAGGTCCTTATAAGGACTGGTAAGGTATAGGGTACTACAGTACATAGGGTTGAGTGAGGTACAGTCTGCTATTCCTTAAGGACTGGTATAGGTCCACAATATATAGGGTTGAGGTGCACTACTGATGACTGCTGCCCTATACTGCAGCAGTCCTTTATCAGTATAGGGACTAGGTACTGTCTGCTAATCATTCACAACCTACTAGTTCCACAAAGGTCCTTATAAGGACTGGTAAGGTATAGGGTACTACAGTACATAGGGTTGAGTGAGGTACAGTCTGCTATTCCTTAAGGACTGGTATAGGGCCACAATAAATAGGGTTGAGGTGCACTACTGCTGACTGCTGCCCTATACCGCAGCAGTCCTTTATCAGTATAGGGACTGAGGTACAATCTGCTAATCATTCACAACCTACTAGTTCCACAAAGGTCCTTATAAGGACTGGTAAGGTATAGGGTACTACAGTACATAGGGTTGAGTGAGGTACAGTCTGCTATTCCTTAAGGACTGGTATAGGTCCACAATATATAGGGTTGAAGTGCACTACTGCTGACTGCTGCCCTATACTGCAGCAGTCCTTTATCAGTATAGGGACTGAGGTACAGTCTGCTAATCATTCACAACCTACTAGTTCCACAAAGGTCCTTATAAGGACTGGTAAGGTATAGTGTACTACAGTACATAGGGTTGAGTGAGGTACAGTCTGCTATTCCTTAAGGACTGGTATAGGTCCACAATCTATAGGGTTGAGGTGCACTACTGCTGACTGCTGCCCTATTCTGCAGCAGTCCTTTATCAGTATAGGGACTGAGAGTTTTGTCACAGGGTCATTTAAAAAATGACAGGCAGAGGAAGAGGCAGGCCCTTCCGCAGGGGTGGTAGGGGTAGGGCAGGAGCAACAGGCTTGAGCCAAAGTGGGAAGTTGCAGAAGGTGCGTTCAATTACTTTAAAGGATGCACCAGACTTGGTTGAGTGGCTCACTCAGCCTTACTCTTCTGCACCCTCCTCATCCTCTCGATCTGCACCCTCTTCTTCACTCTCTGCTATGTGCACCCCCAAAGACACTACCACCAACAACACCACCACCACCACCACATACCTTCCGCTTGAGTCACAGGAATTATTTTCCGATCCATATCAAGACTTTTCTGATGCGCAGCCACTCTTGGCATTGGATCAGGAAGAGGAGGTAGCAACAACCGCCACTCAGCAGTCTGACGACAGTACCCAGATCAGCCCAAGGAGGAGGTTGGTCCCCGGTGTTGCTGCCTACTCCGAGATCTCTACTTATAGCGGTGGGGTAGGTGACGTCGATGATGACGTGTCTAGTGATGTCACGTGGGTGCCCACAAGAGAGGAAGAGGAGGGGAGTTCAGAGGGATATATGGACCAGCAGATAGGGAGGAGAAGCAGGAATAACTTACATTGCACAGGAGGGACAAAGCAGACTGCTAATGTATCAGGAGCGAGTCATCGACCATGTACGGTCACATCTGGCGCTCCCAGGACGCCGGCACCGCAGTGTGGGCTTTTTTTAAAGTGTCCGCTGCTGACAATAGTGTTGCCATCTGCAATCTTTGCAGTCAACGCATTAGTCGCGGTAAGCCCAACACTCACCTAGGGATGACAGCCTTAAGAAGGCACATGAGCAGCCATCACCGAGCCCAGTGGGAGCAACGGAACACACAAAGCCACACTCCAGGCTCTCACCGTCCAGCCTTGTCTTCTACTTCTCCTTCTCCTCTCTCCTCACAATTGTCCTCCACTCCACCTTCCATCAAGCCAAGCTCACATTTTTCTGCAAAAAGGCAGGCTTCCGTGGGCCTAATGTTCGACCGTAAAAAAATGATGACGCCGGATAACCCTCTTGCCCAACGGTTGACGGCTGGCTTGTCAGAACTGATAGCCCCTCCAACTACTGCCATATAAACTGGTGGACTCGGAGGCCTTTCGAAAATTTGTGGCCATTGGAACACCACAATGGAATCTCCCAGGAAGGAAGTATTTCTCACAGAAGGGCATCCCAGAGCTATATGGCCATGTTCAGCGGCAAGTGAATGTATCTCTGGCACACAGTGTCGGTGCCAAGATACATCTGACCACAGACACGTGGTCTAGCAAACACGGTCAGGGAAGGTATATCACTTTTACTGCCCACTGGGTGAACCTTCTGAGGGCCGTCAAGCATGTAACCCGTGGCACCCGCGTAGATTTGGTTTTACCGCCACGGATTGCATGCAGGCCTGGCTCTTCTTCTCCTCCTCCTACTCCATCCTCCTCCCTCTCCTCCTCGGCTGACTCCTCCTTTTCCGCTACTAGCGTCTCTTCCGCTGCGCCGCCCAAGCTCCCCAGAACCTATTCGACATGCCAGGTGAGACGTTGCCATGCCGTGCTGCGTCTGTTGTGCCTGGAAGCCAAGAGCCACACTCGCCCGGCACTCCTTTCAGCTTTGCGTTCACAGGCAGATCAGTGGCTAACACCGCTCAATTTGACAGTTGGTAAAGTGGTGTGTGACAATGGTGCCAATCTGCTTAGCGCATTGAAACAGGGCAAAATTACGCACGTGCCATGCATGGCACACGTCTTAAACTTGGTCGTGCAGCGATTCGTTGTCAAATACCCTGGGGTCCAGGACATCTTGCGGCAGGCAAGGAAAATCTGGACCCATTTCAGAAGATCTTACACGGCCATGGCTCGCCTTGCTGACATTCAGCGGCGACACAATCTGCCGGTCAGACGTCTTATTTGCGATTGCCCGATGCGATGGAACTCAACCTTCTATATGCTTGATAGGCTGCTCGAGCAGAAACGTGCAGTTAACGTCTACCTGTATGAACTCTGCGGCAGAACAGGTTCTGGGGAGCTGTTTTTTTTTTCACCGTGCCAGTGGCTGCTCATGCGCGACGCATGCAGACTTCTGCGGCCATTTGAGGAGATCACCAAACTGGTCAGTCGCAGCCATGGCGCCATCAGTGACATGGTACCTTATGCCTTCTTTATGGAGCGTGCATTGCGTCGTGACATTGATCAAGCTGTGGAGGAGCAGGAGCGGGAAGATGAGGAAGTCGCAATGCTGAATGAATTCCCGGGGGGGCTACTCTATCTGAGACAAGTGAACAACAGGAGTCTGAAGAGGAGTCAGAGGAGGATGGTGCCGGGGCGGATGAGGAGGAGCAAGAAGAGCATGCTTTAAACCTTTCTGGGATCCCTGTTGTTGTGCGTGGATGGGGAGAGGAGAATAAAGAGGACGACATTATCCTGGATGATGAGCAGGAGCCAGGCCACCACACCGCTTCCAGTTTAGTGCAAATGGGGGCCTTCATGCTCCAGTGTTTTAATAGGGACCCCGTATAAAAAGCATAAGGGTCAAGGACCAGTAGTGGGTGGCAACGTACTTAGACCCCCGGTACAAACACAAAATGGCCGAAATGTTACCACCGTCACAGAGGGCTGTCAGAATGGAGCACTTCCAGGCCTTGCTTCGAGAAATGCTGCATTCTGCTTTTGCGTGCGCTGGCAGAGGAGCAATTCCCACTCCCAGAGAAGGAGTTGCGGGTACCAATCCAACAGCGCCTGCAAGAAGAGGCCGGTTTGAAGATGTGTTGGTGACTTCTGATATGAGGTCATTCTTTCAGCCGACCCATCGACAGGTGTCATCCGGATCCAGCATCAGGGAACGCCTAGACCGTCAGGTGTCCGACTACATCGGGTTAGCGGCCGATGTGGACGCTCTGAGGAGTGATGAACCCCTGGACTACTGGGTGGGCAGGCTTGACCTCTGGCCAGAGCTTGCCCAATTTGCAATCGAACTGTTGGCTTGCCCCTCGTCCAGTGTCCTGTCCGAAAGAATGTTCAGCGCAGCAGGGGGGATCGTGACCGATAAGTGTACTCGCCTAGCTCACAACAGTGTTAACTACCTCACATTTCTAAAAATGAATGAGGCATGGATCTCGGAGGAATTCAACACATGTGACCAGTAGACCATGTATATGTCTATAAATGATTTTTTTAATCGAGCACACAGACCTTCTTTCTTCATTTGGCTCACTTCCTTGTCCAAAAAAAGCACACCGTACTATATGCCCGTACCCTCCTGTTTGAAGAGGTTGAGCGGTGTCATATTTCTACTGGGGCTGCTTATTATGAGGGGCTCCCACCATCCCTGTGCTGTGCTGACTTCCTCCTGGGGCTGCTTATTATGAGGGGCTCCCACCATCCCTATGCTGTGCTGACTTCCTCTTGGGGCTGCTTACTATGAGGGGCTCCCACCATCCCTGTGCTATGCTGACATCCTCCTGGGGCTGCTTATTATGAGGGGCTCCCACCATCCCTGTGCTGTGCTGACTTCCTCCTGGGGCTGTACCTCTGTTGTGCATATTATGAGGGGCTCCCACCATCCCTGTGCTATGCTTATTATGAGGGTCTCCCACCAACCCTGTGCTATGCTGACTTCCTCCTGGGGCTGCTTACGGTGCAGGTGTCAGTGCTGTATATCACGGTGCTGGTGTCAGTGCTGTATATCACGGTGCTGGTGTCAGTGCTGTATATCACGGTGCTGGTGTCAGTGCTTTATGTCACACTGCTGATGTCAGTGCTCTCTATCACGGTGCTGGTGTCAGATCACTCTATCATGGTGCAGGTGTCATTGCTGTATGTCACGCTGCTGATGTCAGTGCTCTCTATCACGGTGCTGGTGTCAGATTACTCTATCACGGTGCAGGTGTCATTGCTGTATGTCACGCTGCTGATGTCAGTGCTCTCTATCACAGTGCTGGTGTCAGTGCTGTATATCACGGTGCTGGTGTCAGTGCTTTATGTCACGCTGCTGATGTCAGTGCTCTCTATCACGGTGCTGGTGTCAGATCACTCTATCACGGTGCAGGTGTCATTGCTGTATGTCACGCTGCTGAGATCAGCACTCTCTATCACGGTGCAGGTGTCATTGCTGTATGTCACGCTGATGATGTCAGTGCTCTCTATCATGGTGCTGGTGTCAGATCACTCTATCACGGTGCAGGTGTCATTGCTGTATGTCATGCTGCTGATGTCAGTGCTGTAAATCACGGTGCTGGTGTCAGTGCTGTATATCATGGTGCTGGTGTCAATGCTTTATGTCACGCTGCTGATGTCAGTGCTTTCTATCACGGTGCTGGTGTCAGATCACTCTATCACGGTGCGGGTGTCATTGCTGTATGTCACGCTGCTGATGTCAGTGCTCTCTATCACGGTGCTGGTGTCAGATCACTCTATCACGGTGCAGGTGTCATTGCTGTATGTCACGCTGCTGATCCCGTCGGAAGTTCATCCATCACTACCTGTCTCCTTAAAGCCTGTTATACAGCACAGTGCCTGTGCGGTGTAATTTGGCCCCCTGTATTATATAAAATACCTGGCTAATCATGCCTGGTTCTGCCCTCCCCCCCCCCGTAAGCTGACCATGGTTTATCATGGCTACTGAGCTCTGACACTGTGGTCAGTTTACGTACCTCCATCATCCGCTGCTATCTGCAGCTCTCCTCTGTCCTCCTCTCCCCCCCCCAACCTATCTGCTCGTACCAGTACCCGCCCCACCCCTCCTATTGCTAAATAAACTATGATATGAACATAGAGTCCTCTCTTGTAAATAAGAACATGTGCCCCAAGTCATGTGTTTTATAAAAACAATGCAGATTTCTACCTTATTTCACAGCACCTTCCAGCACTCACGTGACTCCTCACTGCTCTCCTCCTGGCTGACGTCATTGGGAGTTCTAGGCCCCTCCCGCTGTAGCTGTCAGACCGGGATAGGAGAGAGGCGAGGAGTCACGTGAGCGCCGGGGGGGGGGGGGGGCACTGTGAAATAAGGTAGAAATCTGCATTTTTTTTATAAAATACATGCAGTGGGGCACATGTCCTTATTTAACCAGCACCAGAAGGATTTGCCCCCTTAACTAGTTGCTGACAGCCGGCTGTCAAATGACGGCCAGGCGGCGCACCCATTGTGGCGGGAGGCCGTCATATGACGGCCTCCCGTTTAAACAGGGATTGCGCGCGATCGTGCATCCCTGTTTATTCGGTGGTGGCGTGTTACGGAGACACCTCTCACCACCAAAGGGAGTGAACAGCCATTGGTTATGGTTGTTTACCACGTGATCGGCCGCGTGCACGTCGGTGGTGGTTGTTTACCCACATGATCGGCTGTGATCCTTTCACAGCCGATCACTAAAATGTAAACAAACCGCGGTAACGAGATGTTTCCCGGGTTCTCCTCCTCACACACTGATCTTGTGTGAGGAGGAGATTGCAGTAACATCTCGTTACCGCCTACAGTACACATCAAGCACACTGATTGCCCCCCCCCCCAATAAAGAGGACCTGTCACCACCCCTCATAGTACCTGTCAATCACAGTCCATCAGAGTACCTGTCACAGCCCATCAGAGTATTTGAGTACCTGTCACAGCCCATCAGAGTACCCGAGTACCTGTCACAGTTCATCTGAGTACCCGAGTACCTGTCCCAGCCCATCTGAGTACCCGTGTACCTGTCACAGTTCATCTGAGTACCCGAGTACCTGTCCCAGCCCATCAGAGTACCCGAGTACCTGTCCCGGCCCATCAGAGTACCCGAGTATCTGTCACGGCCCATCAGAGTACCCGAGTACCTCTCACGGCCCATCAGAGTACCCGAGTACCTGTCACAGCCCATCAAAGTACCCGAGTACCTGTCACGGTTCATCCGAGTACCCGAGTACCTGTCACAGCCCATCTGAGTACCCGAGTACCTGTCACAGCCCATCTGAGTACCCGAGTACCTGTTCCAGTCCATCTGAGTACCCGAGTACCTGTCCCAGTCCATCTGAGTACCCGAGTACCTGTCACAGTTCATCTGAGTACCCGAGTACCTGTCACAGTTCATCTTAGTACCTGAGTACCTGTCACAGTTCATCTGAGTACCTGAGTACCTGTCACAGTTCATCTTAGTACCCGAGTACCTGTCACAGTTCATCTTAGTACCTGTCACCGCCCTTCAGAGTACCCAAATACCAGTCACCAAGCCATCAGAGTACCTGTCACCAGGCCATCAAAGTACCCGAGTACCTGTCACCAGGCCATCAGAGTACCCGAGTACCTGTCACCAGGCCATCAGAGTACTAGAGTACCTATCTCCAGCCCATCAGAGTACCCGAGTACCTATTTGCAGCCCATGTCTCATAGAATATACGTTGGGGTGTTTGCTTTCCAAAATGGGGTCATTTTGTGGGTAAATTCACTGTCCTGGTGGTCCAGGACCTTCAAAAGTGTGATAGGTAGGAATGAAATGAGATGTGTCATTTATGCTCCTAGAATGCCTGAACGTACTACTTCAATGTTCGGCCTCTCTATGTGGCCAGGCTGTGTAAAAGTCCTACACATGTGGTATCGCCATAATCGGGAGGAGATGCAGAATGTATTTTGGGGTGTAATTTTTGCTATATACATGCTATGTGTTAGAAATATCTTATAAATTGACAATTTTGTGTAAAAAAAAATGCTTTTTAATTTTTTTCCACATATTCCAAAAACTTCTGGAAAAAAATGAACCGTTCAAAAGACTCATTATGCCTCAAAGATTATACATTGGGGTGTTTGCTTTCCAAAATGGGGTCATTTTATGGGAAATTCCATTGTCCTGGTACTCCAGGGCCTTCAAAAGTGTAATAGGTGGTTGAGAAATGAGATGCGTCATTTTTGCTCGTAGAACGTCTGAAGGTACTGCATCAATGTTGGCGCTCTGTATGTGGCCAGGCTGTGTAAAAGTCTCACATATGTGGTATCGCCGTACTCGGAAGAGTAGCAGAATGTATTTTGGGGTGTAATTTGTTGTATGCATATGCTGTGTGTGAGAAATAACCTGATAATATGACAATTTTGTAAAAAAATATAATAATAATAAAAAAATCTTCATTTTGCAAAGAATTGTGGGAAAGAATGACAACTTAAAAAAACTCACCATGCCACTTACTTAATACCTTGGAATATCTACTTTGTAAAAAGGGGTCATTTGGGGGGTATTTGTACTTTCCTGACTTGTTTGTGTCTCAAGAAATGAGATACACCTGATGTACTGAAGGCCTGATCAGATGTGATCAATTTTCAGCGATTGGCACCATAGTTTGTAGACTCTATAACTTTCACAAAGACCAAATAATATATACTAATGTGGGTTATTTTTATCAAAGATAGGTAGCAGTATAAATTTTGGCCAAAATTTATGAAGAAAAATGACTAATTAGCAAAAATGTATGACAGAAACAAAGAAAAAGGCATTTTTTTTCACAAAGTTTACATTTTATTTTATTTATAGCACAAAAAATAAAAAACCCACTAGTGATTAAATACCACTAAAAGAAAGCTCTATTTGTGTGGAAAAAAGGACGCAAGTTTCATATGGGTACAGTGTTGGATGACTGAATAATTGTCATTCAAACTGTGAGAGCGCTGAAAGCTGAAAATTGGTCTGGTCAGGAAGGGGGTGTAATGCCCCGTACACACGAGCGGACTTTTCGACATCAAAGGTCCGACGGAACAATTCCGGCAGACCATTCGATCGTGTGTGGGCTGCAGCGGACTTTAGATTTGTAAAAATCCGACAGACTTTAGAAATAGAACATGTTTCACATTTTTCCGCCGGAACTCCGCCGGACCCAGTTCCTACCGAGAAATCCACTCGTGTGTATGCTAGTCCGACGGATAAAAACCGATGCTAGGGCAGCTATTGGCTACTGGCTATGAACTTCCTTATTCTAGTCCGGTCGTACGTCATCACGTTCTAATCCGTCAGACTTTGGTGTGATTGTGTGTGGCCAAGTCCGTTCATTCGGAAAGTCCGTCAGAACTCTGTCAGAACTCCGTCAGAACTCCGTCGAAAGTCTGTCGGACCTAGTCCCTCGAAAAGTCTGGTCGTGTGTACGCAGCATTAGTGCACTGTATTGAGGTGGTTAATGACCAGAACACTTTTTGCAATTTGACACAAAGCTATTTTAACTGGTAATTGTGCTGTCATGTAATGCTGTACCCAAATGAAACGTGTGTCCTTTTTTCCCACAAATAGAGCTTTCTTTTGGTGCTATTTGATCCCCTCAGGGATTTTTTTTTGCGATATAAACTAAAAAATATCGAACATTTTGAAAAAAAATGTAATTTTCAAATTTTTGTTATAAAAATAATCCAATAAACTAAATTTTAGCCATACATTTAGGCAAAAATATATTCAGCCACATGTCTTGCGTAAAAAAAAATTCAATAAGTGTATATTTATTGATTTGTGCAAAAGTTATAGCGTTTACATACTATGGTACATTTTCTGGAATTAACGCAGCTTTTAGTGTGTCAGAGCTGTACAAAACCCCCCCAAATAACCGCATTTTGGAAAGTAGACACCCCAAGGAAATTACTGAGAGGCATAATGAGCCCATTGAATATTTTATTATTTGTCACAAGACAAAAATGCCAATAAATAAATAAAATTTACACAAGGTTGAAATTAAATTTTATATTTTACCACAATTTTCAGGAAAATTACAAAAATGATATATATATATTGTGGTAGTAAGGTACCCCACCAGCAGAAGAATCTCCAATCCTGGGACCGGGTTTTGGGAACAGCCAGAAGTCTGGCTGGATGAATGCACAGGTGGGCTTATAACAGAGCCAAGACCATGGTTCTGGGCTTCACCCTCCCGAGGAGTCCAGGCGAGTAAGGGAGAAGTGTGCATGTCTGCACAGGTCGGTCTGTCAGAGCAGACAGAGGGTCCAAGCATGTGGGCTGAAAAAGAAGCTAGTAAAGAGTGCTGAGGTACTGGGTGTACAGGAACTCTGTTACAGAGCCAAGAGGGCTGCAGCATAAGTCTGAGCAGCAGTGCTGCTAAAGAGAGCCAGGTGGCTTGGTATTTTTGGTTCTACTTACATTATTGCTGTGGAAAGCTGAAACCCCTGTGTGGGCAACTCTTCTGTTATCTGACTTTTCTTTCTTTAATAAAAGTGGGCCTACAAGCCCTTAAAACGGCATATCTGGCGTGGACTCAGCTCACTGGTAAGCTCTACCCTTAAGCTAAAATAACCCCCAAATATTACAATATATAAATAAAAAATGTACACCCTTATAAAGCCTGAAGGTGTACCTTCTAAGCAAATGATGGTTAACAATAAAACAAAATAACATTACAGTATAACAGTAAGACATACCATACCTGCAAAGCAAATACAAAAAAATTGTAAAAAATAAAACATTTTTTAAAGCAACATGTGCCTATATATATATATATATATATATATATATATATATATATATATATATATATGCCGAAGCATGGGGGCATCTGCCACAAAAGTTGGGATCAAATCTCTCCTCCACTCCTGCTGCCCCCATGTTTCGGCATATATGCTCTTTTTTTAACTGTGGTGATGAAATCACTCCAAAGACATGCTGGTAGGTTAATTGGCTTCTGTCCAAAATTGGCCCTAGATTATGAATAGGGACCTTGGATCATGGGCTCCTTGAGGGTAGGGACTGATGTGACTGTGCGATGTACAATGTACAGGGATAGCCATAGTGGGTAAAACTCAGCATACTTCCTCTAGATCTAAGTTGAAGAGAAAATCCTCACTTTGTCCTCCTCCCAGTTCCAACCCTAATGTTGCTACATTTTTGCAGTTGATGAATGGGGAAATTGAGAAACTTCATGTTGCCTCCCCAAAATCCACCAATATTACTACCTCTGAGAAGCAGGCTCTCAAATCCTTGAGTGAGAATACCTCCATTACTATTAAACCAGCAGATAAGGGGGGAAATATTGTACTTATTGATAACACCCAATATGTAGCCATTTATTCAAAAATTTAGAAAAATAAAAATTGGTACAGAAGAATTACGAGTGACAGTGCAGAAGTTCAACTTGGAATACTACCAGCTAGTCAATCAGGCTTTTTTTTAACAATATAATCAACAAGACGACATGGGACTACATTAGAACAAGCTTCCCCAAAGTACCCATGTTTTATTAATTACCGTAAGTACATAAAGATATTCAGAATCCCACAGGCAGACCTATCATCTATGGCAAAGTGTCCATTAGTGAGTCAGTTGTTTGCTTGACGAACATTTGAAGCCTTGTGTTTTTGGGTCACAATCTTATGTGAAAGATACTATTCATTTTTTGAAGATCATTGAGAACCTCATTATTCCCTAAAACACCTATCTTGTTACCATAGATGTGGAGGCACTCTACAGCTCCATCCCCCATGATAGGGGGATGGCAGCTGTGAAACACACAATATATCAAAATAGGGATGTTGATTGGGGATATAATGAGTTTATTTTGTCTCTTCTTGAATATATCTTAAATCACAATGTCTTTACCTTCAATGGCTCCCACTACCTCCAGGTGCAGGGGGTAGCGATGGGGACTTGCTGTGCCCCATCATATGCCAACCTGTCCCTGGGGGAGTGGGAGACCATGTTCCTGGGTGATGAAGACTTGTCAATATACACAGACCACCTTCTAGTGTGGTTTAGGTATATTGACGATATCTTCACCATCTGGGATGGACCGCTGGAATTTCTTGATCAATGTTTAACACGAATGAATCGGAATGAGTTTAATCTTAAATGTACCGTGTCCTCGGATGTTAATGTTAATCTATCTGATTCCTTGATGTTATTGTTTCCAAGAACGACGATGGCACACTCAGCAGCAGTCTGTATCGGAAATCTATGGCAGGCAACAACATTCTGCATGCCTCCAGCTTATTTCCTGAGCCTCTTATAAAATCTATACCCTATAGTCAGTACTTAAGGGTGAGATGAAACTGCAAAAACGATGATGTATTTAAGCTGGAGGCAGATAATCTGCATGACAGACTCCTCCTGAGAGGATATTTGAGGTCTTCATTGAAAAAAGCGTTCCATAGAGCTACAACTAGAAGTAGACAGAATCTTATTTTCTCCCAAAAACAACTCAGTTCTGAGAATCCTCTCAGAATTATCACCAAGTATTGTAACCAGCATGTAGAAATTCGTAAAATCGTCGCCAAATACTGGCATACTCTCACAATGGACTCTAGTTTTGCCCATCTGATACTGGAGGCCCCCCTTTTCACCTTTATGAGAGACACTTCTATTGCCTCCAGATTGGTGAAAAGTGAGTACAGGGGGGACAATGATGTTGACCACTGCAAATACACGGGCACATATATGTGCGGTACCTGCGGGCACTGTAGATTTATGGACACTAGCAAACATCCCACTTTACCCAATGGCCATCCTTTCAAAGCACGTAATTTTGCAAAATTGCAAAACATTTGGGGTTGTCTACCTTCTTAAGTGCAGCCGCAGCTGCTTTTATGTCGGTAAGACAAAACTCCCATTTTGGAAGAGGGCATATCGCCATATTCATAGTATGCAGATCTGCAATCCCGACTTACCCCTGGGTAGGCATACTACTTTAGTCCATCAGGGAGTGTTTCCCAAAATAAAATTCGTGATCCTGGACCGTGTCCACCCCAGCCCAAGGGCGGGGACTGGAATAAGCCCCTCCCCCAGCTCGAGCTGAAGTAGATATATAATTTGAAAGCTACCCACCCCCTTGGGTTGAATGATGCCATGTGCTTCAGACCCTTTTTGGAGGACTTCAACTCACGGGGGCATGGAGAAATAAATTTACCATCTTTTGTTGTTGTTTTGAATCGGGTTCTTTTATCGCAAACCCTGTGGTCCCTTTTTATATCATTTCTAATTTTATGACAGTTATTGTATCTATTTATGCGATTGTGTGATAATCCCAGTATTTTTTTTTTTTTTTTTTCTTTCTTATGTATATTTATTCAAAAAAACTGATTTCTCTGTATTCATATTCTTTTGTGTTCTATTTTAGATGTGGCCATGCCTAGCTCTTATTTGTGTTATGCAGCACTTTCTGTGCAGCTGGGTCCACGCATGTGCATGGCAGCGTTTGCGCATGCGCTGTGACTGTGCGCAGCGCGCACAGCTGATCGGCATGATTGCGGTTCAGCTGTGCGCATATACTCTATTTAAGGGTTGGGTTAGTGTGAGGTGGACAGGATGAGGGGAAGGCTATATGGTGTCACACTGCCGGATTTACTTTATGGATCCTCTGTGCTAGGTAAACTCTTTCTTCTTCAGTTGGACTTTTTACTAGCTTTCACTTTTGTCTTTTAGTCCCTGTATTCAGTTCTATTATGTCAGTTTCTGGGGGCTCTTTTTCATATTGTCTTATAGGACGCTGCTCACCTGTAAGTACTATTTGTATCTAGGTGGGTTTTGCTAATATCTATGACCTGGGTCTTTAAATACACTTCCCTTTATATCGGTATCTCTCTGCTTATTTTGCCCCTCTCTGCTCTGTATTCGCAGATTCCAATTTTTCTGGGACCTCAGTGCGCACATCCACCACCTGGTAGTCCAGATTCCGGGCCCTAGGTGGATAGGGGGACAGGCTTTGAGGGGATATTTCCCTTTTTATGCCTCCCTCTGCTGGCTTTTTCTAATTATTCTTGATACTTTGTCAACGTGACCTGGGGACAATTCCATGCTGCACAAATCCCATCTGTTATGTTTTTAATATTCGGATGCCTATATACATTCTGCTAAGTGATTGTGATGTAAGTACAGCTATGTTTGTCACTTGAATGATCATGAAACAATGGTATATGTGTATACGGAACTTTTGGGCTAATTACTGTACCTTTGAATTTTATAGACAGTTCTTCCCTGCAAATAACCCCTGATGAAGGAGAATATGTTGTATCTCCGAAACGGCGTTGGGTTCAGGCAACTGTACTTCGTCTAGGTTCACTGTTTCTGTCTGTACTACGATGCATCCGTGTTTTTGTATATAATAATTTTTTCTATGTATCTTTCTATTATGTATAATAAAATGTATATGATTATGTGCTTTCCTGGTTATATATGTGTATTGGTAGTGCCGTTAAAGTCCCACTCATATGGGGATTCTTTTTGTTATCTCAACTTTGGGATGAGGCACACCGAGTTTCTAACAATCCAATTCAGAATCTTGTTTCATTAATTACAGGGATAGGGACAATTGTAGACACTCACTCAGGTTGAACTGGATGGACTGGTGTCTTTATTCAACCTTACTAACTATGTAACCTCCGACAACGATGGAGTTGCGGCTTTATGTATCGTGGGAGCAAACGCTGTTGCTGTCAAGATAAATAAATCCACGCTGCAGCTGAATGGCGTACCTGAAAACCAAAAATGGTTAACAATAAAACACAGTAAACAGTAAAGTATAAAAAAATTACATACCTGAAAAGCAAACATGATAAACCATAATAACAATAAAACATTGCAGAATAGAATACAGTAAAAAAGAGCAGAACAACAGAGAGAGAATAGAGAGAGAGAGAGAGAGAGAGAGAGAGAGAGAGAGAGAGAGAGAGAGAGAGAGAGAGAGAGAGAGAACAATAAAACGACAACTATTTTTTCTTTTTTTGTGTATTTTTTATTTTTTACTTTTTTTTGTTACACTTTCATTTGTAACTGTAACGGCTCAGTTACAGGTTCAGGTCTCTCAAAATGCGATGGCATCTTGGGAGACCCTGTGAAAGCGTGACTAGTCTGTGCAATGCTGTACCCTACGCTAAAACTCCACTAGTGTATGGTAGCATTCAAAATATTCACCAATGTAAAGACCAGGATTGTCAGGACAGGAGGGACAATAATAGCGTATAGGTGTCACACCTATATCCGCACTTTCTACAGACACAACATTTTCTTTGGGGGCTCGTTGGGTAGGGGTACTTGGGAGGACATAAGAAAATGCCTCTCATGCAGCTGGCTTACTGCGTTTGGATTTGGAAGGTGAGGTGGAGAACTGTCTGGAAACAGAAGGGCTCTGATGATCTCTTCCTGGAATTTAAGGAAAGATCCAGTCCGTCCTTAAGCTCTGTATAGTACATGAGCGTTCAGCAAAGCCAAGTGAAATAAATAAAGAGACACTTTTTTCTACCAGCGTCTGGTCTTACGGGCAACTAGGCATGGTGCCAACAACTGGTTGTTGAGGTCCACTTCTCCCATATTTTGGTTATATTCGTGGACACAGAGGGGTTTCTCCACAACACCAGTTGCCGTAGTAATTTGGACCGTCGTGTCTGCATGAAGGGAGGTAAGGACGAAAACATTTATTTTTTTTTCCTTATTATCCCTCCACTTCATAGCGAGCAAGTTACACTTCAAGCAGACTCTCTCTCCCAGCCTAAGATGGGAATCTACAAGCCGCTGGGGAAAGCTGCGGTGATTAGGACGCACAGTGCCACATGCTCCAATATGATGATCAAACAAGTGACTAAAAAGAAGTGGTACCCCTTTCCGAATAGGGGTGACACCAAGTCCCACACAATCTTGCCAGCGCTTCCTATGTAGTAAGGGCAGTTTGTGGGCTCTAAGTGACTATCTCTTCCTTCATAAACCATAAAACTACATGTATAGCCTGTGACCCTGTCACAGAGCTTATACATCTTAACCCCGTATCTGGCACGCTTGCTGGGAAGATACTGTTTGAATGACAAGTGGCCAGAAAACTTAATCAGGGACTCATCAATGCAGGGTCGTATCCAGGGTCTCCATGAGGACGACAGAGTTCATTGTTGTTGAAGTGCATGAACCACAAGATCTGCTCGTATCGTGCCCTGGCCATGGATGCAGAGAACACAGGCAAATGGTTAATTGGGTCAGTGGACCAATATGACCATAACGTACTCATTTTAACTATGCCCATGTCAAGAGAGAAGCCCAGAAAGGTCTTAAATTTGGAAACCATAATTGCTTTCCAATCTCTGGCAAGGGAGGACTGGGGATTAGTGGCGATGTATTGACCAGCATACAAACTGTTTTTGTCCACAATAGATCTATAGAGATCTTTGGTGAAAAACAGCGAATAAAAATCAAGTAACGTAAAATCAACCTGAATGTCGGGTTGGCCAGTGAATGGGAGAAGTATGGGTGCTGCAGAAGTTGTGGGCTCCCAATTAGATTGCTGAATTCTGCAGGAAGGACACTATGGGCTTGACAAGCCTGTCTTTGTCTTCTTCTTGGTGGCAGCCTGACACTACTTTTGCTTGCCACCTCACCAGCTTGAACTGAACTTATGCGACTCGCCACGTCACCACGTGTTACTGCAGTGCTGGTTTGACTACGACGAGGGTGTACTAGGCCGCTGGTGCTTGCCAGTTCACCAGAAGGAATAGCGGTGCTCAGGCCCGGACTGGGACAAAAAATAGGCCCGGGGATTTTGGATTGAGCAGCCCATGACATGGTAACCGTCCCCTTCCCCACTCTCCACTCTGACAAATCCCCTGAGAGAGGGGAGGGGGGAACCCAGCAAAGGTGTAGGGGGGGTGAGGTGGGACCAGGAAAGAGCATGGGGGTATGGAGAGCACAGAAAAGAATCTTGAGAACATGGGGTGGGGCAAGAGCACAGGGAGGAAGAGAAGAGCACAAGGGGCAGCGGAGAGCATGGGGGGAGGTGGAGAGGACAGGGGGCAGCAGAGAGGATGGGGGGAGGTGGAGAGCACAGCAAGGGTGGTGGAGAGCACGGGGGGGGCGGTGGAGAGCATGGGGGGAGGTGGAAAGTGCAGGGAGTGCGGCGGAGAGCATGGGGGGAGGTGGAGAGCGCAGGGAGGCAGCAAAGGGCATAGGGGGAGATGGAGGGCACAGGGAGGGTGGTGGAGAGCATGGGGGGATGTGGCGAGCACAGGGAGGGTGGCAGAGAGCATTGGATAGGTGGAGAGCACAGGGAGGGTGATGGAGAACATAGGGAGGGGGCGGTGGAGAGCATGGGGAGGTGGAGCGCACTGGGGGGTTGGCAGAGGGCATGGGGGAGATGGATTGCACTGGGGGGGGTGGCCGAGGGCATGGTTGAGGTGGATTGCACAGGGGGGGGGTGGCAGAGAGAATGGGGGAGGTGGATTGCACTGGGTGGGTGGCAGAGGGCATGGGGAGGTGGAGCACACTGGGGGGGTGGCAGAGAGCATGGGTGAGGTGGATTGCACGGGGGGTGGCAGAGGGCATGGGTGAGGTGGATTGCACTGGGGGGTGGCAGAGAGCATGGGGGAGGTGGAGCGCACTGGGGTGGTGGCAGAGGGCATGGGGGTTGTGGAGCGCACTGGGGGGGTGGCAGAGGGCATAGGTGAGGTGGATTGCACTGGGGGGGTGTGGCAGAGGGCATGGGGGGGTCGATCGCACTGGGGGATGCAGCAGGCATGGTTGAGGTCGATTGCACTGGGGGGGTGGTAGAGAGCACGAGAAGGCAAAGAGTATGGGTGGTGTAGATAGCCCGGGGGGGGGGGGGCAGCAGTATTAAGCAGGAAAGGAGGAGCGGTGGGGGCGGCTGCATATAGAACAATCATTCTCTTCATCTTCCTCCTGCAGTCTCCTGCTTCTCCTCTACCTCTCACAGGCATTCTGATACTGCAGGAGGAAGATGGAGAGAATGATTGTTCTATATGCAGCCGCCCCCCACCACTCCTCCTATCCAGGTTATAAGGGGGTGAGCGCAGAGCACGGCGCGGAACTCACATTTTCTGTTATCCGGTGTTCTGCCAGGACTCAGCAGCAGGTGTCTGCTTTGGCTCCTCCCCCTTCACAGTCATCATATACAAGAGATGACCAGAGACTGCAGATCTAATACAGGAGATGACCAGAGACTGCAGATCTAATACAGGAGATGACCAGAGACTGCAGATCTATTACAGGAGATGACCAGAGACTGCGAATCTAATACAAGAGATGACCACAGACTGCGGATCTATTACAGGAGATGACCAGAGACTGCGGATCTAATACAGGAGATGACCAGAGACTGCGGATCTAATACAGGAGATGACCAGAGACTGCGGATCTAATACAGGAGATGACCACAGAGACTGCGGATCTAATACAGGAGATGACCACAGAGACTGCGGATCTAATACAGGAGATGACCACAGACTGCGGATCTAATACAGGAGATGACCAGAGACTGAGGATATAATACAGGAGATGACCAGAGACTGCGGATATAATACAGGAGATGACCAGAGAGTGCGGATCTAATACAGGACATGACCAGAGACTGCGGATCTAATACAGGACATGACCAGAGACTGCGGATCCAATACAGGACATGACCAGAGACTGCGGATCCAATACAGGAGATGACCAGAGACTGCGGATCTAATACAGGAGATGACCAGAGACTGCGGATCTAATACAGGAGATGACAAGAGACTACGGATCTAATACAGGAGATGACCAGAGACTGCGGATTTAATACAGGAGATGACCAGAGACTATGGATCTAATACAGGAGATGACCAGAGACTGCGGATCTAATACAGGAGATGACCAGAGACTGCGGATCTAATACAGGAGATGACCAGAGACTATGGATCTAATACAGGAGATGACCAGAGACTGCGGATCTAATACAGGAGATGACCAGAGACTGCGGATCTAATACAGGAGATGACCAGAGACTGCGGATCTAATACAAGAGATGACCAGAGACTGCGGATCTAATACAGGAGATGACCAGAGACTGCGGATCTAATACAGGAGATGACCAGAGACTGCGGATCTAATACAGGAGATGACCAGAGACTGCAGATCTATTACAGGAGATGACCAGAGACTATGGATCTAATACAGGAGATGACCAGAGACTGCGGATCTAATACAGGAGATGACCAGAGACTATGGATCTAATACAGGAGATGACCAGAGACTGCGGTTCTAATAAAGGAGATGACCAGAGACTGCGGATCTAATACAGGAGATGACCAGAGACTGCAGATCTATTACAGGAGATGACCAGAGACTATGGATCTAATACAGGAGATGACCAGAGACTGCGGATCTAATACAGGAGATGACCAGAGACTATGGATCTAATACAGGAGATGACCACAGACTGCGGATCTAATACAGGAGATGACCAGAGACTGCGGATTTAATACAGGAGATGACCAGAGACTGCGGATTTAATACAGGAGATGACCAGAGACTATGGATCTAATACAGGAGATGACCAGAGACTGCGGATCTAATACAGGAGATGACCAGAGACTGCGGATCCAATACAGGAGATGACCAGAGACTGCGGATCTAATACAGGAGATGACCAGAGACTAAGGATCTAATACAGGAGATGACAAGAGACTGCGGATCTAATACAGGAGATGACCAGAGACTGCGGATATAATGCAGGAGATGACCAGAGACTGCAGATCTATTACAGGAGATGACCAGAGACTGCGGATCTAATACAGGAGATGACCAGAGACTGCGGATCTAATACAGGAGATGACCAGAGACTGCAGATCTATTACAGGAGATGACCAGAGACTGCGGATCTAATACAGGAGATGACCAGAGACTGCGGATATAATGCAGGAGATGACCAGAGACTGCAGATCTATTACAGGAGATGACCAGAGACTATGGATCTAATACAGGAGACGACCAGAGACTGCGGATCTAATACAGGAGATGACCAGAGACTGCGGATATAATGCAGGAGATGACCAGAGACTGCGAATATAATGCAGGAGATGACCAGAGACTGCGGATCTAATACAGGAGATGACCAGAGACTGCGGATCTAATAAAGGAGATGACCAGAGACTGCGGATCTAATACAGGAGATGACCAGAGACTGCGGATTTAATACAGGAGATGACTAGAGACTATGGATCTAATACAGGAGATGACCAGAGACTGCGGATCTAATACAGGAGATGACCAGAGACTGCAGATCTAATACAGGAGATGACTAGAGACTGCAGATCTAATACAGGAGATGACCAGAGACTGCGGATCTAATACAGGAGATGACCAGAGACTGCGGATCTAATACAGGAGATGACCAGAGACTGCAGATCTAATACAGGAGATGACTAGAGACTATGGCTCTAATACAGGAGATGACCAGAGACTGCGGATCTAATACAGGAGATGACCAGAGACTGCGGATCTAATACAGGAGATGACCAGAGAGTGCGGATCTAATACAGGAGATGACCAGAGACTGCGGATCTAATACAGGAGATGACCAGAGACTGCGGATCTAATACAGGAGATGACCAGTGTGATACGGATCTCTAAGGCCGCGTACACACGGGCGGACTGTCTGCCCAACTTAGTCCGCTGAAACACATTTGAGCGGACAGTCCGCTCGTGTGTGGGCTTCAGCGGACTTTTTCAGCTGACTGTTTGACGAACAAAGTCTTACGGAATTTCCGTAAAACTGTCCGTCCAAACTTGGTTTGAGCGGACAGTCCGCCCGTGTGTGTGCCAGTCCGCTGTACTTTCGAAATGAGCGGACTTTTCCCACCCGGAGAAAAGTCTGCTCATTTCGAGCGCGTCTCCAGGTAGGCGGGGCCCGCGAAGGAGACGTCGCTGGCCCTGCCGCCTGGTATGGACTTAAAGGGGAACCCCAACGCGGAAAAAAATTGGCGTGGGGGTCCCCCCCAAGTCCACAACAGACCCTTGTCCGAGCACGCTACCCGGCCGGCCAGGAAAGGGGGGCGAGCGAGCGCGCCCCCCCTCCTGAGCCGTACCAGGCCGCGTGCCGTCAACATGGGGGGTGCCTTGGGGAAGGGGGGGCCGCGCGGCCCCCCCACCCCAAAGCACCTTGTCCCCATGTTGATGAGGACAAGGGCCTCTTCCCTGGCCGTTGGTTGTCGGGGTCTGCGGGCGGGGGGCTTATTGGAATCTGGGAGCCCCCTTTAATAAGGGGGCCCTCGGATACCGGCCCCCACCCTATGTGAATGAGTATGGGGTACAATGTACCCCTACCCATTCACCTGTGAAAAAAAGTACAAAAAAAAACACAACACAGGGTTAAAATATTTTATTGCACAGCTCCGGGGGTCTTCCGTCTTCGGGGGTCTTCTCGCCGAACTCCTCCGCTATCTTCTTGTAGCTCTTTTGCTAGCGGAGGAGTCCGGCTTTCTTCCTCCCCGCCGCCGGCCTCTTCTCCCGACTTCGGGGGTCTTGTCCCCCTCTTCCGTTCTTCTGCCGGGCCACCGCCCCTTCTTATAGCTCTTTTAGAGGCGGTGGCCGGTCTTCTGTCGCCGCTGTCGCCGCCTTCCGTTCTTCTTCTTCTTCTTCTTCTTCTTCTTCTTCTTCTTCTCCAGGAGATGTTGACACGACGCTCTCTCCGGCCGGAATGCCAGAGCCGCGCTGCGCGGCCACTTATATAGTGACAATGGGGCGGTGTCACATGGTATATGTCACATGGGATGGTCACATGGTTTGATGTCACATGGGGACTATGACATCGTAAGGGGGCGGGGTCACCATGTGACCAACCCATGTGACATATACCATGTGACACCGCCCCATTGTCACTATATAAGTGGCCGCGCAGCGCGGCTCTGGCATTCCGGCCGGAGAGAGCGTCGTGTCAACATCTCCTGGAGAAGAAGAAGAAGAAGAAGAAGAAGAAGAACGGAAGGCGGCGACAGCGGCGACAGCGACAGCGGCGACAGCGACAGCGGCGACAGAAGACCGGGCCACCGCCTCTAAAAGAGCTATAAGAAGGCGCGGTGGCCCGGCAGAAGAACCGGCGGCGGGGAGGAAGAAAGCCGGACTCCTCCGCTAGCAAAAGAGCTACAAGAAGATAGCGGAGGAGTCCGGCGAGAAGACCCCTGAAGACGGAAGACCCCCGGGGGTGTGCAATAAAATATTTTAACCCTGTGTTGTGTTTTTTTTGTACTTTTTTTCACAGGTGAATGGGTAGGGGTACATTGTACCCCATACTCATTCACATAGGGTGGGGGGCCGGTATCCGGGGACCCCCTTATTAAAGGGGGCTCCCGGATTCCGATAAGTCCCCCGCCCGCAGACCCCGACAACCAACGGCCAGGGTTGTCGGGAAGAGGCCCTTGTCCTCATCAACATGGGGACAAGGTGCTTTGGGGTGGGGGGGCCGTGCGGCCCCCCCTTCCCCAAGGCACCCCCCATGTTGAGGGCACGCGGCCTGGTACGGCTCAGGAGGGGGGGCGCGCTCGCTCGCCCCCCTTTCCTGGCCGGCCGGGTAGCGTGCTCGGACAAGGGTCTGTTGTGGACTTGGGGGGGACCCCCACGCCGATTTTTTTCGGCGTTGGGGTTCCCCTTTAGGTCCATACCAGGCGGCGGGGCCAGCGACGTCTCCTTCGCGGGCCCCGCCTACCTGGAGACGCGCTCGAAATGAGCGGACTTTCCTCCGCGTGTGTGGGCGAGTCCGTTCATTTCAAAAGTTGAGCGGATTGTTTGGCGGACTTAGTCCGCTGTAATTAGTCCGCTCAAAAAGTGCCGTGTGTGGGCAAGTCCGTTCATTCAAAAGTTTGGACGGACTGTCTGTCAGGTTGTCTGACGAACTTAGTTGGGCAGACAGTCCGCCCGTGTGTACGCGGCCTAAGAGAGACTGACCACTTTTATTTTTTATTAAGATCAGTTTAAAGCATTGCCAGGCATGAAAAAAAAAAACACTATCAGCCAAGATACAAAAAAGACATTGGCAGGCATTGAAAAAAAAAACACATCGGCAGGCATTGAAAAAAAAAAAAAAAGACATTGGCAGGCATGATTAAAAAAAAAAAAAAACACATTATCAGCAAAGATGCATTAAAAAATATACATATATACAGGCGAGCAATAGTGTCACTTACCTTTCTAGCAGTTGCAGGTCCTTTTACGACACTAGGCAGATGAGGTCTCCTCCAACTCCTCCCCCTTCGGTCACATGACCTCTTCACTTCCTCCTAAGGTGAAAGGCTGGCCGGATGGCCGTGGAGATGGCTGTGGTGAGCGGCGCTGGCACAAGGAGCAGCCCAGCCCGCAGCCCAGCCCAGCCCGGGACTCTGGCAGAAATAAATGCGGCCGTCTCCACGGAGTCGACCACGGAGCCGGCCGCGGAGCTGCCGTGGAGCCGGCCGCGGAGCTTGTTGCAGGACCAGCTTCACAGTGCCGAGATGACATGCGGCCCGGCGGTCCGCGGCCCACCGGGCAAATGCCCGGTGTGCCCTATGGCCAGTCCGGGCCTGGCGGTGCTAGTACTTCTCTGCTCCATATGAGAGCCCTGCGGTTCTTGCACCTCAACAGCAGAAGAAGATTGGGGTCTGGTACGTCTGACCTTGGCAGGGACCACAAATCCATCGTCAGAGCTATCTGGCCTGGAGTTTCTGTCATCTATAGGATCATATTCTGAGCTTGAATCTGACAGATGAGTGACTTCCTCTTCACTATTTGTCATGCTCAGAAACATGTAGGCCTCTTCACTAGTGTACCTCAATTTGCCATTTTGAGCTCTAAATTTACTGGTACACTAGTGAGACTCACAGGTAAAAAAGCTCTTGACTGTCAGTGACTGTATCAAAATGCTACAATAAAACTGTTAGCGATTGCAGGGATCAGGTCTGACTCTGCAAATGCTGCAGTTATGTATTTAGTGTTTTGTAAGTGACAGTGATCGATACTGTACTTGGGTGGCCTGGGCAGAGGGGCAAAACGCAGTTGCTAGCAGGTATCTGGGCTGATCTTGCTAACACTATGTTTTTGGGAACCCTAAACTGCTGGGGACGCTAGTAAAGATCTGATCAGATATTGATCCATTCAGACACTATACCACTAAGCCCTTGTACACACGGTCGGAGAATCTGTCGGAATGCGTCTTATCGGACCGTGTCGTCGGATAATCCGACTGTGTGTGGTATGCATCGGACTGATTCCATCCGAATCTGCGTCCGACCCAATTTTCCAACATGTTGGAAATATTTCCCGACCAACTGGGCCGGACGGACCTAATCCGATCATGTGTAGAGCATTTTCATCGGACCAAGTGCCACACATGCTCACATTCAAATTCCGACACGGAAGCGCTCGGTCAGGTAAAACTACTGCTCGTAAGCGATATAGCACATTCGTCACGCTGCAATGTTAAAAAATCATTCATCAAGCGCATTCTCTTGTTCTTTACAATGCTGCAAGAACCAACTTCGTTTGATGCTCATAGTCACACACACTTCTCCCCAACGGATTTCATTACTCTTTTTTAACCCAATGTTTGTTTTTGTTTTTTATTTTTTGGATGTTTTTTTGGGGGGGGGGATTCCCTATAAATCTCCTTTAAAGACACTGCTCATTTCTCCTTTTTTTTTTTTCTTTTTTTTTTTGGGTGTAAACTTACAACAACATTATTGTATTTTTTAGATTTTCTTTTTCTTTTTTAATCTACAGGAGGTTGTTTAGTGTTGGTACCCCTTGTTCTTTATTTCACTTTGTATTTTGGAAATGTACCTGCCTGCTCACAAATAAACTCTGCTTTTTGAAGGAAAACACATTACACAAGTATTTCATCAAACAAAAATAAAATTTATTTTGTTTGCTCGAAAATAAAAATAGGAACGCAGCACTGGAGAAACTTCTTAACTTTGGTGCAGCCTTTGGCCCCCAGGGCAGACATGACTAAATGAGATATTAAAAAATTGGTGGCCTGAGGAGTACATATCTCAGGGAGAGAAGTCTGCTCCTGAAGTCCTAGAGAGCAGGAAATTCAGATGCCATTTCTGTCCCCAGGATGGTGATCTTCAAGAGGCTGCATCTTCTGGCACACCAGACTCAACCCAGGCCATCACTCTCTCGTCTTCCTTTGTGACTTCCCACCAGGCATCCTTCCAGGCTGTGGCTGGGCTCCTGTAGCTGGGGCAGGAGGAGAAGGAGGGCATTGGTGGACCTCCTGGCTGCCACTTGCCACAGCCTCCCCCCGACTGAGGTCATCCTGTGTATGAAAAGGGGACATAGTTTTAGTTTTTTGACTTTTGCTATTTGACTGTTACCAAATAGAACAGACTATCATTCTGACACCAGCATTTTTCTTTCCCATCCCAAACATTTTTGGTCACTACTGTCTATTGAGATGTAAACCACTTGGAGAAATCTCAACTTACTGATCAATAAGAACATCTAGTTAACATCATTAAATGTAACACAAGAAATATGTTCAACAATGCAATACCTGTCTCAAACTGAGCCCCACCACATGGTGCTGCCTGGAAGTCCCAGGTTGGACATCAGAAGCCTGAGCTGGGGGTGAAGGATGCCTTGGAGGAAGCCTGGAGAGTGGTGGCCTGAGGGGTGGCCTGGGTACCCCCTGGTCTACCAGAAAATGCAGCCTGTCAAAGTGCACCATCCTGGGGTAATAAACAGCATCTGGATCTCCTGCTCTCAAGGACTCCAGGTGCTTTTTTCTCTCCCTGAAATATGTAAGCTTCATGGCCACAATTTTGCGATTCAGATATGTCATGTCTGCCGTGGGGACCCTGATCTGCACCAAAGCAAGCAGTTTCTCCAGTGCTGCGTTCCTCTTTGATCTGTCATAATAAAACTTGTTGTGGAACTGCCACAGGCAGGGCATCTCCATGTAGAGCTTTGAGGAATAGCCCCATAAAGTTGGGATTGTTGAATGGGTCCATTTTGTCTGAAAGACACAACACAAGACAAACCCTCAAATACTAATAATGCAATTAAAATCCCTCATAATCTTGTCCCAACAGCGGCCTAGATACAAGCAGTCTAGTCTAGTGAAGCACAAAGTTAAAAATGTTACCTTAATTTCGACATTCGCCACGTCCGTGACTCACACTCTCCTCCCAGATCGTACGGACGATACACATGTGTGTCGTTTTATATACAGTGCACATGCGTGAAACTCCGCCCGCCCCTGACGTTCTTTCCAGACTATTCCCCGCCCCTTCGCTTTCCGCGCAGTGGGGAGAGCACATGGCGGAGAGAACACAGGTGCGCAATAATAGTTCCACTAACGAGGAGGAGGGTGAGGAAAGCCCGGAGCCTGAAACGTCCCGATCCAGGAAGACAAGATTTAAGGCCTCAAATATGTCTTTTGGAGAGATGTTGGAGATGGTCGACATATTGAACAGGACTGACTATGATGGGAAGTATGGACCTTACCCAAACCCAAATATCAGAAAGGCCAAGATCATGACTAAAGTTGTGAAGAGTCTTCTGAAGAATTTTGGGGTACGCCGATCCAAGAATCAACTGAGAAAACACTGGTCAGACCTGAAACTGAGGGAGCACGAGCAGTACAGAAGGATCAAGCGTGTTCTTAAAAAAAGTACCGTATATACTCGAGTATAAGCCGAGATTTTCAGCCTCTTTTTTGAGGCTGAAAGTGCCCCCTCGGCTTATACTCGAGTCACCGCTGTCTGACTGCTCGATCAGCGTATCGAGCAGACAGACGGCGGACATTAAAATTTAAAAGCCGCGCCTCCTTCTCCGCCTCCGCCTGTGATAGGCGGAACACTGAATTTCCCAGCAGTCAGTGTTCCACCTATCACGGACATCCGCTCATTCTCATACTACGGACGAGTATGAGAGGATGTCCGTGATAGGCGGAACACAGGCTGCTGGGAAATTGAGTGTTCCGCCTATCACAGGCGGAGGCGGAATTTTGAATTGTAGAATGGCCGCCGAGAAGAGCGGCGATCCATCGGCACGGCACGGGACGGAGGAGGCACGGCACGGGACGGAGGAGGCACGGGAAGGAGGAGGCACGGCACGGGACGGAGGAGGCACGGGACGGAGGAGGCACGGCACGGGTCGGAGGAGGCTCGGGACGACGGCGGCTCGGGACGGAGGCTTGGGACACAGGTAGGCTGGACACACACACAAGGCTGCACGGACACACACACACACACACACACACACACACACACACACACACACACACACACAAGGCTGCACGGACACACACACACACACACACACACACACACACAGGGATGGATGGATGGATGGATACACACACACACACACAGGGATGGATGGATGGATGGATACACACACACACACACACACACACACACAGGGATGGATGGATGGATGAATACACACACACACACACACACACACAGGGATGGATGGATGGATGGATGGATGGACACACAGGGATGGACGGACACACACACAGGGATGGACAGCCATGTCTCACCCTCGGCTTATACACGAGTCAATAAGTTTTCCAGTTTTTTGGGGGTAAATTGGGGGCCTCGGCTTATATTCGGGTCGGCCTATACTCGAGTATATACGGTAAGTAGTCGTCGTGTGTTCATATGATTATTCTTGCTTGCATACATGCTCCATGTGCTTTGATTTCATGTTGTGCATTTTAAAATGGTCACTTTCAAGGTCATGGTTTCGTTCGTTCGTATGAAACATCGTTCTGCAGGGAAGTATTCCAGCTTAACAAAGTGTCCCCAATAATGTTCTCACCTTGTAACTCGGCCCAAAAACACAATTGTACAACACTTCTGAGCAATGTTTCATATTCCTATTTATGCCCTCTGTGTGCTAATTAATCTTTGTTTACATTCTCATAGGGGAGAGAAGACTCGGCAAGTATGAGGACACCAGGGACCATGAGGACACCAGGGACCACACCCCTCCCAAAGAAGGGCAACTTCCAAAAGAAGAAACAGAGGAGCAGGAGCAGGAGGAGGAAGAAGGAGAGATTGTGGAGGTTGGCCAAATTGTCACCACAGCAAGTGAGTGTCGGAGAACACAGCTTCCGGTAAGCTCATCAATGTATATCACCATATTTGGATTACATGGTGTGTTTGTTTTTTGTTTTTTTAGGTGATGTGGAGGAAGATTCCCGTTTTACCAGTGAAAGTGCCCAGATCTTGATCGGGGAGATAATGGGGTGCAATAGGGATTTGGAAATTGTACAACAAAACATCAATGATGTTAAAAATAAAATGAAGAACATCATTGATGTTTTGGGGAGAGTGTGAAAACGAAAAAACTAGATAGGGTTTTATTTTTGCTTTAAAAAAAAAAAAGTTGTATTTTGCATAATTCAAAATTTGGAAGATGCACAGAGTGTGTAAACATGCGCTATCTCCCATCATGGGGGGATCAATGTACATGTTTTGTGGAAAGTGTCTGAGATGAAGGGGTTGCAGCCCCAAAGCATGTACATTGATCCCCCATGATGGGAGCTAGCACATGATGACACACTGTGTGCATCTTCCAAATTTGGATTTTTCAGGGCTCACACCCCATGTGATGAAGGCAATATCAGCCCAGTTTGTACATACTCATGTCTGATATTGTCTTCACTTTTCCAAGTTGAACTTTGTAAGTTCCTGTGTTCTGTATTTTACGCTTTGATACATGCCTGTTTACACAAAAAAACAAGTAAAAAATAAATATGATTAAACTCGGTTTTGGATACCCAAAATATCTTGGTTTGTTGTAAAAACCTTTACTAAACGCACATATGAATGTGCTTGTATTAAAAAGTTGAATTCTCAACAATGTGTGGCTTCCTTTTTCATTGGGCTTAAAATGTATTTGTAGTGAAATTTGAGTTTGTGCTGAGAAGGAGTGTGATTTACTAAAGGCAACTCCACTTTGAACTCTTAGTGCAGTTTCAGGTGTACTTTTGCAGGGCACTTGTAGTGCATAGTGGATGTGCCTTTAGTAAAAAGTACCCACAGTGAGGTGTAAATTTGGACAATCATGCCATTTTCCTGCCATGGTGCTGAAAATTAGCATGATTTAGATCAGTAATGCGCTACACATTAGTTAACAAAAAGAAGGTGTGTGTGTGTGTAGCAGACCCACAACATAATAAGATTATCTGAAGAAGAGACTGTCCCCTCATCTCACTCTGAACTTGGGTTTGCACTGTTGCTGAAAAAGGCACAACTTAAAAAAAAAAGGCAAAGTGGGAGGCCACAGTCTGCCATTCCTTTTGCGTTGAAGGACACTGTGTAGTGACACAAGAAAAAAAACTAGTAATTTTACAAACCAACATTGCATGCAGATTAGACACCCACATTTTTGGACAAAATTAGTATAACTTTTTTTAACTGAGTATTTAAAGCCTAAAGTATAAGGTCCCCTTATGAGAGTCATATCCCCGCCCCCCCCCCCCCATCTGATGGGCCCTTGATAAAAAATGAGGGGGGATGTTTAGGAGAGGTAACCCTCTACACTTGATTGAGAGCTGAATGCCTAAATAATGTGTGATACTTTGTGAAGCCCCTTCTTAGTTACACTATTGCCAGCCCACCGGACAGGTAAGAAGTGTCAGAATAACAAAATGGAAGCACATTTTGACATTCCGCTATTACATAGCAAGAAAATTAATGTGTTAGAAAAAAAAAAAATAGCATTTGAAAGTATTGAGGCAGGCCCTTACACTACATGCTTTGGTGAATTGTTCCATAAATGTTATCATGAAAAAGGTATTTAGAGTGTGTATTGGGTTGGGTCAAGTCATCAGATAGAAGATTGCTATCAGCTGAGCTAGCAGTTGGGGAGAGGGGGGTTACTAATGAGTTTGGCACAACTCCAAAAAACAACAAAAAAGTCACTTTGCATGAATTGAAGCACACACATCACATTTGTAGACATTTTAGGGGGTGTTTAGGGGAAAGCAATACTATGGAGCTGACAAAAGACATTGTCAAGTGACTAGACTATAGTTTTAGGGGCCAAGAAGAGCATGGTGGGGAAGTTAGTGAGGCAAATCCGCATGAGGACAAAGGGGCAGAGCATATGAATTAGAGCATATTGCAATGATGGTAATTAGGGAATGAGGAAAGAAATGCAAGACATTAGCAATCATGAAATACATAGAATGTGATGTTTAAGGATAAAACTTAGCATAATATAGTCCTTCTGCAGGAGCTGAATGATGGCAGAACAGGTCTCTGGAATAATGATCCCCAGAGCCTGGGGGGAGATGCCTGTAGAGAACTTGAGGTCCTGAAGGCTTCTCCCTGTCGCCAAGTAGCGCAACGTGGCGATGAGCCTCTGCTCCGGAGTGATGGCTTGCTGCATGCAGGTATCCTGCCTGGTGATATAAGGGGACAGCAAAGCCAGCAGACAGTGAAAAACGGGGTCCGTCATCCTGAGAATAATCCAGAAATGATCAGGATTATTCTCGCGGATCTCACGGAGTAAAGGCATGTGGGAGAACTGGTGACGCTGGCGCAAACAATTCTTGGTCGTCCAAACATGTTTCATCTATGTGCAAAGTCAAAGTAAGAACCCCTGCACAGCACAAACTGTACGATGAGTACATAGACGAAACATGTTTGGAAAACGGTCGGCTGGTCAAAACGGACACCAGAAAGCAACGCTAAACAGCAAGGCCTGAAAGGACGACCTGAATAGCAGAAGCAAGCAGACAATAAAAAATGCCTTTCAAAGCGTACTAGACCAAGATAGAGTCCACAATGAGAAGCAAATTCTTAATGACTGCATGCACTGATTATCAGATACGCAAAGACAAGCACAAACTGAAGAGCAGTAGCGATCTGAATCACTAATCTGAAAAGCGCGAATCGTCTTTCACCAAACTTCTTCTAAAACACGAGATCAGCAGAAGGAGCCCAAAGGGTGCCGGACGTGGTGCTGAACTTCCTTTTTCTAGTCCCGCCGTACACGGCTTACATCACCGCGTTCTTGGCAACCGCGAAATCAGACAACTTGGCCCGACCGTGTGTATGCAACAGTTTCGGACACAATCCGTTGGACTAAATCAGACAGGCAAAATCTGATGGATTTGGTTGCCAAAATCTCAGACCGTGTGTACGTGGTCTAAGGGAGGTGTATACTGTGTGTGTGTGGGTGTTAGCGGTATTGGCACTAACCTGATGCTGCCTGGGGTTACGCAGACTCTATCTGACCCTAAAAACAAACTAACTAACCATCGTCACCCGTAACATATATACGGTGATCACTGGTGAAAGGGTTAACTAGGGAGCTGACACTGAACCTAAATACTTACCTGGCTAACTAGTGTCACCTGTGATGCCCTGTAAACACGGTCAGAAATTCAGATGCAAAAGGTCTGATAGAATTATGTTGTCACAAAATCCGATCGTGTGTGGGCTCTATTGGACTTTTTCTGTCTGAAATTCCGACGGAAAAAGTTTGAGAGCTGGATCAAAAATTTTCCGACAAGAAAATCTGATCAGACTTTTTCCAATCGTTTGTAGAGAATTCCAACGGACAAAGATTCCGACGGACAAAGATTAAATTACGAGACCAAAGTTATTGGCTACTAGCCTCTATGTAGTCCCATCATACGCAACGAACGTCACCTCCTTCAGAACGATAGAATTTTCCAACCGTGTGTATGCAACACAAGTTTTGGGCAAAATCCGTCTGAAAAAATCTGACGGATTTTGTGGTCGGAATGTCTAACCGTGTGTACAGGGTATAATACTAATACGGCGATCAGAAAAAAGATCGCTTAGTGAGACTGGCGACAGGGGTGATCAAGGGATTAAACCTTTGTTAGGGGGGTACCCTAGACCTAAAGGGGCCTACTACTTATAACAGTCACAAATGACACCAATGCAGTAATCAGTAAAGAAAAAGAAAATGCTATTGTTGTCACTGTGACAGGGGGTGCGGGGGGGGGGGGTGATTGGGGGTGATTTGTGTGCCTGCGTGTTCTACTGTAAGTGTAGTGTTGGTGCAAACTCACTTGGATGTCTTCTCTCCTCAGAAGCCAGAACGAAAAAGCTTCATGAGGAGCAATGACATCACTTCCTTTGCTTCTGTTAACATTACAGAAGCAGAGGAAGCATTCCATTCGCCAAGAGCAATCATGAGGGGGTGGCCATGAATCAGTGGCCTCCCCCTCAGCACAGATTGCTCCTGAAGCGATTCTGACCACCGCAAGCACCGGGGGGGGGGGGGGGGGGGCTGGGAGGCAGGAGGCAGGGACATACATGTACACCCATATGCCTTCCCATGCCATTCTGCGAACATACATCGGCGGTCGGCAACTGGTTAATTAATTTTCCAATTTTCATCATACCTTTCTCAATTTTTTATAGCAGGACCCTTATGGTCCCTTATATCCTGTAAATTGCATGAATAAGAACCTTGTCCTGGGGGTGGTAATATACAGATAGTAAGTAAATTACTGTATAAATGTGGTTCATCTGACATACTTATTTTGACAATGTGGTTCATGTGACATGCTCATTTTTACAATTATATCAAGGCTGGTTATTAATTCAGTTAGTTATTTATTTTTACCAATTATAGTCTTCCCCCCTCTTTTCTTAATTCTTAAAATTTTTAACATTTCACTCATTCATTTCCCGCCCCCACACACCCCCCTCCCCCGTTCCTTTCATTAAATTGTTTGGTTTTTGTTTGGAATGATAAACCATTATCATTACAATAATGGTTTATACGACTTTTTAATTGAAGTATTTGATTTTATTATTTGTATTTTATTGCATGTTATTTTGATATGCTCAATGTCTAGAATCCACTGACTGCTGTAGTTCCACGGCCGCAGCTAGCCACGCAGTGTGTTTATTTAGGCGGCAACCTCCTTGGTGCAGCAGGCCAGTAGAAGGAGCTGTAAGCTACGAGCCAGACAAGAGGGATTCTAGCTCTCTAAATGTTGTAGTGCCCTTAGTTTAAAAAAAACGTGAGTTAGCTGAAAAAGCAATTCTAAACAGTTCAATGCTGGTAACTGGTATTTGCAATGAAGGAGGCAGCCATCCTCAGAGGGTGTCCAGGACCTCTGTAGACAAGTCAATAGCTGAGAAGGGGGGGGGGGGGGGCAACTGGATATGTAAAAAGGTTCAGAAAAGGTTGTGCAAATAAAAACTTACACTGTCCAAACAGGTGTGGATGTCCATAAAGATGATCAGTTCTAGAGAGATCCGATGCCACACTATGGGTTCTGCTGCCGTTCACCTGGCTGCTGAGAATGTAGATCTTCTTACTGGCTGTGTTGTGTGTCCCAGGAAGCAGGGTGCTCCATGCTGTCCAGCCTGGAACATGGAAGCGGAAGTGACGTCACCGGAACAGGACAGGCATCAGTTCATTGTTACTGCTTGAGTGTGTATGAACTTTAAATTTGTTATTGCACTACCAAAAAGAGGATAGCTGCTAACTTTACAATGTGACAGGTTGTGATTGGATGTAAATAGGAAAGTGTAGTGCTGAGAGAGTTGTACATGTACACAAAATACGAAACACTATATTAGTAACAATGATAAGTGAATATACACTAATTGTATAGATGTGCAAGTAATGACATAAAAAGGTGCATGTAAATTGTACGTCAACACAAGTGCATGAGTGCTAAGAATGATATACATTCACTAGTAGCCACAGTGGACTAGGTGATCTAAAGCAAAATATAATGGGAAAGAACAAGTCCACAAACATCCATGTTGGGAAGGGCTCACGACACACTGTAATGCCCTGTATACACGGTCGGACATTCAGACAACAAAATCCATCGGATTTTTTCAGACGGATGTTGGCTCAAATTTTTCTTGCATACACACAGTCGCACAAAATTTCCGATCGTCAAGAATGCAGTGACGTACAACACATATACGACGGAACTATAAAAGGGAAGTTCAGCACCACGTGCACCACCCTTTGGGCTCCTTCTGCTGATCTTGCGTTTATCGCGTGTTGGTAGAAGTTTGGTTAGAGACGATTCGCACTTTTCAGACTTGTGCTTCAGATCATTATTGCTCTACAGTTTGTGCTTGTGGGTTCGTATCTGCTTTTCAGTGCATATAGTCAATTCGCATTTGTTTGCCAGTGCGTGCTATTTATATTACTGTATTTGATATTCAGTGCGTTCTTGTCTGCTCGTTGCTGATTTTCAGTTCATTCTTTCAGACCTTGCTGCTTTTCAGTGCTTTCTGTTTCTGTATTTAATGTTTGCTAATGTATTGTATTTCTTTCATCATTCCCTAATTACCATGATTGTAATATGCTGTAATATGCTGTGCCCCTTTGTCCTCATGCATGCTGGAAGCTTTTAAAGTTCTTTTTTGTCCTTCATGCATATTTGCCTTCACTAAACTCCCCAGCATGCTCTCCTGGGCCCATATACACCTATAGCCTAGTCACTTAGCAATGTATGTTGTCAGCTCCATAGTGGTGCTTTCCCCTAAACACCCCCTAAAATGTGTACAAATGTTATGTGTGTCCTTACATTCATTCAGAGTGCCAGAGGCTTTTTTTTGGTGGCCCAAACTCATTGGAACCCTCCCTCCCCCCAACAGCTAAATCAGCTGATAGCAATCCTCTATCTGCTGACTTTAGCAACCCATACACACTATATCTACCTCTTTTGTGGTCTGATTTATGGATGAACTCACCAAAGCATGTAGTGCAAGGGCCTGTCTGAATACTTTCAAATGGTGCTGCTTAAAGTTTGTTTCTCGTATTATTATCTTGATAGGTAATAGCAGAATGTAAAGTGTGCTTCCATTTGTTCAGTGTGTTTTTTATTTTTTTGTTTTTATTATGACACTTCTTACCTGTCCAGTGGGCTGTTAATAGTGTAAGTAAGGAGGGGCTGGCCAAAGTTAACACACATTATTTATGCATTCAGCTCTCAATGAAGTGGATGAAATTAAATTTTTGCAATGGGCCAACAGATGGGGTGAGGAATCTGAGGAAAGTGGACCTTATACTTTTGTCTTTAAATACTCATTTCAATAAATGTTATACTTATGTTGGCCAAAAATGTTTGTGTCTAATCTGCTTGCAATGTTTATGTGAAAAATGACAAAAAATTTTTTTTGTTTGACTCGACAGTTTCCTTCATCCCACCCCCAAACTCAGGGTCCTACTATTATAATTACAAGGGGTATAATAACATAGTGATGTTGTCGGTGGTTTCAGCTACTTATGAGTTCCTCTATATGGACGTGGGGAAAAATGGCCAGATGTCAGATTGTGGAGTGATCACCCAGACGGAGTTCTACTGGTGTCTCCAGAATGGCAGCTTGGGTTTGCCACCTCCATAAGATAATGTGGAAGGACTCCCCTTTGTCTTTGTCACGGATGAAGCCTTTGCGCTGGGGGACCATGTCATGCAGCCATTCCCTATGAGGACCCTCACCCCGGATCAGAGGGTTTTTAATTACCGGCTGGCCAAAGCCAGAAGAGTGATGGAGAACATTGGGATAATGGCCAGCCGGTTCCGCCTATTTTTACACCAATCCACATGGCGGAATATAAACTGAAGCATATTGTGCTTGCCTGCTGCATTCTGCACAATTTTCTCAGAAAAACTTCACCAAACTATGTGGCCTCAGTTGGGCCTGAGACACACTTTCCAGAACTTTCCAACCTGATGGCACTTGAAGCTGGCCATTCTGGCTAGCCCCCACAAAGCGCCCGCAAGGTCAGAAGAAGATACATGGAGTACTTTGTGGGTAGGGGGGCATTGATATGCCAGACAATGTCTGAGAGACATTTTTTAAATAAATTTATATTTGAAACTGGAATAATATTTGTTTTCATTTACTGTGTGGGTTTCTTTTAGCTGTCTCCTATGTTTTTTTTTTTTTTTTGGGCCTTTTTCTTCAACATTGCAAACCAAACCACATGAGCCTCTTCTTCAGATAATAATATTATTATTATTATGTTGTGGGTCTGCTACATGCACACATCTTGTTTTTGTTGTTAATGTATGTAGTGCATTACTGACAAAAATATTCATCATTTTCAGCACCATGACAGAAATGTGTGGAGCCATGAAAATGGCGTGATTGGGGCAAATTACAAAGCACTGTGGGTGTTATTTACTAAAGGCAAATCCACTTTGCACTACAAGGGCACAGCAAACGTGCACTTGAAACTGAACTTGGAGTGCAAAGTTGATTTGCCTTCAGTAAATAACCCCCATTGCCACAGAAAACACCAACGTTACTACAAAAACTGCTTTTGAGCATTGAAAGAAGAAGCCACACATTGTTGATGATAATAAAACTTTTTACTAAAAGCACATTCACATGTGCATTTATCAAAATTTTTTTCAACAAACCAACATATTTGGTGTAAATAATATTATTTTTGGTAACATTAATATAACTAGCCGTTTTTTTAAAAACAGGCTTGTTTCAAAGCATAATAAAACATACACAACTCAGGAACTTACAAAGTTCAACTTTGAAAAGTGAAGGCAATATCAGACATGATTATGTCCAAACTGTGTTGATATTGCCTTCATTAGATGGGGTGATGTCATCCGTGTAAAAGCCAAATTTGGAAGATGCACACAAATTGGAATTCAAACTGGCAATTTCCTCCTGATCCCATGCCTAATGTCAACATATGCTATCTCCCATCATGGGGGATCAATGTACATGTTTTGGGGGTGCAACCCCTTCATCTCAGCCACTTTAGTAGCGAGGAAGGGGTTGCACCCACAAAACGTGTACATTGATCCCCCATGATGGGAGATAGCACATGTTGACACACTGTGTGCATCTTCCAAATTTGGCTTTTCACATTTTTTTAAATTGGTTTTTAAAATCTCAAATCGATGCTAGCTAGTTTTGTGTGTTTTAGATTCTCCCTAAAACATCAATGATGTTCTTAATTTTTTGTTGAACATCATTGATGTTTTTCTTGAGATTTTCTAAATCACGATTGCACCCCATTATCTCTCCGATGAAGATCTGGGCACTTTCACTAGTAAAATTACATTCTTCTTCCACAACATCCACATCACCTAAAAATAAATTAAAAAAACACCATGCATTATAAAAATGCAGGCATCCATCTATTACCTGAAGCTGTGGTCTCAGACACTCACCGGTTGTGGTGACAATTTCGGCCAATTTCAACAACCTCTCCTTCCTCCTCCTCCTCTGTGTGTGGTGTTGGTATTTCCCCTTCTTTGGGGGGCATGGGGTCCCTGGTGTCTTCAGACATCCCGAGTCTTCTCTCCCCTATGAGAATGTAAAAAAGGAATACATAGCACACTGATATTTGAGGGCAGAAATAGGAATATGAAACATTGCTTAGAAGTGTCGTGCAATTGTCTTTTTTTGCAGAGTTCAAAGCTGATAACATTATTTTTTACACTTTATATAGCTGGAATACTTACCTGTTTTGTGCAAGTTTCACAGATGGAGACACCCCTATAGTATCCACTGGAGCACGTGTGTGGGACACCCTAATAAAAACGGTGTTCTGGTGTCCCACACTAGTGCTCTTGAGTCCAGATGTGTAAACAGCTGCCGAGTGTTCTCTCCTTAAACTGAATCAAGTTTACATTTCATTCTAGTTACAAACCGATCTAGACAACAAACTTCTTTGACTAGAAATAGGCCTGAACAAATGTCTAACTACAAATGTTTAACTAACTGCGACTTCCCAAAACATCGTATTTTAGTGGGTGAACAAACTATGTTTCCTACGGCCGATTGAACCCATGAAAAGGAAAGTGGCCATTTTAAACTGTACAACACTAAAGAAAAGCACATGGAGCAGTATGCAAGTAATAATAATAATATGAACACAGGACAATTACTTACTTTTTTTAAGAACTCGCTTGATTTTTCTATACTGATCGGGCTCCCTCAGTTTCAGGTCAGACTAGCGTTTCCTCAGTTGATCCTTGGATCACCGTACCCCAAAATTCTTCTGCAGACTCTTCACAACTTTAGCCATGATCTTGGCCTTTCACACATTTGGGTTTGGGTAAGGTCCATACTTCCCATCATAGTCGCTCCTCTTCAATATGTCCACCATCTCCAACATCTCTACAAAGGACATATTTGAGGCCTTAAATCTTCTCCTCCGGGATGTTTCTGGCTCTGGGCTTTCGCTGTCCTTATTGCTGAAATTAGCACGCACCTGCTGTGTCTCCGCCATGTGCTCTCCCCACTGCACCGAAAGAGAAGGGGCGGGAAATAGACTAGAAAGGCGGGCGGGCGGAGTTTCACGCATGAGCAGTGTATATAAAATGTAACACACGTGCTTCGTACGTACGATCTGTGAGTGGAGGACGAAGTATCGGAAGCGACAATCGTTACAACAAAGGTATAATTTAAACTTGGAACATCAGTGATACTGCTTATAGATTGAGGCCTATATTAGGTCAAGATTAGGAGAGTTTAGCCTGACATTAGGGTTTGTCTTGTGTTGTGTCTTGCAGAGAAAATAGATGGGTTCAAAGACCACAGTTTTCTCCCAATTTTCATAGACAAGTATAGGGAGCTTCCCTGTCTGTGGCAGGTGAAACACCACCATTACAATAATAAATGAAAGAGTCAGGTAGCACTGGAGAAACTGCTGGAGTTGGTTAAGCAGGTGGTCCCCACGGCAAACATTCCCTATTTAAAAGCCAAAATTGGTGGCCTGAGGAGTACATATCTGAGGGAGCACAAGAAGGTCCAGGACTCCATGAGATCAGGAGCTGCAGCAGACGACGTTTATGCCCCCCGGCTGTGGTACTATAAGAGACTGCATTTTCTGACCAGACTGAAATCAGGGAATACCTCTCCACCCTTCCTTCCACACTTTGTTCCACCCCAGCTGAGGCTTCCCATGCCCATCCTGGGCCTTCCAGCCAGGAAGAAGTAGAGGAGCCCAGCTTGAGCCAGGTATAGTATTGTTCTACATATTTTTTGTGTAAAAATGAATGAGGTTAACTAGATGTGATTAATGATGACTAATTGCTGATTTAATAAAGTGTTTTACATATCAATAGACAGTAGTAGCCAAAAATAATTGGGACAATGCTGGGGTCAGAATGATAGTCTTTTCTATTTGTTAACATTCAATTTGCAACAGTCATGAGCTGAAAATTGTGTGTGATTGATAAACCAAAAACTAAAAGTATGTCCCTTTTTCATACACAGGAAGACCTCAGCCAGGAGGAGGCCATGGAATGTGGCAGCGAGGAGGTGGCTGTGGAATGTGGCAGCCAAGAGGAGGCAGGGGTTAATGGCAGCCAGGAGGTGGGCATGCCTAGGAGCCTCACAGAATAAAACAATAAAATAAAAAGATAATAATGGTGTTGTGATAAGTTGACACTCAAAACACGCAAAAAAAATTATGGAGATCACCAAAATACAAAAAAGGAGATATTGAGTAAAAAAACAGCCACAAAATTAAAAAAATATATTAAAACATAAAAATCAAAAACGATTCCAGACATCTGACAAATAAAAGTATTATATTCATGAAATCAGGAGAAATAATGAAGAAAGAAGTTTGTGAGAAGTCTGTGTGAATATGAGCAGCAAAACAACTTCATTCTTCTAGCATTAACCACTTCAATACCGGGCCATAGTAAAATGATGCTCACAGATGGGATCTCACATCCTGGGTGGGCGTCATATGATGTCCTCTGTATTTTGCCACTCCTGCAGGCCCCTGGGGGCCCGCAGCGCAGCAATTGTGGGTGAGCTGTGTCCCTCGGACACAGCCCATCCCCGATCCGTGTGATTGGCATCCCCGATACACCCCCGATACACGTGACCGGCCATGTCCAATCACAGCCGGTCACATGTACTGTCTACATTCACGGCGCTCGTGCACGCCCCTAGGGCACATGCAGAGAGGCGATCGAGGACGAGGCTTGTCACCCTGACACAGCCCAACGAAGCTCAATTAAATTGGCTCTTTACCATGTGGCCGGCTGTATCCAATCACAGCCGGTCACAGAATCTAAACAAACCGCTGTAACGAGATGTTACCGGGTTCTCCTCCTTACACATCGATCGTGTGTGAGGAGATTGTGGTAAAATCTCGTTACAGCTTAGTGTACACACCAAACACACTGATTACCCACCCCCCTAATAAAGAGGACCTGTCACCAGCCATCAAAGTACCTGTCACCACCTATCAAAGTACCTGTCATCACCCATCCCAGCCCATCTGAGTACCCAGTGGCGTAACTAGAACCTTCAGGGCCCCGATGCAAGGAACCATGAAGGGCCCCCCTGAACCCCAGCCAGGGCCCTTCCCTCCGAGTCCGGCGGTGGAACTCCAGGGCGTGGTCACAGGTATGACCTTTGTGAGCCCTGTAGTTCCACCACTGGTTGGGGAGAACAGACATCGGACTGAGCGGCAATGCATGGAGCAGGAGAGGGGTACTCTGAGGACACAGGTCATGCGGGGAATGCACAACTAAAGAGCAGCCAGTGCGATAGTAGAGCATGGAGCTCTGCTAGTCACCCTCCACCTCCAGCCACCCGTGTGCATGGTGCACTGGTACCCCTAGCTGCCTATGCTGCTGCCGGCCATATGTAGAGGGGGCTGCATGGGCCCCCTGCATCACAGGGCCCGGTTGCGGTCGCAACTGCTGCACCCCCTATAGTTACGCCCCTGTGAGTACCTGAGTACCTGTCCCAGCCCATCTGAGTACCCGAGTACCTGTCTCAGCCCATCTGAGTACCCGAGTACCTATCCCAGCCCATCTGAGTACCTGAGTACCGAACCCAGCCCATCTGAGTACCTGAGTACCTGTCACAGTTCATCTGAGTACCCGAGTACCTGAGTACATGTCACAGTCCATCTGAGTACCTGTGGCACAGTCCATCTGAGTATCCGAGTACCTGTCCAGCCAATCTGAGTACTTGAGTACCTGTCACAGTCCATCCGAGTACCCAAGTACCTGTCACAGTCCATCTGAGTACCCAAGTACCTGTCACAGCCCATCTAAGTACCTGAGTACCTATCACAGCCCATCTGAGTACCCGAGTACCTGTCACAGTCCATCTGAGTACCTGTCCCAGCCCATCTGAGTACCTGAGTACCTGTCCCAGCCCATCTGAGCCTCCAAGTACCTGTCACAGCCCATCTGAGTACCCGAATACCTGAGTACCTGTCACAGACCATCTGAGTACCTGTCACAGTCCATTTGAGTACCTGAGTACCTGTCACAGCCCATCTGAGTACCTAAGCACCTGTCACAGTTCATCTGAGTACCCTAGTACCTGAGTACCTGTCACAGTTCATCTGAGTACCCGAGCACCTGTCCAAGCCCATCTGAGTACCCTAGTACCTGAGTACCTGTCACAGTCCATCTGAGTACCTTTCACAGTTCAAATGAGTACCTGAGTAACTCTTACAGTTCATCTGAGTACCCGAATACCTGTCACAGTCCATCGGAGTACCCGAGTACCTGACACCAGCCCATCAGAGTAACCAAGTACCTGTCTCCAGCCCATCAGAGTACCCGAGTACCTATTTGCAGCCCATGCCTCATAGAATACTAGGGATGAGCCGAACACCCCCCGGTTCGGTTCGCACCAGAACTTTCGAACGGACCCCACGTTCGTCACGAACGTTAGAACCCCATTGAAGTCTATGGGACTCGAACGTTCGAAATGGAAAGTGCTAATTTTAACGGCTAATATGCAAGATATTGTCCTAAAAAGGGTTTGGGGACCTGGCTCCTGCCCCAGGGGACATGGGTCAATGCCTAAAATGTTTTTAAAAATGGTCGTTTTGGCGGGAGCACTGATTTTAATGACGATTAAAGTGAAAAAAAAAAGTAAAATATTCCTTTAAATATGGTGCCTGGGGGGTGTCTGTAGTATGCCTGTGAAGTGCCACGTGTTTCCCGTGTTTAGAACAGTCCCTGCACAAAATGACATTAAACGGAAATAACACCATTTAAAACTGCTTGCGGTTTTAATGTTATATCTGGTTCCTGCAATATGGTTGAAAATCATTCAGAAAAATGGCATGGGTAGCCCTCCCTGCCCATTACCGGCCTATTTGGGTCTTGTACGCATATTAAGGGGAACCCTGTACCCATATTAAAAAAAGGAAATGCGTGTGGCCCCCAGGCCCTATATACTCAGAACAGCAGTATACAGGCAGTGCAAACAAGACAGGGACTGTGTAGGTTTGTTGTGTTAAGTTGAATCTGTTTGTAATTTTCAACTGGTACATTTTTAAAGTGTAGCTCCAGTCAAAAAAACTATTTTTAAGCTTTTTGGAAAACATAGGGAAGGGTTATCACCCCTGTATAATTTGTTTTGTCGTCCATCTTTTTTCATCTCACTTGCTGCTGTCTCCTTGCGGTTGCAAGTAGGAGATGTTTGTAAGTTGGATGTTTGAAAGTAGGGGCCTGCCCTATATGCTCTGCAGAAATGGCGGAACAAGGTGTTGGTTTTGCCACAACATTGTAAGCCCTCAAAGTGACTCTTGGTGGGCGCTGGAGCGCCCTGCTGTGAACGATTATATCAAGAATTGTAATTACATGCCATTGTTGAACAGTGGTAGAAAAATTGACCTTTGGTGGTTGTGGTGCTGGTGCCACAACACTATAAGTCCTCACCGTTACTCTGGGTGGGCACAGGAAGGGGCCCTCCTGTGAAATATTATATCAAGAATTGTAATTACATGTCCCTGTTAAACAGGGGCATAAAAATTTGGCCTTAGGCACTGCTGCTGGTGCCACCACACTGCAACCTCTTCCATATACTCTAGTTTTTTTGCTGGAATTAGCCCTGCTGCAAAGCATTGCATCAAAAATTGTACTTAAACGCCCCTGTTAAACAGGGGAAGAAAAATTGGGCCTTAGGCACTGGTGCTGGTGCCACCACACTGCAACCTCTGCCATATACTCTAGTTTTATTGCAGGAATTAGCCCTGCTGCAAAGCATTGCATCAAAAATTGTACTTAAACGCCCCTGTTAAACAGGGGCAGAAAAATTGGGCCTTAGGCACTGGTGCTGGTGCCACCACACTGCAACCTCTGCCATATACTCTAGTTTTATTGCAGGAATTAGCCCTTCTGCAAAGCATTGCATCAAAAATTGTACTTAAACGCCCCTGTTAAACAGGGGCAGAAAAATTGGGCCTTAGGCACTGGTGCTGGTGCCACCACACTGCAACCTCTGCCATATACTCTAGTTTTATTGCAGGAATTAGCCCTGCTTTATTGCAGGAATTTGCAGGAAATAACCCCAATTGGGCTCAAATAGAGAACAGCTATGTAGGTGGATATAGCGGTATGTACTGGGTACAGAGCACGCAGACAGCACGCACTATCTCCTAACACTACTGACTGCAAGCTCTATTATTAAAGATAGATCACTAGCTATATAGGCGACGTGAATATCGCGGTGTATACTGCGGTCAGGGCACGCAGACAATAACCAGAAAACAGCAGAGATAAAGGGGTATATACAGATGTATACTGTGCTGTGCTGGAGGCACACACAACTTCCAATAACTCCTGCAGATGGCAAGTGGGCTCAAATAGAGAACAGCTATGTAGGTGGATATAGCGGTATGTACAGGGTACAGAGCACGCAGACAGCACGCACTATCTCCTAACACTACTGACTGCAAGCTCTATTATTAAAGATAGATCACTAGCTATATAGGTGACGTGAATATCGTAGTGTATACTGCGGTCAGGGCACGCAGACAATAACCAGAAAAAAGCAGAGATAAAGGGGTATATACAGATGTATACTGTGCTGTGCTGGAGGCACACACAACTTCCAATAACTCCTGCAGATGGCAATTGGGCTCAAATAGAGAACAGCTATGTAGGTGGATTATAGCGGTATGTACTGGGTACAGAGCACGCAGACAGCACGCACTATCTCCTAACACTACTGACTGCAAGCTCTATTATTAAAGATGGACCACTAGCTATATAGGTGAGGTGAATATAGTGGTGTATACTGCGGTCAGGGCACAGACAATAACCACTACACAACAGCAAGATAGGAAATCAGCCAAAAACGATCGGTGTGTACTGTGTTGAAGGTACACAGAACACCCACTGCTTCAGATGCCAACATACTACACGAGGCCGCCTCAAAGGCGGCCTTATATAGTGTGGGGCGTGCACTACACAGCCTGAGCTATGATTGGCCACAGGCAGGATGCCTGTGGCCAATCATGGCTCTCCTCGCTGCTGGCGCTGCGATTGGCCAAGCATCCGGGGTCACAGTGCATGCTTGGCCAATCATGAGCCAGCAATGCACTGCGCCATCGCAGTGCATTGTGGGCCTGCGCGCCACACAAATTTTGACGCGAACGGACCAAGAGTTCGGGTTTCGCCGAACGGACGAACAGCCAATGTTCGAGTCGAATGTATGTTCGACTCGAACACGAAGCTCATCCCTATAGAATACCCGTTGGAGATGCTGAAGACGTCAATGTCAAAACGCGTACGACGGAGCCATGCACACTACGTCACTTTCCGGGTTGTCTCAAGCGGTTGGAACGCAGCTGGAGCGCACGCTGCGTATCCACCGACTGGACCCTGAAGAGTTTTTGAACCATTGGAGGTGATTTATTGGGAACTATTTTGTGCCTTACCCTGGGAACTATTATTCGGATCGCCGCTTCACATTTACAAAGATTGATTGATCTAAAGTAATTAGTATCAATTTGTAGCGGATGGACGCTGAATAATATAGGACTGGTTCTGGCTTCCCTGGGTTTAAGAGCCAAGTGTTTTTTTAAAGCTCTTTTGTTTTTTTTCTTTTTAACCCTTTATTTTTTATGGAGATTTTGGTTTTATGCATGGAAATTCTCTGCTACTACACGGATGTTTTTTTTTTTTCCATAAAGATTTTATTAGTTTTCAGAAAAAAGTACAGCAAAATGTAACAAAACAACAATATGACCAAATGAGTGACAGGTTGCAAGACAAATTGTTACAGGCAAAAGATTACACCATCACGGTATCATAACTGTCAAACGAGTTAGTTTATTATCATTTTGGCAACAATTCCGGGGCCATCTGTTGGGGCATTGGTGTTTTGGGTTGGAGTCACCCACTTGTCCACTTCTGTATTCATGGACATGGGGCACAGCCTCAGGTAGTAGTACCTTGACCAAGCACCCTGTCCGTCAGTTGTAGGGTTCAGATTGTGGCAAGTAGAAGAAAAGAGAAGATAGAGAAGGGTAATGGGGGGGGGTATAGGGTGGGGGAATCAGGATGGGGAAGAGGGGTGGGGTCCCGCTCACTTCCCACTCCGTCTACCGTCCACATGTTGCAGGCTCTAGGTCTGTCGGCTCCCCAGAAAGATCCCACTATAAGGAAGTTGTTCAATAGTAATCAGTTATATAGTCTGTTATAATAAATCCTGATAGGATTGAGAGCTCTTGAAAGTTTTCCAAGACTCCCAGACACCTGAGAAGCTAGTAATTTTGTCATGTGCAGCGAGGATAAGTTCCTCCATTGCCGCTATGCGGTCAACTCTAAAGGTCCATTCCTTCAGCGACGGTGGTTGTGGGGACCTCCAATGTACCGGTATACACAGCCTAGCGGCATTGATTAGGTGTATAGCTACTGACTTGAGATACTTCTTCTGCGGGATTTTGGAAAAGTGTAACAGGTATTGTCCTGGCGTGAATTCCAACGGGAGCGAGGAAATTGCTGTAGTCACTTCATGAATTTTCTGCCAATATGGCTGGATCCGGGGGCAGGACCACCAGATATGGAGGAGGGAACCCTCTTCTGTTCCACAGCGCCAGCAGTGGTCTGGCACTGTCGGGAAAATCTTATGCAACACTTGTGGGGTCTTGTACCATCTTGTTTTTAATTTGTAGCCATTTTCCTGCGTGTGGACATTCAGAGAGCCTTTGTGTATGTATAGGTGGATACGATCCCAGTCGGCATCTCCTATCTCCCTGTCTAAGGCTGATTCCCAGAATACATGGTCTGAGCGTAGGGAGGAGTACGGATCTACGAACATGGAGGCATACAAGGCAGAGATCACATGGCTCTGGGGCGATGAGCTTGAGCATAAGGCTTCGAATACCGAGGGGGGGTTCGTGAATTTTGGGATTTTTGTCGGCACATCCAGGAAGTGTTTAAGTTGCATATAGGACCAAGAGGGAAAAGATTTGGTATTAGACAATGTTGCAAGATCACGTATGCTGAGGAACCTGCCTCTGCGAAAGAAGTGTTTGGCCTGCATCCGTGGGTAAGGCCATTCTTTGATAAGATAGGACTTTGATAGTCCCGGGGGAAAGTCTGGGTTGCCCCTAATAGGGGTGATCGGGCATTCTGTAGAAGACATTGCATGGGTCTTGCATGCCCTCTCGCAGGCTTGGAGCGTTGCCCCAATAAGAGGATGTGAGCGTAACGTAGATGGTGTCGACGCCTTGGAGACCCAAGGCATCGCACCCAGTTCCACGTCCGTGATAAGTTTTTCGAGATTCACCCAGCTTTTGCATCGATCGTGGACATTCCAGTCCACTACTCTAGCCATGTGAACAGCCCAATGATAGTGCTGTATGTCTGGGAGGCCGATTCCCCCTTTCACTTTAGGCAGTACTAGCTTAGCCCAACTGATACGAGCCGATTTGGTGCCCCATAAAAAGGACCTACACATCCTCTTATATGTTGTGAAGAAGCCGGGAGGTAGACGTATCGGGATGGTCTGCATTTTATACAGTAAGCGAGGCAATACTGTCATCTTTAGGACCGCAGCCCGTCCGAACCATGAAAGGGTAGGTACGTTCCACTTCAACAGGTCTTGTTGGATAAGTTTCAGTTCTGATAGAAAATTCATATTGTATAGTGACTTTAGGTCGGCTGGTAATTGAATACCTAAGTATGTGACGGCCTCTTTCTCCCATTTAAACGGGAAGTTGGATTGGCATTGACTTACTAGATCGTTTGGTAGTGAGATGTTTAGAGCATATGATTTAGTTAGGTTAATTTTCAAATTTGAGATGCGTTGGAAGAGATCTAAGGTCAGCATGAGGTTCGGCAGGGACGTCAGTGGTGAGGATAGGAAGAGTAGGATGTCGTCCGCGAATGCCGCAATCTTATATTCTTTTTGACGGACTGCAATACCCTTTATGTTTGGGTTTTCTCTAATACAGCGAAGCAGGGGTTCCAGGGTCAGAATGTAAAGTATGGGTGAGAGAGGACACCCCTGCCTGGTGCCATTATGGATAGGGAAGGCGTCCGATAGGTGGCCGTTTACCCGAACTCTAGCGCTCGGATGCATATAGAGGGAGCCTATAAATGCGCGCATCCCGCACCCCAAACCGAGAGCAATCAGCGTCTCTTCCATATAGTCCCAGGCCACTCTATCGAACGCCTTCTCCGCATCCATTGCCAGGAAAAAGCCCTCTTGATGGGAGGAGGTGAGCCAATTGTGTAAGTTCAGGGCCTTGATGGTATTATCCCTGGCCTCTCTGCCAGGGACAAAACCCACTTGGTCTAAGCCCATCCAGGCTGGTATATGGAGGGCAAAGCGGTTGGCCAAAATTTTTGAGAAAAGTTTGATGTCCGTATTTAGGAGTGAGATTGGTCGGTAATTGGCAACATTAGACGGGTCTTTACCCTCTTTGTGGATTACAGAAATATACGCTTCTTGTAGGGTCGGTGAGGGACATGCAGAAGTGGCTAAGGTATTAAAGGCCCTAAGGAAGGGCGGTGCTAATAGTTCTGCAAAACTTTTATAGTATTGCGCCGAGAAACCATCTGGTCCCGGGCATTTATTAGGTTTAGTGGCTTTCAGAGCCGCCGTCCACTCCTCGGAAGTTAAAGGGGCTTCCAGTTCAGTTTTGGCGGACTCTGAAAGGGCTTTCGGGCTATATTTGTGAAGGAAGTCCCTTATCATCTTTGTTCGTGTTGCAGTCCTGGTATGGTCTGGAGTTTGGTTTGTCCCCTTAAGATTGTAGAGAGTGCTATAGAAGCGACAAAATTGGCGAGCAATATCTTCGCTTTTGGAGTGGGTAGTGCCCGACGAGTCAGTCACATGATGTATCGTGTTAGTCTGCGTGCGTTTCTGTGTGAGTCTAGCTAATAGTTTGCCTGGCTTATTGCCCTGTTCATAAAACAGTTTATGTGACAGGACCAGCCCCTTTTGTGCTTTCTTAAACAATTCTTCCACCAACTGAGTCCGTGTATCTGTGAGCTCCTTAGCTACTCGAAGAGCCTGGGATTGTTTGTGTTGCGCTTCCAGCTTAGCTATTTTCTCTGAAAGGGAGACAATCAATGCTTGGCGTGCTTTCTTCTTCCGAGCAGCTATAGCGAGCATGCGTCCTCGTATGACACACTTGTGTGCCTCCCATTGAACCATGGGAGACACCCCAGGCGTGTCATTCAGACAAAAGTAGTCAGAAAGGGCCTGCGTAATATCTGCCAGATCTCCAGGGTCCGCCAGAATGGACGCTTCCAGTCTCCACGTCTTGGTGGACACGACTGTCTGCGGGAATCTCAAGGTCAGGGTAATTGGGTGATGGTCGGAAAGGGCCATACTTTCAATGGTTGCTTCCGTCAGGTATGACAGGTCAGATTGGCGGATAAAGAGATAATCCAGCCTCGAGTACCGATTGTGAGGGGAAGAGAAGAATGTATAGTCCCTTTCCTGGGGGTTAAGGGTGCGCCAGGTATCGTGCAACGCTAGGGATGATAATTGTAGTTTTATTTGCCTGAGAGCCGCAAAAGGGAGGGAAGAGGTACCGGTCGAGGTGTCCAATAGGGGGTCTAAGGCTATATTGAAGTCGCCCCCCAGTATTAATAAGCCAGTCTGAAAGGATGTGAGTTTTAGGAACGTCTCTTTAAGGAATGTCACCCTCTTGGAGTTGGGGCAGTAGATGTTTGCAAGCGTCATAGGTTTTCCCTTCCAGGTGCCCTTCAAAAAAAGAAATCTGCCCTCCGGATCCAGCAATTGGTCCGTCAGATGGAACATGAGTGACTTAGCCAGCAGTATAGATACTCCTTTAGTTTTGGAGTCAGTACAGGTCGCATGATATGCATCAGGGTAGCGTTTGTTGGCAAGACGGGGAATTGAACCTGTTTTAAAATGTGTCTCCTGCAGAAAGACTACTCCTGCTCTGTAGCGATGGGCTTCCGCCAGGACACTGCTACGTTTTCCGGTACATTGAGGCCCTTGGCATTTAACGAATATATTTTAAGCGTTAATGGAGCTGACGTTTGCACAGTAGAGGACATGGTGCAGGATTATCAATGTGTGTGGGTTGCACTTGTGGACGGAGACAGAGAGGGAGCACGGCGGGGGAGGGGTGGAGGGGAGGGGTAAGGTGTCGGGGATAGAGAAAGAAGAAAGGGAAAGAAATCTAAGTCTGCTTTGTGCAATTCAGGTTTTTTAGATGATGGACAGAGGAATGTCACCTGGTAGTGGTAGAGTTCCACCACACAGGCAGTATTACGGGTATACCGGAGGTGGAGTGAGGCCGGCTTGTCCACCTAGGTGAGCGAGGGGTGCGGGGAGGTTGGTAAATGTAAACCGGTGGTTGTCAAGGGGGAACCTGCCTCTTTGGGGTGGGAGAATAGTCTAACACCAGTGAAGAAATCTATTGCACCCGCCACCCAGAACTAGCCATAGTAACAATGAAGCAGCTGTGGGACCAACTTAGGTTGGGGGACTCTAGCGGGACCCTCTGAATGAATGAATGAATGAATGAAATACTTATATAGCGCACAATGCGAACTGAATCGCCTCTAGGCGCTGTGGCGAGCTTTGATCATCTGCTAAAAGAGGAAGGTCTTGAGTTTTTTCCTAAAAGCCAGGTGATTTTCTTCCAGGCGGATGTTTATTGGTAGAGCATTCCATAGCCGAGGCCCTTGGACAGCGAATCTCCGATCCCCCTTGGATTTATACCGGGCTTTGGGCACGAGGAGGAGGTTTTTGTTGGCTGATCGAAGACTGCGGTTTGGTGTGTAATGATTTATTTTCTCCATTAGGTATTGCGGAGCTTCTCTATGCACGCATTTGTGGGTGAGGCAAAGGGTCTTGAACGTGATCCGATTTTTTACGGTTAGCCAATGTAAGCTCCTCAGTGAAGGAGAAATGGATTCCCAGGGTTTTTTTCCTGTTATCAGCCTTGCCGCCGTGTTTTGGATCAGTTGTAATCGCGCAAGTTGATATTGTGGTAATCCTATGTAAAGCGAGTTTGCGTAGTCCAGTCGTGAATTAATGATTGTTCCAACTCTCAGGTGCCTCTTAAGGAGACTGACCCTGGCATCTAGGTAGTCGCCTCTGCTGCTCCGCTACAGGACCTGGGCCTATGTAAGATAATAGCAAGCGGTGACCTATAATTCCTCAGGGCAGCAGAGGGAATATGTAACCCCTCCGGATAAATCGGTAAATCAGGGGCAGTAGCCCATGAGTCAGAATGGAGCTCCGTGCCTTCTATTAACAGGACTCTAGTGCGTCGGGTGTAAGCAAACCGCATATTCAGAGCATTAAAGGTCTTGAGGAACACATAGCACCCTGAGCTGTGAGGGAATAGAGGAGGACGATAAGATTTAATGTACATTTCAAACATCAACATTTTAAACTTCAACAATGAGTAGAGCAATAACAAAGTTATCAGGTAGTATCAGAATGGTGGGATAGATCAGCCACAACGGGAAGTGCGCAAGGCTTAAAATCCACGCCTTCCCTGGTCAAGACTCCAGCGCGCCGGTTGCCTGTAAGCAGTACCCCTAGGGCGCTGGGGTCCTCAAGGGACCCGTCTCATATTAAACAGTGATAACCAGGGAGCATGGTCAGCTTCAAAAAAAAAAAAAAAAAAGAGGAGAGAACAGCACCTTTTGAACCACAGATCAAACAAACAGTTAAACATTTTGAACAACCATATTAAGCAAGATGAGAGAAAAAAAAAAAAAACAGAAAAACAAAATATATGGCAAGATGGTAGTTCAGACACTTGCGAGGCTAGTCGGACGGGGCCATTAGGGAGAGGAAGAGAAGAAAAAAAAAAAAAAAAAGAGGGGGGGGGGGGAAGGATAGGTCTTGTGTCTCCTCCATGACGGCCGCCAGGTGTATGGCCTCTCAGCCTGCATGTACTGTGCTGCCAAAGACACATGAACCCCATATGGGAGTATTCGCAACCCACTTACTGGTGGCAGTGTGGGAGACCCATGTGCTAACCTCCTGTGCCGGAGAGGCCTGGTCTTTATGACGTGTGGATGGAGCCCCTTACACCAAGATTGCCATGGTCTGACACTGGGTGATCAGATTGGGTTTGGGGGTTCAGGATACCACATAGTAGTAAGAAAAAGAAGGGAGGGGACAAAACAAAAGAGGGGAAAAATGATGCACTTGTTGTAGGAAGCTTAAGACCTCCACCTGCTGGAGGTATGGGAGTAAAGTTTGCATGTAGTGCACCTCGTGTTCCCAAGTCTGTCAGCCTGCCAGCTCAGTCTCGAATGGGAGGCTAATACTACTCCCCCCTTTGGGAGAGAAAAAAAGAAAGAAAAAAAAAAAATAAGAAAAAGGGTAATCAGAAGGCCCCAGGGGGATAGTCTCCAAAAAAGAGGTAGTTCTGCAAGAGTAATAGGAAAAGCCTCACCAGACTGTAGAGTACATGGTTAGCGATCCATTCTGCGTCGTACAGATGATGGTGAGGTTCGTGGGCTCTCCTCAGTTTCCATATCTCCACGCATCCTTGGTGGGGAGGTGGCTGACATTCTGCGTCTCCTCTGGCTGTGTCTTTGTGTGCGCGGGGTGCCCTCTGGCAGTGTGGGGATCCATGGATCCGGTTGGATGAATGCGCTGTACCAGTCAGGAACTTTTGTCACAGGAATGCCTAAGGATTCACAAAATGGATGCAAATCAGCTGGGGTTCTCAGCTGCGCTGTGCGATTTCCCGATGTCGCCTGCAAACAAAATGGAAATTTCCATCGATAGGCTATGCGCCGTTCACGGAGAGTCTGCAGGAGCGGGCGCAGTTCCCTCCTATGCTGTAAGGTAATTGTAGACAAGTCTTGGAATAGTTGTATGCGTGCGCCATTATGTTCCAAGCGCTCATGATTGCGGGCCAGGCGCAGTATCTCCTCTTTTTGCGTGAAATCAACTAGGCAGCATACTGCATCTCTAGGGGGGTCAGTGTCCCTACCCCTTGGTCTGAGAGCTCTGTGGCACCTTTCCATCTCCACTGGGGCATCAGGCGGTCTCCCCAGCAGCGTGTTAAAGATAGCCCATACTACGGATTGCAGCTGGGGTCCCTCCACTGTCTCTGGGATACCCCTCACCCTCAGATTGCGTCTGCGACCCCTATTATTGAGGTCCTCCATGTGCCTGTGCATCTCGATCAAATGTTGAGCATGAACATTGATTACTCATTGTACCTGATGTATGGCTGTCCCATGTGTTGTGGTGGCTGTTTCCACCTGCTCCAGCCTGCCAGCAACAGCCCTGATATCTGTTTTTAGGTCAGTTATGGCCGCAAATAGGGTGTTTTTTATGTCCATCGCCACTTGCTGGAGGTCTGAGAGACACAGTAGGGGAGAGGTGTGTGAAGGAGAGGTACCTGGAGCAGACGCAGAGGCGCCTGTAGGATCCGCCGTCAGATCGGGTCCCGCTGTACGCCGCTCCGAGGCCTGGGATGCGGCCTGCATGTCTCCCTGCGCTTGTGTGCGGAACATCGCAGGGATGTTCCGGCTGAGCTGTGTGGCCGGGTCTGGCTGCGGTCGGGAGCCTGAGGGGCTTCTCCCGGTCATCGTGGCCGGATTATGGATGGTTTGTCCCGCTGATTGAGGCAAGAATGGTTGTCTGGGCGGTGGAGCTCTGCAATCAAGCTGCCATTCTTGTCCGGTGCCAGGCCACGCCCCCCTACTACACGGATCTTAAATAGTGGGAGCATTGGATAGTTCTATATATATATTATATATATATTTTTTGCTACATATATTTTTTTGTTATACATATTTTTTGTTAAAAAAAAAAAAGATTCTGCTAAAATAAATAATTAGTGCTCCCATCTAATTATGTATATACTACACTATGGAGGCTATATCTTTTTCCTATGAGGAATAAACTGGATTTTTTGTGGATACGAAGAACCATATCCTATATGGGCCTGAGAGCTGGAACTGCATGAGGCTGACCTAAAGGCGCGGTACCCCTGTAGGGGTGTACATTTCTGGTGAGTGGGGAACCTAGTGGGGGAGCACGCAAGTCACCTGAAGGATACAGTATATACTAAGCACTAAAGTCACCTTCCGAATACACTTTTCTGCTGGATTTGCACAACTGAGGACTTTTTTTTTTTTTCACTTTGTAGACACTAAAGACTCTATTTTTCTTCTAATTTTTAAAATCTTTTTGCTTTAATTTTATTTGATTTTTTTCAAATAACGTTTTATTAATTGCCAGTGGTTGCATAGGAATATGAACAGTACAGAAGTACAGTGGAAGGCAAACATCTACATAGCTGTGCAAGAGTAAGAATAGATATGCGATATGCAGCGTCAAGTCACATGCGTGTGCAGTGGAATCCAGTAGTTTGGACGGTGGAGTGCTGGGGGGCAGAGGACACCAAAAGTCAGCGCCCACCCCACAACCTCCACGGCCCGGTATGAGCTGCCTTGCGGCCTATGCAAAACACGAAATGCATAGCAGATGAGATCCGCTATAGAAACAGGGGAGGTGAAAAGGGAAAAGACAGAGAAGAAAAAGAAAAGAAAGTGCCAGAGATCCAGGTCGCCATACCTTAACCAATTCGCCCTTAGTCCTCCCGCAGCCGCCATCTCTCCCAGACTTGGTCAAATTCCTCCAGCCTGTCCCTCATTCTGGCAGTCATTTTCTCCATAAGTTCCACGTCCTTTATTCTGGAGTAAAGGGCTTCCATAGATGGGGCCAGTCGACTCTTCCAGTTAAGGGCTATTAGGCAACGGGCTGCTGTAAGAATATGTCGTAGGAGCTTCCGGGATGGCTTAGCCATCCTCGGTTGGGACAGGCCAAATAGAAAGAACTTGGGTACAAACGGGACAGGCACCTCAAATACCCGGATAAGGAGCCGTTGGATTGATATCCAGAATGGGGCTATCAAAGGGCAAGTCCAGTATATATGGAACAAGGTGCCCCTGTCCTGTAGGCAGTGCCAGCATCGATCAGAGGCGGAGGGATAAATTTTGTGGAGCACAGCTGGGGTCTGGTACCAGTGGTAGAGAATTTTATAAAAGTTTTCCTTGTAAAGGGTACATAGGGAGGACTTGGCCGCCTGTCTCCATACCCCCTGCCAAGCTTCCAGTGGAAGTTCCTCACCCAACTCCTTTTCCCATCGCAGCATATACTTTCACCCTTTGCGTGAAAGTGGTGCGAGTTGAGGATGCGGTAGAGGTCTGATATCATTCCCCTGCGATTCCGTCCCTTAAGTATAATCAGTTCGAAGGGAGAGGGCGGGGAGAATTGGAGTCTCGGAGCTATGGTTTGCGCAAAATGTCTGATCTGTAGGTAACTGTAGAACGTCTGCCGGGGGAGGTCGTGTTTAGTCTGCAGCTCCGAGAAAGACAGCAGTTTTCTCGATCTGGGGTCTACTAGATGTCCCAGGTGGAATAAACCCCGGGACGCCCAGGGCCAAGACATCTGGTGGGTTAGGCTGTCCGGGAGTTTAGGGTTATAAAGAAACGAGGTCAGCAAGGATGCTTCCGAGTGGAGCCTGCGTTCCCGGGAGAGTTTCCTCCAGAGCTGGTTTAGCTGAGCCTTCGGCCCCAGTAGCCGGTTCGTATCAATCTGTGTTTCCGCGCTCCAGAGCAGGCTGTTCGGGTGCACCGGAGCTAGCCATAGCTTCTCTATCTCTGACCACTTGTTGTACGACCGCTGCGTGAACCATGAGACTATAGCCCGTAATTGCGCTGCTTGATAGTACCTAACCAGGTCGGGGAACGCCAGGCCCCCGTCCGAGCGCAAAGCAGTCATAACGGAGGCAGGAACCCAATGTTTTTTATAGTTCCACAGGAACGTCAGCAGGTCCTTCTGGAGCATACGGAGGTGCGCGTAGGGGATCGGGATCGGAAGCGTCTGGAACATGTAAAGGAGTTTGGGGAGAATTACCATTTTGATAGACGCGAGCCGCCCCAAGAGCGATATTTGGTGTGCCTTCCACTTGTGGATAAGTGCTCTAATCTCCCTGTAAAGGGGGGGGGAAGTTGGCCTGGTACAGGGTATGGAAGCATGGGGTAATGAGAACCCCCAAGTATTTAAGAGAGGAGTTCTCCCATCTGTAGGGAAACACTGAGCGTAGGTGAGTTTCCTCTGCCGCAGGTATATTGATCGGGAGGGCCACGGACTTGGAGGCATTAATTTTGTAACCCGAGATCTCCTCGTATTGCTGCAGTTCCGCACTCAGGTTGGGCAAGGACGTCCTAGGCTGGGTCAGGGTGAGGATGACATCATCCATGAATAGAGATATTTTGAATTCCCTGTCCCGAACCAAAATTCCCCTGACATCCTGATTGCTTCTAATGGCCTCCGCCAGGGGCTCCACACAGAGTGCAAACAGCAAAGGAGATAACGGGCAGCCCTGGCGGGTGCCATTGGCTATAGAGAAGATCGGAGACATAGCATACAGGGTTTTAACTTGCGAGGTGGGGGTGGTGTAGAGGTGTTGTATTGCGTGCATGAAGGGACCCTGAAAGCCCATGTGGCGTAGAGTCGCCGTCATGAATGGCCAGCTCAGGCGGTCAAATGCCTTTTCTGCGTCTAGACTCAGGACCAGGGAGGGGAGAGCAGTCTTGTTAGCTATGTCGATAAGGTCAATAATTCTTCTGGTGTTATCGCCCGCCTGTCTATGAGGTACAAAGCCCACCTGGTTCTTATGGATCAAAGCAGGAAGAATCGCATTAAGGCGGTTCGCTAGAATTTTTGTGAAAATTTTTAAATCTGAGTTCAATAGAGAAATAGGCCTATAGCTGGCACAGAGAGTCGGGTCTTTATCTGGTTTCGGGGTGACAGAAATAAAGGAGGCCAGCATCTCAGTCGGGACCGGGGATCGTTTGAGGAAAGAGTTAAACAGTTTGGTCATGTAGGGGCTCAGAATAGGTAGAAATGTCTTATAGTACTCGTACGGGAATCCGTCAGGCCCCGGAGATTTGTGGGCCGGGAGTGCTTTCACAGTCACTGACAATTCCTCATCTGTAATTAGGGCGTTAAGGTCTTGAAGGTTCGTGTCCTTCAGTCGGGTCAGTGTCATGTTTTCCAGGTACCTAGTGATTTGGGCAGTCAATGTGGGGGGTGGTGGAATATGGGGTATATCCTGCTTGTTATAGAGATCAGTGTAAAAGGCCGCAAACGTGTCCGCGATGGCCTGCGGATGAGACAAAAGGTCTCCTTTATTGTTTTTGATTTGGGAAGGCGTAGAGGCTTGTGTTTGATCAGCCAGTTTCCGAGCCAACAGGGTCTGCACTTTATTTCCCTTATCATAATTGAGCTGTCGCAGACGGATAAGCGCCTTCTCCACTGAGCCCAGAGCAAGATCTCTCAGAGTTAGTCTCACCTGTACAATTTGTTTAATCAGTGACAGAGAGGGGGCTCCTCGAAGCCTAGCCTCAAGGGTCTTCAACCGTCCTTCAGCCGTTAGCCTGGCGGCCTGTGCGTCTCTCTTCAGTGCTGAGGAGAGGGCAAGGCAGCGGCCCCGAATAACAGCTTTGTGGGCAGCCCACAGGGTGGGGAGGGTAACGTCTGGGGTATCATTTTCAGCGAAATACAGTTGGAGCGAAGATTCCAGCTCCGCTTTGGACAGGAGATGCTGCAATAGGTAGTTGTTCAGTCGCTAGTTGCAGGGTTTGCGAAGGGGGGCCCCAATGTCTAGCGTCATGGTAATCGGGGCATGGTCAGACCAGGAGATAGGTAGAATGTGTGCGGAGCGGACGGCCCTCAACGTGTTATTGTTCACAAAAAAGTGATCAATGCGCGAGTGAGTGCGATGGGGGGCCGAGTAAAAGGTATATTGGCGATCCTGGGGGTGCAGGGTTCGCCATACGTCAAATAAAGCCTGTCTTCTGGTGATCTGGCGGAACAACTTAGAGTCCCTCAAGACTCTGGTTTGGGGCGCGTGCGGTTTCCCCACATGGCGATCCTGTGGGACTGACGGAGTAAGGTTGAAGTCCCCCCCTATCACCAGAAGCTCGGAAGGTGTTCTAAAGAGGCGGGATAGGACGCTAGTCAAGAAGCGGTGCTGGCGTGCGTTAGGGGCATAGAGGGCACAAAGGGTGAGGGCCTGCGTGCGCCAGGTACCTCGGAGTATAACATAGTGGCCCCGCGGATCTAGGCATGTCGATGTGCACGTAAAGGGGGAACCTTTCCTGACAAGTATGGCCACCCCCGCCCTTTTGCGTGTGCTGAAGGCCTGAAATGCCTGGGGGAAATGTCTAGAGGCAAACTTAAAGGAATCCCCCCGGTTAAAGTGAGTTTCCTGGACCATCACTATATCCGCCCCGGATTGCCGAAATTCCCGAAGCGCAAGGTGGCGTTTTTTATTGGAGTTTAGACCATGTACATTAAGCGAAAGTATCTTAGCCATAATCGGGGGGGTGCTCGGGGATAGTCATACTTAACTGAAGCCATCGGAGAGATGCGTGTCCCGGGGAGAGAGGCGACTGCCGGAGAAGGACTGGCGACCAAGATGACCACTGAGCGATGTCCACACAGAGGGCGGGGTAGAGAGAGAATCTAGAAAAAAGAGAGAGGAGAGAAACATAGACAAAATACATAACCAGTATTAGCTGTAACATGCGCTAGGTCCAGATGCCCTATAGGGACACCGAGCCTGAGCGGTTCCGGTAGGTCTCCTGGCCCAGGCGTCCCCTGGCCCAAAAAAGGGAAACCCAAAACAAAACCAAGATGGGGGGAAAAAAGCCGGGCAGGTAGACACCATCAGTTTATAGTCTCTGAAGGAACCAAAGGGTGGAAAAAACCACGGGGGGGGGGTCAGTAACCTGGGAGTCGGTCTGTCCTCGGACTCTACCTAGGCCAGCCCTGGGTAAAAGACAGTTCAAAATAGAAACCTTGTGAAGCTCAGGCCCTCGGGGGGGGGGGGGAGGGGGGAGCAGCCCCCAAATGGAAAAAATGAAAGAGAGCATTCCGGGGAGAGCAAAAAAAAAGAAAAAAACAGAAGCAAAAATAAACAGTAGGGAATTCCGCTGGTGGGGGAATCCGTGTCATTTGTGTGTAGGCGGTCTGCGATCCGGATCCGGTCCTCTGTGTCTTTTAGCCGAGGGTACTTTCTGCCAGAGCACCGGCGGAGTTGGGGGGGAGGCTATCAAATCCCAGGCAGGGAGTTTGGGGACAGGTATGCCCAGAGTGTCACAAAAGGAGGCGAGGTCCTCCGGGTAGCGAAGGGACGCCGACTTCCCCTGATGTCTGGCCGTGAGGCAGAAGGGGAATCCCCAGCGGTAGGGCATATTTCCGTCCTGCAGGGTGCGGAGAAGTGGCTGCAACATCCTACGTTTTTGAAGGGTTATCCAGGAGAGGTCCGGGTACACCTGGACCGGAGCGTTATCAAACATAAGGTTGCGAATAGAGCGGGATTTAGTCATAATATCTTCCTTAAGGGGGAAGGAGTGTATCCTGCAGACAACGTCTCTCGGTTTGGAAGCAGGGCCTTTGGGACGGAGGGCCCGATGCGCTCTGTCCATCTCAATATGTTTGGCCGGGTCCTCTCCCAGCATTCCGTTAAATAGCGGTTGCAGGGAGACCTGTAGGTCCGTCGGTCTCAGGGAGGCCCCGAACACGAATGTTGTTCCTCCGGCCTCTATTATCGAGGTCCTCTACATGGCGCTGCATGTCCCGCAGGAGGAGGCGGTGATCCGAGTTCTCCATTTGAGTGCGGTGTACGGCCAGCTTAGTCTCCTGAATCTCCTCCTCCGCCATCTCGACCCTTTCAGCTAGGTGTTTAAGGCTGTGACGAACGCTGGTGTCAGATCCCTGCCCTCCTCGCTAACTGGCGACAAAGGACCGGCCAACCTAACACCACGCTGTCACTTACGTAACAATGCCACACTCAGCTGCACCCAGCACAAAGATTTTCCAGCTTGCGGGACCACAATCTAGGTGCAGGCAGCCTGAGAGCGATTGTCACTGGGCTAATTACACAATTAACCCTTTAACTGCCACCACCCCCGTTTAAAAGACAGAGCCGGGGGGACTCGTAATTTAAGCAATACAAATTATAAGTTTAGAATAAGCGCCTGCAACACACACTGCCACCACAGACAGGTCTGCTCAGTGCCTTACTCTACCACAGTAGCGCCCTTTTAAGAGACAGGTTCGTATATAGTTTGCATCAAGAGCTTTAAAGACAAGGTTAACACTTTTCAACATAAGGATTTATTATGAAAAGGTCAAGGTTGGTGCGAATAAAACATTTACAGAAAAAGGATGTTTCAAAAAATAAAGACAATATACAGCCACAAAGAAATAAGGTAGAATTGGGAAGGAAGTATACTTGCAATTAATGTCCAAGAGTTGATCAGAGTTCAATCGATGAGCAAAGGTAATCGGTTCTCAACTTGGCAGATGTTCCTGCTTGGATGGTAAAAGGAGAACTGACTATTGCCTTGGCCTCTCCTCTTTTCTGTCAAATCAAAGGGGGTGTTGACAGCGACCAGTGACCAATCGTCTGGTCATCTTGTTTAGGGGTTGGTTGCTGGGAGGTGTCTACACTCATGACCCTGTCCCAGGTACACTTTGTTATACATATTCATATCTCTGCCTCTCTATTGTTTATAGACTGCAGATATCCATTTTAGTGATCAGCATGATGTTTGCTTCAAAACGGGTCCACACATGACAGGTTTGCCATTTCAGGGTTACCTAGGAGCAGTAAGGGGTCCCAGTGGCTTCCCATATGACCTGACATAGGGGTGTTTGGACTTGAAATGTTAGAAATTATCAGAGGAAACCAAATATATCCATATTATGGCTGTGCTATGATGGCTTTGAAAGTTATAAAAAATGTTAAAGTTTCAACACGTTACTAATCTGTTTGCACGCTATCTTGTTGGAAGTATTTACGACGGGGATCTGTTAGTTCTCTGAATGGAGAAAGTGACAGTTTTACGACAGGCCGCAATATCTTGCCAGGCAACTTGAGCCTTGTTTATTTGACCTGGCCTGGTTCTGTTTTCTCTGCTTTCCTTTTGAAGATGTTAAAACATTTGGAATTCCTAAGACAAGGGAGGGGGGAGTTTTTACAGATGTAAGTAAGTTTACAAGGTAGCCAAACTGTCATGGCTGCGTTCCACACAAAATGGCAACTAGTTACAATATATCCTGGCTCAGACGTGATATCGTTACAAAGGCCAGCATGCAGAGTCTGGATTTCAGCTCGGCAGGTGGCTTTCACATCCGCCACAAGTTGTTTAAAGTCATCCTTAGTTGGGATATCGGTCAGATAGGCGTGCCAAGGGGAATATCCACTCCCATGTTGCTCCGTGGGGGAGTGGGGATGCGATGGACGTCGGGGGGAGCCTCCCTGTTGTGGCCCCGTGGCCTTGGAGGGGGGCCAAGAGGACAAGGGGTTCCCGTGGTCCGGCCAGGACGTGACGTGGGGAGAGTGAGTCAAGGGGTCCGGAGAGGCCCCCTGCGATCGCGGGGAGCGAGGGTGGGCTACCTGGGCGTAAGAGAGACGGCCGGCTTCCTGGCCTCTGGATATGCTGGAATCCCGGGAGCGAGGCTTCCTTTGGGCCTTGGGGGGAGCAAGTGGTTTCCAGGCGTCTTGGGCCCTCATATCAGTCAGGGGGAGAGCCGCACCCTCCGCACGACTGGGGAGGCTTTGGGGGTCTCCTGGAGCTCCTAAAGAAACGGGGATGGGGGACCCTCCTATTGCTGGGTCTGAGGCCGTCCGCAACAAGCGGGGAAATGCCTCTGAGCTTTGGGTGGAGGGCAGATGGGGCTGCAGGGTGTTGGTCAGAGTCCCCGGGGAGATGGGGGGCGATGCGGGGGGGGGCTGTTCACTCACCCCTCGTGCTGACCCGGCATGCAAGAGCTCCTGCTGGGACCACTGGCCGTCCCAGGATCCCGTCTGGCCAGGGAAGTGTGGAGGTTCGGTGTGCCTGCGCTGGGCCTCCAGGCCTGCTGGCTCCATGCTATCCGTGCGGCCTAGGCCGGATCGCGGCCTGCGCACTCCCGTGGCCTGATCGCGCCCGGAGTCCTGCGGCATATACAGGGGGCGGCCTAGGTCATCCAGCTCCCGGAGGGGGTCCACGGCGGACGGGTGCGGGTGCTCCGCTCGGCGTTCGCTCGGCTGCTGCGGAGGCAACGGAAGATCCCTCAGCAACGCGGTTGGGCCGTCCGGCGCCATCTTGCGATTTAAGGGAGGATGATGAGCCCGGGGCGGCTGAGACGACCCCCGGGCGGATGAGGACCTGGTGGCTCTCGATCTCCCCATTGTGCTTGGCAATAAACCCCCGAGTGAGGCCGTTGTAGTGCTGGGCTGGAGGAGAGCTCTCACTCACAGCGTCCTTCCAGCTCGGCTTCCGGTCACGCCCCTTTAATTTTTATTTTTAATATTATATATATATATATATTGATTTTTTTAATATATTTTTCTGATATACTTTTTGATTGAGTGATTTTTAGTTATATATTTTCTGTTTTTCTGTTTTATGATATATAGAAACTTTGATATATATCTCACGCACACACGTTTTTCTATTTTGATTCATATAGGGTTTGATCTTTTTGTTTCACTTGCACTATCATATGTATGAGGATTTGAGTATATGTTTACATATTCCTACAGCTACAATTGATATTTATTTACAATTTTTCACATATTTGCACTTTATAACCTGATGAATTTACCTTATGTAGTTCAGCAGTGACCTGGAAAAAATGTAACACATAATAGTACTTATGCAATTTTAAACATAAATCGCATCGAGTATTACATTATTATCTTGCACTTTTCCTGCACAAAGCACTTTTTATGAGCACTGTAATGGAAATTTGTAGGTTCTGTATATAATTGTATTCTATTTTATATGTATTGCACGATGCCCTCACTGTGCACACGGCACTAACAATGTTTTCAGTACATGTTTTGCATTATTTCAAGTCCTGATTAGAATTACCCTGCCTATGTAACGCCCCTTGTTACCATAAACGTACAATTGTAATATTAATGTGATAACTACGTAATCATGTGTATATAAACCTTCAAACGCGTCATAATAAAGGAGAACGGTTATTGGAAAGATGCTGAGCATATCTTTTGTGTCTGTTCCCTACTGCAGTAGTTATTATTAATTTGGAACCACTAATCAATATGAGGATAGGAGTTGTCTATCATCAAAATATCCATTTCAGGTGGCGAGCCAGCTCAGCAGGGGTTATCAGGTGACCCTGAGTATCCGAAACGAGGAGCTTGAGACGATCCGGGAATTTCTGATAATCAGCCAGCTGAGGTAAGCCTTTTGCTTACATTTGAGCAATCAGACTTCCTTGATCGGTAAGGCATTTTCGGGGCAAAGGGTACCTATTTTACTCCCCTTAATCGAACTGTATTGATTGGTGGTTATATGTTATGTTGTCACTGTCTACTGTCCATCAAAGTGTTATAGAGAAAGGGAAGAATAGTGCCGTTCACAGGTATATGTAGTACATCTGCTAGTTAAAGTAGTTTAGAGGCAAAAGGGTATAGGCACACGTAGAGAAGACTGGCCAGTCATTATGGGCATTAAATTAAGTAAGGGAATGATGGGTAAGAGACCCTCAAAAATGCCCAGCGCAAGAGGAGTGCTATATATGAACCGAAGGTGCGGTTCTGCCTATACTGAGCCCCTAGATTAATGGCTAAAGTGGACAGGGATCCACAAAGGGTAACTGGGTTACCACCAAAGTCCACAGGGACAAAGAATCATGCAGAGTATACAGCTAGAGAAACAGCTATTTATGTGAGCAGGATGGATCAAGAGTGACATTAACACTAGACAGAAAGGGACTTTTTGATGTTAAGTTGTGGGCTGAATTTGGGGTCAGGCACTACAAGAAACAGTAATGAGAGTTAAAACAGAATGCTTTATATGTTGTCAGAGAGGGAAGATGGGATTAGCACTATGGCTGCCCATCTGATCATAAAAGGTACAGTATGTGAAGTATGGAATTACAATACATTGGATGCAAAGAATATCAGAACAAAATAAAGAAAGCAGAAATTTAAGCAAGGAAGTATTAAAAAGCGTTAAAAGAAAGTGAGAGAATGATAGGCATGTGTTGTGTACAAATGGGAATAATGTAAGCGATTTTAGAGATATATTTGAGTATGTTTGTGAATGCTGGAACCTTTAGTTCTATCGCTTGTGTCATGTACGCAGATGTGACCCCCTCCTTTGTGCTCTCCTGAAAGAATGTGGCTGGCATGAGAGGTTAGTGATAAGCTGGAAAGACACCATGCCAATTTCAGTTTTTTAGACAAAACATTTATAACAAGATGTGTCCGGTTAACGAATCTAATGATAAACAATGTGATCACAATTATTTTTTAATCTGTTTTCCAAACATGGTAAAGTAATGAAGGTTACATTTAACTGTGCCTTACACAATTTGAATATCCTTTGATAGTGGAAACAGTGCATTCAAAAAAAAGAGAGAAATTGAGTAAAATTAAATAATATGTCCCCCTTTAAGGACATTTATCTGTGCATATATATTAGTGTGTGATATTGAAATTATCATATGAGTATTAATTTCTAATATGAGTTTAACAATTTTATTAATAAATATAGATATATTGAAACTGGTTTAGACAACCTTTGGTTGGAAATGAAATCAAGGTTAATGGGGAAATTGGTAAAAATGGAATTAGTTTAGATTAAGATAACAATTTTGTAATTTTACATTTATTGAGTGGAAAGAAAAAAAAAAGATTAAGATGATGTTGTTAATTTGAATACAGCTGCAATAATGTTTAACAAAGCCAAGATGGATGGGATACATAAGGAAGTTTTTCTACAGAAATGAAATCTTAAAGTCTGATAATAACTTAATGTGTGGTCCATGATGTGAGAGTAATAATAACATTTAAATATAACAGACCCATCACATCAAGTCCATACACCCTGTTAGGATAGCTGCTGCCTGCAGCCAGTTGGTTTATAGTTTTTGATGGGCAAGTGCTTTCTTGTCCGTCATACATATTGTTGGTCCTTTTGTTTTTATGTATTTTTATTTTTGAAATCCAAAGCAGAATATGTGGATTGTGAAATGGTGTGCCCCTTTTCCTTGTAAGTGCAGTGGGTATAAGTAGAAGAATAATTTGGATTTATGGACATCTCTGCATGACTGCAGGGTATTCTTATCATTTATTATAATATTGCCAGGAAAAAGTTGTCTTTTTGAAACATGAAACTGGAGTTCTTACACAAACAGCATTATAGAAAACAAGCCATTGTTATATTTATAGAACAATATGGTAACCGGGGTAGTTGGCGCTACCTACAAATAAAACTCCTTACAAATAGAGTGAAGAAAAATCCTTCTGCCGGGATTCCTCAAATCCTATAAGATCCTAATTGTTTCCAACAGGATCAAAAAAACGGCAACAGAAAACAGTTCCTACTAGAATCTATTACAATCATAAAGATAGTCTAATGTGTATCGGCCACACCCTGCAGAGTAAGGTCGGTATATATAAAAAATATATATATAATCCCGAATAGATCATGTATTCATCCTAAAAAATATATATATAATAAAAAAAGGGTATATGCCAAAAAGTGCTGCTATTATGCGATTTTCCAAGTTACAAGCTACTCAAATGTCCCAAAAAACAGCAATATTCCTACTGGAAATTAGTTCCTGAGATTAACAGATAGATCCAATAAACGAAGGAGAAAGGAGAGAACTAAAAACCAAACAACAACAGACAAAAGACAAACAATTGTATATGTGTATCTGTTGCTAAGTGCAATATTGCCTAAAATCGCATTAACGCCAAGATATATTTAAATAAGCAAATTCCCAGTAAGAGGCGTATATAAATGTGCTTATGAAATTGTAGTCAAAACTTAAATATACAAGCTATAAGTGCAAAATGCTAGTATAAACATATATATAAAAAATATATTATATATATATATAAAAAGTGCATCAAAAAGTGCGGGTGAAGAAACAAAAAATCAATTAGCCAACAAGTTAAATAAACAATCCATAATGAAAAAATATATAAATATAAAAAAATATATATAAAAAGCAAACAAAAATAAAAATAAAAATAAAAAATAAAAATGCAAATAAAAATAGAAATACAAAAATAGTGTCCAATTGTCCAAAAAAATCTTCAATAGTGCAAAAAAAGGTGCAAAAAAAGTGACTTTAGTGCTTCTTGTGCAATCTTGAACGTGACTTCTGTGTTCCCCCACAAGGTACCCCACTCACCAGAAGAATGTACCCCTGCAGGGGTAATTCGCCTTGAGATCAAAGTCTGCCGATATCCAGCTCCTCAATCGCATCCGGAGAGAGGTTTCTCAATCCCTGCCGATATCCAGCTCCTCAATCGCAACCAAGGGGAGATTTCATATGTCCTCATAAGAAAAAAATTGTAGCCTCCATAGTGTGATTTGTATAAAAAATCAATTTATTGCCACAAAAATATAAAACAATAAAAACATAAAAATAAAAATAAAAAATGGAAGAAACAAATCTCATATGTTGAGACAAGATATGGAAATACAGTCCACTAAAAAATCACTCAGCCCCCATTTATAAATAAATGGTAACGTTCCAGGAAAACAGATAGTAAATCCTAGAACCAAGCTGGGAGAAAAAAATACATAATCAACCATACGCTAATGGCACTATATCCCAAAAAACAAAGGACTAAGAGTGCAAAAACCACTTAGAAACAATGTACCAGGTTATACCCTGTTGCATATGGTCACTCCAGTTTATGTAAGTCCCCCAGGGATAGAGCCCTTCTAGCGTAAAAATCAATCCGAACGTGGAAGCCGCTCGGTAGATACGCAGCTGCGGCTTGCACTCCAACTGCGTTCCAACGAACGGAACTAACGTAATAAACGTAACTCCGTCGAACGCGTTTCGTCATTGACGTCTTCAGCGGCGGTGTCACGCTACTACGTCCTACATCTCAAATAGGAAAAATCCCAGATTAAACGGCATCTGATTGGCCATCAATCGTAATCGATGCCCAAACGAACAATAATGGGCTGTACCTGGTGTCTGAAGGAGTGACAACCACCATATCCAATCCGCATGTTAGTACCACCCAATCCCAAGCCAAAAGGCGAGGGAAGGATATCCAAAAAACGAGATTTAACTTATAATAAATAATGGATAAATCCGAAAACCATCTATCGTCCACCTATTGGGTACACAGCACATGAGGGTGATCTATCCCAAGGGGAACTCACAGAAACTGTATACATGATAACAATAATTTTACTGCTATAAACATTAATAACATTACTGACCCTTTTAACAAGTTATCATAAACAAAGGTATAAATAAATCAAAATAAGTGTTTAAAATTGAAAGTCTGCCAAAAATCGGTCACTTATAGAGCTGAGATAGCTGAATGCAATGGGTATCACCAACAGAAAGAAAAAAGAAAAAAAGAAAAAAAAGAGAAAGAAAAAGGACCACCCTATTTTGTTTCATTGCAATCCAGCTATTACCTGGTAAAGATACTAATATCAATCTAGTAAAGGTTTGTAATTATTCATCTTTCCACAGCCTATATGGTGGGCTGTAAAAGAAACGAACAAAACTAGAATTATGGTATAACATACTCAATAAAAAATAAAAATAAAAAATATATAAAATAATAATTATATGGCCTATATTTAGTGGATCCGCATTTATCTAGATATCACAAAAAGGTGTTTAAAAATTGAAAATCTGCCAGAAATCGGTCACTTATAGAGCTGAGATAGCTGAATACAATGGATTTCACCAGCAAAAGAAAAAAGAAAAAAGAAAAAGGAACCACCCTATTTGTTTCGTTACAATCCAGCTATTACCTGGTAAAATTACTAATAACAATCTAGTAAAGCTTTGTAATTATTCATCTCTCCACAGCCTATATAGTAGGCTGTAAAAGAAACGAACAGGACTAGAATTGTGGTATATCATACCCAATCAAAAATAAAAAATAAAAATAGAAAACAATAATTATATATACCTATATTTAGTGGATCCGCATTTATCTAGATGTCACAAAGAGGGGAGAAACAAATCAAGCCCGTATATATCAAAGTTGGCATGTATAGTCATCACTCAGCAACACTTAGGCTGATCCAAAATGAACATAAAGCCTTCAAACAAGTCGGTATATATAAGATATATATGAGAGAACCTTGTCTTATAATAATAAATAAGAGATAAGTGTAATAGTACCAATCACCATTCTGCTAACTTAATATAAATGAATATGTAAATCTTAATCTATGGTAGATTGGTAGGTAACACCCATATCCTAAAACAACAGTCAAGAAACCATCAGAGAAGAGAGGTCTACGGATTGGCTATGAAACAGTTTAAGTCTATATCCAGGTTGAGGCCCCGTGGCGCGAGAGACCCCAACCTGTATATCCATGCAGTTTCATTTTGTGATTTTTAGTACTAAGACATTCTTCAAAACAACTGACAGAAACAGCTATATCCCGATTACAAGCTGTCACCACCCCAAGTGGAAAAACAACATTCCGAAGGGACAGTTGCTAAGATTGAGGAGAAATTGCCACTCAGTAGAAGATTACCATCTCCAAGCAGATATGATCCTAGAGAGATTTCAAGAAAAAGGATATAGGCCGGAACCACTACTCCAATTAAAGAATAACATTGGGAATTTGGAGAGGAAGTCGCTACTGGAGAAACAGAGTAAAAAAGACAGAAAGATGGAACTGGCATTTATCACTGGTTTCAGTACCCAATACAGGGACTTTGAAAAAATCATCAAAAAGCATTGGCCTATACTTCAAGAGGATAAAGTGCTATCTAAGGTCCTCCCAAAAAAGCCCTGCTTTGTGTACAGAAGGGCCCCCACTTTACGCTCCCTTCTAGTACATAATGCCATCGACCCACCAAAACAAATCAAAATCTTTAATGACATGAAGGGATTTTATAGGTGCCAGAAATGCCTCCCATGTAGAGTTAGCAAGAAACAGCCAAGAAAAAAAGAAACGTTTAAGGCAAAAACAGACCATAAAGAGTACAAAATAAAGGAATTAATCACTTGCCGGAGCACACATGTAACATACGTTATAGAGTGCCTGTGCAATTTACAGTACGTGGGCAGGACCACACGTCCTTTATTTGTTAGGATCAGGGAACATATTAATAATATAAAAAAAGGGTTCCCAAATCACAACCTTTCCCGCCATTTTGATGAGTTTCACAGAAGAGATCCTTCTGGATTAATCTTCTATGGGATTGATTGCATTAAAGGCAATTGGAGGGGAGGGAATAAGACCACCCTCATCTCGCAAAATGAAACTGCATGGATATACAGGTTGGGGTCTCTCGCGCCACGGGGCCTCAACCTGGATATAGACTTAAACTGTTTCATAGCCAATCCGTAGACCTCTCTTCTCTGATGGTTTCTTGACTGTTGTTTTAGGATATGGGTGTTACCTACCAATCTACCATAGATTAAGATTTACATATTCATTTATATTAAGTTAGCAGAATGGTGATTGGTACTATTACACTTATCTCTTATTTATTATTATAAGACAAGGTTCTCTCATATATATCTTATATATACCGACTTGTTTGAAGGCTTTATGTTCATTTTGGATCAGCCTAAGTGTTGCTGAGTGATGACTATATATGCCAACTTTGATATATACGGGCTTGATTTGTTTCTCCCCTCTTTGTGACATCTAGATAAATGCGGATCCACTAAATATAGGTATATATAATTATTGTTTTCTATTTTTATTTTTTATTTTTGATTGGGTATGATATACCACAATTCTAGTCCTGTTCGTTTCTTTACAGCCTACTATATAGGCTGTGGAGAGATGAATAATTACAAAGCTTTACTAGATTGTTATTAGTAATTTTACCAGGTAATAGCTGGATTGTAACGAAACAAATAGGGTGGTTCCTTTTTCTTTTTTCTTTTTTCTTTTTTCTTTTGCTGGTGAAATCCATTGTATTCAGCTATCTCAGCTCTATAAGTGACCGATTTCTGGCAGATTTTCAATTTTTAAACACCTTTTTGTGATATCTAGATAAATGCGGATCCACTAAATATAGGCCATATAATTATTATTTTATATATTTTTTATTTTTATTTTTGATTGAGTATGTTATACCATAATTCTAGTTTTGTTCGTTTCTTTTACAGCCCACCATATAGGCTGTGGAAAGATGAATAATTACAAACCTTTACTAGATTGGTATTAGTATCTTTACCAGGTAATAGCTGGATTGCAATGAAACAAAATAGGGTGGTCCTTTTTCTTTCTCTTTTTTTCTTTTTTTCTTTTTTCTTTCTGTTGGTGATACCCATTGCATTCAGCTATCTCAGCTCTATAAGTGACCGATTTTTGGCAGACTTTCAATTTTAAACACTTATTTTGATTTATTTATACCTTTGTTTATGATAACTTGTTAAAAGGGTCAGTAATGTTATTAATGTTTATAGCAGTAAAATTATTGTTATCATGTATACAGTTTCTGTGAGTTCCCCTTGGGATAGATCACCCTCATGTGCTGTGTACCCAATAGGTGGACGATAGATGGTTTTCGGATTTATCCATTATTTATTATAAGTTAAATCTCGTTTTTTGGATATCCTCCCCTCGCCTTTTGGCTTGGGATTGGGTGGTACTAACATGCGGATTGGATATGGTGGTTGTCACTCCTTCAGACACCAGGTACAGCCCATTATTGTTCGTTTGGGCGTCGATTACGATTGATGGCCAATCAGATGCCGTTTAATCTGGGATTTTTCCTATTTGAGATGTAGGACATAGTAGCGTGACACCGCCGCTGAAGACGTCAATGGCGAAACGCGTTCGACGGAGTTACGCTTATTACGTTAGTTCCGTTCGTTGGAACGCAGTTGGAGTGCAAGCCGCAGCTGCGTATCTACCGAGCGGCTTCCACGTTCGGATTGATTTTTACGCTAGAAGGGTTCTATCCCTGGGGGACTTACATGAACTGGAGTGACCATATGCAACAGGGTATAACCTGGTACATTGTTTCTAAGTGGTTTTTGCACTCTTAGTCCTTTGTTTTTTGGGATATAGTGCCATTAGCGTATGGTTGATTATGTATTTTTTTCTCCCAGCTTGGTTCTAGGATTTACTATCTGTTTTCCTGGCTGAGTGATTTTTTAGTGGACTGTATTTCCATATCTTGTCTCAACATATGAGATTTGTTTCTTCCATTTTTTATTTTTATTTTTATGTTTTTATTGTTTTATATTTTTGTGGCAATAAATTGATTTTTTATACAAATCACACTATGGAGGCTACAATTTTTTTCTTATGAGGACATATGAAATCTCCCCTTGGTTGCGATTGAGGAGCTGGATATCGGCAGGGATTGAGAAACCTCTCTCCGGATGCGATTGAGGAGCTGGATATCGGCAGACTTTGATCTCAAGGCGAATTACCCCTGCAGGGGTACATTCTTCTGGTGAGTGGGGTACCTTGTGGGGGAACACAGAAGTCACGTTCAAGATTGCACAAGAAGCACTAAAGTCACTTTTTTTGCACCTTTTTTTTGCACTATTGAAGATTTTTTTGGACAATTGGACACTATTTTTGTATTTCTATTTTTATTTGCATTTTTATTTTTTATTTTTATTTTTATTTTTGTTTGCTTTTTATATATATATTTTTTATATTTATATATTTTTTCATTATGGATTGTTTATTTAACTTGTTGGCTAATTGATTTTTTGTTTCTTCACCCGCACTTTTTGATGCACTTTTTATATATATATAATATATTTTTTATATATATGTTTATACTAGTATTTTGCACTTATAGCTTGTATATTTAAGTTTTGACTACAATTTCATAAGCACATTTATATACGCCTCTTACTGGGAATTTGCATATTCAAATATTTAAATATATCTTGGCGTTAATGCGATTTTAGGCAATATTGCACTCAGCAACAGATACACATATACAATTGTTTGTCTTTTGTCTGTTGTTGTTTGGTTTTTAGTTCTCTCCTTTCTCCTTCGTTTATTGGATCTATCTGTTAATCTCAGGAACTAATTTCCAGTAGGAATATTGCTGTTTTTTGGGACATTTGAGTAGCTTGTAACTTGGAAAATCGCATAATAGCAGCACTTTTTGGCATATACCCTTTTTTTATTATATATATATTTTTTAGGATGAATACATGATCTATTCGGGATTATATATATATTTTTTATATATACCGACCTTACTCTGCAGGGTGTGGCCGATACACATTAGACTATCTTTATGATTGTAATAGATTCTAGTAGGAACTGTTTTCTGTTGCCGTTTTTTTGATCCTGTTGGAAACAATTAGGATCTTATAGGATTTGAGGAATCCCGGCAGAAGGATTTTTCTTCACTCTATTTGTAAGGAGTTTTATTTGTAGGTAGCGCCAACTACCCCGGTTACCATATTGTTCTATTTTTTGGAGGAAACCCCAATTGGAGTTTCTCTCCTTGTGGGTGGCAGCAACCTAGTGATACAATTAGTATTTGTCTGTAGCCATTGTTACCACTATCCTTTTTGATTTCCAACCCCCACCGGTGTTTTAGCGCGGTTTTCTTCATTTTTTTATTCATTGTTATATTTATGCAAGCTGGACCCAGTAATCAAGGGTTCACTCCGATGTATCAGAGCTGTAGCTTTATGCAAAGTTGCTATAAGACAAAGTTACAGATATTATTTTGGTTGAATATTTAATTTTTAATAGTCCGACATTCTGCACAGCAAATATATAGCTAAGTGTTTGTCTAATGAAAGGTTCAAAATATGAATTTGTTTTGTGTGTTTATGTATGAATCTAACAATGAAAAATGCGTACATTTGAATCCAGCCGCCTTACTGCCTCTATTGGAGGAGGCTGGAGACAAAGAAAAAGCACATGTGTGAAATTGATGACGTGGGAATCAGCTGCTGTGAGCCCAGTGCAGGACACATTCCCTGGAGACACGAGTATTTACTTTTTTGTAGTGTTATTCCTGGTTTTATACCGAGGATGAAGTTTATCACCCAGAAGGATACTCAGTATTCAGAGTCATTGGATTCTTTTTCCCCAGCTCAAGAAGCAGAGCTCCATGTTTTAGAAAAGCCTGTGAGCTATAAAAAAGAGTATATATTTATATAGATAGTCGAGATATAGAGAGCTTTTGGTTCCATTTGAAGGGCCAGAAGTTTGTTTTTACTTCGGCAGGTAAACCAATCAAGCACGCTAAGTTAATTTGATCGGCTGTTTTCAGCCTTCCAGGTTCTTGCTGGGGTAGCCTTACTAACAGTAAAACTCACATATGGAAGCAGACCAGGCGACTCTAAGGATGCTGCATTTACAGCCCCGGACACTTGCTGGGTCTGTGCAACTCACAGATTCCACCCTAGTTCTGGCCCAGTATAGCTGGGATTAATAATTCAACTTTAAGGACCCCAGAACGAGAAGCACAAGTGGTCCACAGAGGGCAACTTCTTACAAAACAAGACTTTGGAAAAGGTGATCATTTATTTCTATTTATTTCTCTTTTCTCTCCAGCTTGACACATGGACCAAGTCACAAGTAGTTATGGCTGCCTTAGTAAAATTGTTTTTATAACATACCACTTCTTGTTTTACCTGTTACCAAAGGTGTTACCAAAAGCTGAACATCCCTTCCAAAAATAGGAAAAAGATATATCCAGATGCCCAAGTCAGGATCTTAGTATGTATTTTGTTTGTATGGACATGTTTTCTGGATGTCCAGTGGCAAATGCTACTGCAAAGGCCACAGTAAAAAAGTATTATCAGAAATAGTTTGTAAGTACAGAGTGCAGAATCTACAGAGAGTAGCAGAGGAAATAATTTTTATAGGAGAGTCCTTACTAGAAGTTTTGAGGTTTATTTTTACACCCCCTACTGTCTACAATGTAGCGGACAAAGTAGAGTAAGAAACTAGAAAACTTTTGCCTGAATGTTTTATTATATTTTATCAAGCCCCTAAGTGGATGTTGGACTCTCTCCCTTTGGGATTTGGTTTGGGAGTGTGTTACGTACTTGCTTATATTTTGTCTCAGCAGCTGAAGTCCTCCATTCGAATATCACAGAGAATGTTGCTGATCTTTTAAGGTTTTTGACAAACTCATTTATGTGTTTTCTCCCCAATTCCAGATCCTAAAAGTTTGGAAGAATCTAAAACTAAAGCCAGGTGACTTGTGGATTGTTAAGAGACAATTATATATAAGGAAATGTTTGGAGACTCAATAAAGCATCTATTTCATGTACAGTTTTGCAAAACTTGAAGGAAAAGTCACCTGGATCCACACCAGACACTGCAAAAATGACTAAATTAAAGAAATCTCTGTGTTTGATTTGTTTCCCTCTTGCAATCAAAGTCTAGGGTACTTTTTGATTCAATTACTTTAATTGTAAGGGATATATATATATATATATATATATATATATATATATATTTTAAAAGTAGTTTAGCCATGTTGAAGTCATATTTGTCTTTTGTACCTCTTCCATTTTATGTAGAATTGTCTGTGTTTACATATGCTGATAAGTCAGCATACCAGCAATTAAGCTAGAAGGCCATTCTGGCCACAGAAGTGTACAGCCAGTACTCTGTAAATATGTCTTATCAATCATTTGTTTTTCACAGTGAAAAGTCATTTTGTAATGAAAAAAGCTGCTCAGCTATTATTTTCTTCACAATGGAGTTTTTTTCCTCTTTGGCCAGGACTACCTCCACCTAAGCGTGTGGAGGTTCCAGGTTAAAGGTGATAGCAGATATGGTTAGTGATCAAAATATTGATCAAAAGAGAGGAGACTGTAATGGAAATTTGTAGGTTCTGTATATAATTGTATTTTATTTTATATGTATTGCACGATGCCCTCACTGTGCACATGGCACTAACAATGTTTTCAGTACATGTTTTGCATTCTTTCAAGTCCTGATTAGAATTACCCTGCCTATGTAACGCCCCTTGTTACCATAAACGTACAATTGTAATATTAATGTGATAACTACGTAATCATGTGTATAAAAACCTTCAAATGCGTCATAATAAAGGAGAACGGTTATTGGAAAGATGCTGAGCGTATCTTTTGTGTCTGTTCCCTACTGCAGTAGTTATTATTAATTTGGAACCACTAATCAATATGAGGATAGGAGTTGCCTATCATCAAAATATCCATTTCAGCACCTATACCCTTCTATCACAATTTACTGCCTTTACCCCTTAGGGATGTGGTAACTATAATACTTAAATTTGATACAGATACCAGAGGAGAGGTCACTGTACTATAACAAATCTAATAAATATCGGGGTCCACTTTTCCAATATCAGGTAGCGCCAGATACCCCATTTTAACATATTACTAATCACGTTGGGGTGTTTCCTTCCAAAATGGGGTCATTTTTAGGGTAATTCCATTGTCCTGGTGCTCCAGGACCTTCAAAAGTGTGATAGGTAGGAATGAAATGAGATGTGTAATTTATGCTCCTAGAACGCCTGAAGGTACTACTTCAATGTTGGGCCTCTGTATATGGCCAGGCTGTGTAAAAGTCTCACACATGTGGCATCGCCATACTCTGGAGGAGTAGCAAAATGTGTTTTGGGGTGTAATTTTTGCTATATACATGCTATGTGTTAAAAATATCTTATAAATGGACAACTTTGTGTAAAAAAAAAAGATTTTCATTTTCTTTCCACGTTTTCTGAAGACTTGTATAAAAAAAATAACCATTCAAAAGACTCATAATGCTTCATAGAATATACTTTGGGGTGTTTGTTTTCCAAAATGGGGTCATTTTGTGGGTAATTTCATTGTCCTGGTGCTCCAGGGCCTTCACAGATGTAATAGGTTGTTAGAAAATTAGAGGTGTCATTTATGCTCCTAGAACGCCTGACGGTGCTCCCTGCATGTTGAGCCTTTGTATGTGGCCAGGCTGTGTAAAAGTCACACACATGTGGTATCGCCATACTCAGGATGAGTAGCAGAATGTATTTTGTGGTGTCATTTTTGCTATGTACATGCTTTGAGTTAGAAATATATTATAAACTGACCAATTTGTGTAAAAAAAAAAAATGTTTTCATTTTCTTTCCATGTTTTCCGAAGACTTCTGGAAAAAATGAACTGTTCAAAAGACTAATTATGTCTCATAGAATATATGTTGGGGTGTTTTCTTTCCAAAATGGGGTCATTTTGTCGGTAATTCCATTCTCCTGGTGCTCCAGGGCCTTCACAAATGTAATAGGTCATTAGGAAATTTGAGGTGTCATTTATGCTTATGGAACCCCTGACGGTGATCCCTGCATGTTGGACCTCTCTGTGTGGCCAGGCTGTGTAAAAGACGTGTGGTAGCACCATACTCAGGAGGAGTTGTAGAATGAATTTTGGGGTGTAATTGGAAGTATGCATATGCTCTGTGTGAGAAATAACTTGTTATTATGACAATTTTGTAAAAAGCAAAACAAAAACTAAAAAAAATCTTCTTTTTCCCAAGAATTGTGGGAAAAAATGACAACTGCAAAACACTCACTATGCCTCTTACTAAATACCTTGGACTGTCTACTTTTCAAAAAGGGGTCATATGGGGGATATTTGTACTTTCCTGACATTTCACAGCCTCAAGAAATTAGATAGGCCGTCAGTGCATCAGGTGTGATCAGATGTGATCAATTTTCAATGATTTGCACCATAGCTTATAGACTCTATAACTTTCAAACAGACTAAATAATATCCACTAATTTGGGTTATTTTTACCAAATAGATGTAGCAGTATACATTTTGGCCCAAATTTATGAACAAAAATGACTTAATTGCAAAGTTTTATCATAGAAACTAAAAAAAAGTGTTTTTTTCTCAAAATTTTCGCTCTTTTTTCACTTATATCGCAAAAAATAAAAAACCCAGTGGTGATTAAATACCACCAAAAGAAAGCTCTATTTGTATGAAGAAAATGATAACAATTTTGTTTGGGTACAGTGCTGCATGACTGAGTAATTGGCACTCAAAGTGTGAGAGCGCTGAAAGCTAAAAATTGGTCTGGGAAGGAAGGGCGTATAAATGCCCTGCATTGAAGTGGTTAAGCAATTTTTTTTTTAATCAATAGTTTTTATTAAAGTTAAAATTTTTATCAAGACAAATGACAGAAATTATGACTAAATAACAGATCAGTTACAGTAGTTAGATACAAAGATAATAGTATCCAAAAATAATAAAAAATATAATATAAAGAAAACCATATTAATTATCTCAATTATAATCGGGATAATAAAGATAACGATCGGGAGGTTATTAATACATCCATTGTGGAGACAATACACAAAAGTAATATCAATATTATCTTCATATATTTATATACTGCCAATTTAAGTAATTCAAAGATGATGAACCTAAATATATTCCCGAACACCCCTATGGGTGCTAAACTGTGTTCGGGATAGTAATAGTAACCTGTCATTTAATAGATACAAAACAAAGATTCAAATATTAGAGCGGGGTAAGTAATTTTATAATTCAAGTTATCTAGGAACAAAGAACTCGTGCAATGTTTTGGGGACTAGCCCATTTTAACCATGGCTGCCATATTTTATGAGTATGTTCTTTTTTGTGAGGCCGAAGAGCTAGAATTAATTCATAAATGTAATGAGCTTGAGTCGATTCTATCACTTCTTTTATGGAAGGAGGATCAGGATTTTTCCAGTTCCTCGTTATACTGATCCTGCCTGACAGCAAAATATGTGTAAACACATTTCTAAACTGGATAGGATATCGATCAAGATCAATGGATAATAGAGCCAGTGAGGGATTTGGAGGAATGACTGTTTTGGTAATTTCAGACATAACTTGAAAGATTTTTTCCCAATACTTTCCAAGTTTAGGGCATGTCCAAAATGTATGCAACATATCACCTTTTTTGCCGCACAATCTCCAATATTTGTCGTCAAATGTGCAGTTGAATTTAGATATTTTCTCAGGAGTAAGATACCAGCGTTGAGTCAATTTAATGGATACTTCCCATAATGTAGAGCAGCATGTGGCTTTATATGTGGTGTTACAAGCTTTTTCCCATTGGTCAACTGTATAGGTGTATCCTAAGTCTTCTTCCCATCTAATTAAAGGGATAGTCTTTGTAAACACACTTTTTTGTTGAAGAAGATTATAGAAAAGAGAGATCCCTTTTTGTTGATGTATGGGGATCTTAAGGAAGGACTAAGCCGATGGAGGAACATTATAGGTCCATGATGGGAGGTTGGAAATGCAATTCTTAGTTCGGATGTAGAGGAATAAATCTGAAATTGGCAATTGAAATTTCTTTTGAAGTGTAGGAAATGGTTTGATCACCCCATTATCAAGTAGATCAGATAGATATTTAATTCCCTTCTCTATCCATGGTGTAAATGAGGTTGTCTTCATGAAATTATGTAGAGTATTTAGCGGAATTTGGACTTTGGTAGGAAGAGGGTGTGAGGAAGTTAGATGCAGAAATCGAACCCAGGATTTAAGTGTCGCTAATATTATTGGGGAGATGCGAGAAGATATCTTGGCTCCAAGTGCCATGGAAGGAATCCATATTGATAGATTATTTCCTGGGATCTTAGCAGTTTCCATCTTCCCCCAAATTGTAGGTGGAGGAGATAGAAACCATTCCTTAGCCTGTGTAAGAACCGAGGCTAAATAATAATCTTGGAAATCCACATACCCTGTTCCCCCAGCTTGATGTTTCTTCACTAAGTTTGAATGAGCACATCTAGATTTTTTACCTTGCCAGATGAATCTAGAAAACAGAGTCTGAAGGGATTGGAAATATTTTAACGGAGTTGGAATTGGGAGAGTTCTAAAAAAGTATAACATTTGTGGAAGGTGAAGCATTTTAAATGCTGCCAAACGTCCCATCCATGAAAATTCATGGGATGCTAGTTTAGTGAGATTTTCTTGTAATGCATTACGAAGTGGAATATAATTATATTGGAACAGTGTTTTACATGAATTTGATAATTGAATACCCAAATATTTAATTGTACTTTCAGTCCATGTATAAGGGAATTTTAATTTAAGATGTTTAGTAGTATTTTCATCTATCCCCAAGTTCAATATACAAGATTTATTCGCGTTAAGCCTGTAATAAGAAACTTTGCTGAACATATTTAGTGTTTCCTGAATTTCCGGTAAGGATTTCACAGGATCAGTAATCATAAGAACAACATCATCTGCAAAAAGGTTGATTTTATGTTCTTGTTCAGCAATGGCAACTCCTAGAATTTTTTTTTGGACCTAATACTCTCAGCTAGGGGTTCAATAACAAGGTTAAAAATTAGGGGGGATAAGGGGCATCCTTGTCGTGTACCATTTGTTATTGGGAATGGAGGTGATAAAGAATCCGTGGTATACACTCGAGCCGAGGGGACAGAGTACAGGGCTAAAATTGCTTTGTTGATTTGACCTGTTAAGCCAAATTTAGTCAGAACGGATGACAGGTATCCCCAATGAACTCTATCAAACGCTTTTTCAGCGTCAAGCGACAGAAACAGGGATGGCGATTTGGTGAGTTCTACATGGTGTATTATATTTATCATTCTTCTAGTAGCATCTGATGCTTGTCTTCCTTTGGTGAAACCCAATTGATCTCTATGGATAAGAGAGGGTAACAAACTATCTAGTCTTTTGGCTATACATTTTAACATCTAAATTGAGTTAGGAAATTGGTCAAAAATTTTTAGGTGAAGATGGTTCCTTATCTGGTTTTGGAAGAGTTACAACAAGAGCATTCAGCATTTCATTGGGAAATGATGAAGAATTGGCTGCTAAATTATAAATGTCACATAGTATAGGTGCTAGAGTACTTTGAAATTTTTTAAAATATTCCCCTGTAAAGACATCTAGACCAGGTGATTTCAAGTTAGGAAGAATATGGATAGTTTGTAGAATCTCAGGGATAGTAAAGGGAGAATTGAGAAATTCTAATTGTTGTGGGGAAATAGATGGAAGTTTGACACTCTCCAAAAAGGTGTCAATCTCCTCCTGAGAAGGTTGATGGGTATCACCATCATTCTTAATGTTATATAAATCATTATAACATGAGCTAAATGCTTCAGCTATTGAAGAAGGCTTAAGCAATTTTTCATTAGTGTGATGATGGTAGAGGAATGGAATTTTAGTCTTAGATCGATAACCTTTAATGCGTAATGCCATTGTTTTCCCTGCTTTGTTCCCTGTTGCATATGTGGTAGCTCTGAATTTTTTATAGGATTTCTCATGTGTCTCTAGAAGTAGGGTTCTTAATTCATTACGTAACTGGAAAATTTGTGTTTTAATGAAAGGAGAAGGATCATTTTTATTGTGTTCCTCAGCTTTGGCTATCTCCTTAGTAAGTTCATCCATTCATTGAGTTCTCTTTTTTTTAGCTTTAGAACCTAATTGCATAAACACCCCTCTCATAACAGCTTTATGAGCATTCCATAATATCATTGGGTCAGATATAGACGTCAAATTAATTGAAAAGAATTCAGTAAGGTGTTGTTGGAGTGTTGTGGAGTAATTTTCATTTTGGAGAATATAGTTATTAGCTCTCCATATATATGAATTTGGTTGGGATGATGTGGTTGTTATAGACATGCTAATGGGAGCGTGATCTGACCACGTGGCCGTATGTATATGGGAGGATGAAATCTTGTCAAGCAGCCATTTATCTGTCAAGAATAAGTCAATTCTGGAGTAGGTATTGTGCCGTGGTGACAAATATGTGTAATCCCTTTCATTAGCATGTCCACATCGCCACACATCAAATAAGTCATTCGAAGTTATGAACTTATCAAGGGGAGAAGCATAGCGTTTGGATTTAGCAGAAGAATCCATATCATTGTTTGGAATCAAATTGAAATCTCCACATATCAGGAGGTGTCCTTTTTGAACTTTCTTCGCCTCCTCTATAGTTTTTTTTATGAAATGCATTTGCCTCATATTCGGAGCATAAATAGATACAAGGGTGTATTGAATATTGTTAATGGTACAAATCAAAAAAATGCCTCTCAGTTTGTAATGCGGGGTAAATGGACTTCCATCCCAGATCTTATGGACCCTTTTGGTCCGTATCGTCTGGATTTTTGGAACGCCAATCGCCTACACCACTTTCTCCATTCTCTCCCGAACCCCTTAGACTATACCAGACTGCTTACTGCTTTTGAAGAATACTGCTCTGACACGGAACCGATTTCCCGAACCCTCTCTAAAATGTACGTCCTACTCAATACACCTGCACAACCACCACGCATCGCAGGTCTCACTAAATGGGAAACGGACCTGGACCGCACCTTTACACAAATACAAATTAACAACATACTGCGGTTCGCTCTGCGGTCCTCTATATGCACCAAAATACAAGAGACGAACTATAAAATTCTTGTCCGGTGGTACTTGACACCTAGTCGCCTTCACCTTATCTACCCTGACGCATCTGAGTGCTGCTGGCGCTGTCGCGAAGGACGGGGCACAATTTTTCACATTTTTTGGTCCTGCCCTAAGCTTTCGGAGTTCTGGGCCGCGGTCCGGACCATCTCTCAAAAATTTATCGAATGGCAAATCCCTAATGACCCAGCCTTTTTTTTTACTGCATGTTTCGGACATACCCCCTAGGAAATACGCACGATCGATACTACGTCACTTAACGAATGCGGCCAAGTCCTGCATCCCCTTGCTTTGGAAACAGCAGACACCGCCTTCAGCGGCAATGTGGGTACGGAAAGTGGAGGATATAAATAAAATGGAAGACCTGGTGCTTACAGCCCAGGATCGGCAGGAGACATATCGAAAGACTTGGTCTCTCTGGAATGCGTTTGTATACTCAGACGAGGGCAAAGCCCTGTTTGGCCATTAATTCACTTACTACTGGTATCTGACAGACCGCGTAGGTAAAGCCAATTCCATCCCGCCCCTCCCTCCTCCCCCCCCATACCCATCACCTCCTCCCCTTGACTCTTCCTCTTCCCCCCCCCCGCCCCTCTCTCCCATTTTTCTCTTTTCTCTGTCACTCTTTTACTTTCATCTCAGTCTTCGCTCTTTCTCTTGGCCACGGCCCCAAACCTGCTCCCGATGACCTTATGCCGAGGCGCTAGGTTAGGCTTCGACATGACTGCTTCTTATGGAGAGGCAGGGGCATCTTTACCGGTCCTGGCCAGGGGGGTTCTGCCTCCAAGGCCAGTAGATAGGACATGTTTTGCTAATAGTTCATATGTTGCCACGCCAGTACATGTACAGCATGTTTGTGAGGCTGCGACCTCTTTTGTTTCCTTTGTTTTACTTCTTATTGTTTGTTTTGGGGCTCTCCCCATGTGTGTTCTTGATGCTCAAAATACTAATAAAATGATATTTGCAAATCAAAAAAATATAGCGACCTTCAGGGTCAGTGATACAATTATCTAATTGAAATGTAATAGTATCTCTAATAGCTATTAACACCCCTCTTTGTTTTTTGGAGAATTTTGTTTGAAAAATATGAGGAAAATGTTTATGTTGACATTTGGGAGATGCATCTTTAGCAAAATGTGTCTCTTGAACACATAATATGTCACAATTAAAGGATAAGGCAGACCTCCACATAGAGGTTTGTTTCGCTGGGTGATTCAGTCCCCTTGCATTTAGGGACAATATTTTGAAAGACATATTAATATATATCAAAATTAGATGTTACTATAATTCTATATATTCCTAAAAGAATATTCTCTAGTTTCTATAACGCTTAAACTAAATATCGAAGTATTTGCTATATGTTCAGTTCACAGTTACTATTAAATCATGCACACAACAATGTAGATTTTTTTTTCTTCAAACCTATGAAAAAACGAGTTATTACTCTATTAGTAGTTATTTGGCAATATATATTGCAAGAGGAAAAAAAATAAAAAAAAATAAAAAAAGGAGAGAATAAAAAAAAAAAAAGAGTAAAGAAAAAAATATTTTCCAAGAGTCAGCAGTAATACACTCAAAGGAATGCTGACCAAGATAGGGGGTGAAGTTCAAGTAGTAAGGTATTGAGCATCAAACCAGACCGTATATGTCAGTAATGCATTTAACAGACAGGAGTAGTTCATTTGTATTTAATTCTATTTTGTTCACGTTTTTGTCCAAAGTGGAACAAATTAGGTTTTTCCTTCAAGGCAGGGGTGTTATGTGGAAGATCAACTATAATACCCCATGTTTGGAGTAATTGCATGCCATCTTCAATGGTAGATATAGCAAAATGTTTCCCGTTGTAAGTGGTCAAGATAGTGGCTGGATGTCTCCATTTGTATGTGATCTTATGATTAGATAATGCCTTTGTTACAGTTTTGAGCTGTCTTCTCATGTATAGTGTAAATTGTGAGAGATCGGCGAATAATTGTATATCTGAGTATGGTGGTGGCAGAGTAGTTAGCTCCCTCGCTTTGGAGAGAATTTGCTCTTTGATAAAAATGCTTGATAAAAATGAATTCGCAGAATAACATCTCTGGGAATTGATTCTTCTAGATGTTTTGATTTGGGAATTCTATGAATACGATCGATTGTAGGTTCAATCGGTGATAATTCTGGCCATAATGTAGAAAATAGTGTATTTGCATAGTTACGTAAGTCTATAGGTAGAACTGACTCTGGTATTCCTCTCATTTTAATGTTGTTTTGACGTGAGTGGTCCTCGAGATCTGCCAGTTTCATCTTGACCCACATGTAATCATCTTTTTGTTCTGTACATGCATCCACTAGCTCATTCACTGTTTCAGTGCATTCCTCCATTTTGTTTTCAACGTATTGCAGTCTACCATCCATATGTTTTATATCAAGAGAGAATTTATGAATCATGGAGGATAGAGTAGATATAATAGATGATTGTAATGACACAAGCATTTCTTTCATTGTGGTATCTAGTACTGGCTGACCTGATGTTGGGAAGGCAGCTATAGATGTCTGTAATGAGGACATAGCATTATCACTATGCAGAGCTGTGTTCACAGTATCAGCTGCCTGACAAAATAAATCCAGCTTCATCCACGATTTTGCGAGTCCCTGAGATGTTGGGGATAATTGAGAGGAGCCATTAGAATATGAGGATTATAATTCCTCATCCATTTCAGGTGGATGGCTAGCAGAAAGGTTTGTGTGAGTTTTATTATTTTTCCTCACAGCTCGGGTGGCACCATCTTGGATTTTAGTCAGCTCACTGCTCTGTTTAAATGTAAATGATGACAGCTTTTTTGGTCCGCTTTCTTGTCCTCTTTTGCGAGACATTATTGCCCCTACTGTCCCAAGAGTACTGCAGAGTATTTAGGTATGTTTTTAGAGGAAAATACCTGCCTGTTTTTTGCTGTTAAACAGCCGGCTGTGGAGAGCTCTAGGCTTAAGCAGCCATCTTCTTCAGCGCGCAAGCCACGCTCCTGTGGTTAAGCAATTTTTAACATTGCAGCGTGACGAATGTGCTATATCCATTATGAACGCTAGTTTTACCAGACCGATCGCTTCCGCCTCGTAATTTATTCTGAGCATGCATGGCACTTTGTGCGCCGGACTTGTCTACACATGATCGGAATTTACAGATTTTGCTGTCGAAAAATTTGAGATCCACCTCTCAAAGTTTGTGTGTCGGAAATTCTGATGGAAAAAGTCAGATGGAGCCCACACATGATTCGATTTTCCAACAACAGGATCTGATCACACATTTTCCGTTGGAAAGACCGACCATGTATACAGGGCATAAAAGTGTGAGGGAGTAGAAGATATGCCGCGTACACACGGTAGAACTGTTTGACGTACTTAGTCCGTCATACAATCTGACGGACAATCCGGCATACTTTCCACTGAACGGACTTGACCACACACGGATACCCAAACAGTCCGACGAAAGCTTGCGCGATGACGTACAGCACGTATGACGGGACTAGAAATAGGAAGTCCAAGACACAGCAAAGCACCCTTTGGGCTCCTTCTGCTGACTTTGCGTTAGTAGAAGTTTGGTTAGAGACGATTCACGCTTTTCAGACTTCAGCTTAATTTGTCCGTTTTCTGCGGCGCAGTCTGCCTGTGAGGTTTGTATCTATCTTTCGGTACGCGTGGATCAGTTGGTACCTGTTGTTAGGCGCTTCTGGTCCGCTCGTTTCTGGGTTTCAGATCGTTCTTCATAGGTCTGGCTGTTCTTCAGTGCGTTCAGTTAAGCTTGTTTGTCAAGCCGACCGTTTCAAAGCCATGGAGAGTGGACGTACTCGTTCGCGAGTTCGTGCTATATGGGGGCTTGGTGTTGGGGTTAATACTTTGACCCGAGCCCAGTCTGTGAACAGGGCGAGGAGGAGTTCATGGACAAAGAATTGGTTGCGCCAGCGCGACCAATTCTCGCATATGCCTTTACTCCGTGAGATCCGTGAGAATACACCTGATGATTTCAGGAATTATCTCAGGATGATGGACCCCGTTTTTCACCGTCTGCTGGCTTTGCTGACCCCTTATATCAGCAGGCAGGATACCTGCATGCGGCAAGCCATCACTCCGAAGCAGAGGCTCGTCGCCACGTTGCGCTACTTGGCGACAGGGAGAAGCCTTCAGGACCTCAAGTTCTCTACAGGCATCTCCCCCCAGGCTCTGGGGATCATTATTCCAGAGACCTGTTCTGCCATTATTCGGGTCCTGCAGAAGGAATATATGAAGGTAAGTTTGTTCTTTTAATATTGCATTATATGCATTGTATGTTTGTATTAATTTCATCATGACTTTTAATATCCATGACAGGAATATGCTGTGAATGTCCCCTTTATATGAATACATGCAATTGTTTTTTTGATGTATTTTTTTTTTTTGTGTCATTTTTTTTATAGCTTTTACCTTTTTGTGTCCCACGTGCATATTTGCTTTCACTAACGTCCCCAGCATGCAATCCTGGGCCCCTATACACCCACAGCCGAGACTGTTTTTCTCTAATTCATATTGTCAGCTCCATTGTACTGTTTTTGCCCCCCCACCCTTTTGGAATTGGTTTCAGGGATTGTATACTCATTAATTAGGCCCCCACCCCACTCAAATTGGTTTCAGGGATTGTATACTCATTAATTAGGCCCCCACCCCACTCAAATTGGTTTTAGGGATTGTATACTCATTAATTAGGCCCCCACCCCACTCAAATTGGTTTCAGGGATTGTATACTCATTAATTAGGCCCCCACCCCACTCAAATTGGTTTCAGGGATTGTATACTCATTAATTAGGCCCCCACCCCACTCAAATTGGTTTCAGGGATTGTATACTCATTAATTAGGCCCCCACCCCACTCAAATTGGTTTCAGGGATTGTATACTCATTAATTAGGCCCCCACCCCACTCAAATTGGTTTCAGGGATTGTATACTCATTAATTAGGCCCCCACCCCACTCACCCACATAACTTATGTCCCCTGGTTCATCAGAGGGCTAAGTAATCTGGGAATTGGGCCGTCTATTTTTTTTTTTTGCTGCAAAACATTTTCAATATTTATGTTTAACTGCTGTTCCAAAATGTTTTTGAGTTTTTTATTTGTTATGAATTGTTTTTATTTAATGACTAATTTTTTTTTTTACCTGTGTTTGACTCCCCAGTTTCCTTCCACGCCACAGGAATGGCAGACTGTGGCTTCCCAGTTCGCTGCCCGTTGGGACTTTCCCAACTGTGGAGGGGCGATCGACGGGAAACATGTGCGGATTGTGCCCCCACCCCATTCGGGGTCCTACTACTGGAATTATAAGGGGTTCCATAGTGTGGTGTTAATGGCGGTGGTGTCAGCACAATATGACTTTCTCTATGTGGATGTGGGGAAGAACGGCCGGATGTCTGACGGAGGAGTGTTTAAGCAGACTGAGTTCTGCCACCGTCTCATCACTGGTGGCCTGGACTTGCCACCAGATGCTGATAATGTGGAGGGTCTACCTTTTGTTTTTATCGCTGATGAAGCGTTCGGTCTGAGTGACCATTTGATGAAGCCCTTCCCCCAAAGGACCCTCACCCCGGAGAGGAGGGTTTTTAATTACCGGCTGGCCAGAGCAAGAAGGGTTGTGGAGAATGCCTTTGGTATTATGGCCAGCCGGTTCCGTCTGTTTTTGACAGCAATAAACTTGGCAGAGTACAAACTGAACTATGTCATTCTCTGCTGCTGCATTTTACACAACTTTTTAAGAAAACATTCTGGAACCCATTACCTGCAGCCAATTGGGCCTGAGGCCGGACTAATGCCAGAACTCACAGGGCTGGATCATGCCCATCCTGGCTTAGCCCCCCAAACAGCACGTGAGGTGCGTGACCAGTATGTCACCTATTTTAATGGTAGGGGGGCTATTCCAATGCCAGCTGAGCAATAAAGATTTCCTTTTCTTCAAATATCTATTGTCTGATCACATTTTTAAGTTTGGTTCTTGTTTGCTTTTCAAGGTGGTTGTCTCCTACATTCTCCTAATTCAGGGATATGCAATTGGCAGACCTGCAGCTGGTGCAAAACTACAAGTCCATCATGCCTCTGGGTCTCATGCTTGTAGCTGTCAGTCTTGCTATGCTTCATGGGACTTTTAGTTATTTAACAGCTGGATTTCCACTAATTGCATATTCCTGTCATAGTGCATTTGTATTGCAAAGTGTTTTTTCTTTTTTCCCCAATAGGAAATAAGGTCCTTTGTCACAGAAAACACAAAATTACTTCCCAAAAAGGTATTGAGTATTGAAAGGAGGAGACACACACACACACACATATCTTTTTAGAAAAGTTGTACTAGTGCACATTGAAACAAGTGCCTTTTTTTTTGTTTTGTTTTTTTGGTAAACAATATAGATTTTTTGTAGTAAACAATATCTTATTTTGCTAATTTTTTGGTAAACAATATAGATTTTTTTGTAGTAGACAATATATATATATATATATATATATATATATATATATATATATATATATATATATATATAATTTTTTTATTTTTTTTTTAAATAATAAAAAATCTAGATATATACACACATACATATTTGTTGGATGTTAAAAGTTGAACTATTTACATAAAACAAGGGTAAAAGCCAAATTTAGAAGATGTGCACCAAAAATTGGTAATGTCAACATGTGCTATCTCCCATTATGAGTGATCAATGGATGCGTTTTGTGGGTGCAATCCCTTCCTCTCACATACTAGAATGAGGAAGGGGTTGCAAACACAAAATACGTACATTGAGATCCTCTGATGGCACATAGCACATGTTGACACACTGTGTGCATCTTCTAAATTTGGACTCTAAAAAACATAATTAAAATTTCAAAAAACATAAAATGATTTTTGCAAGCAAATGAAGAACATGATCTTGCATTTTAGGGAAAAGGGGCTTAGATTCTCCCCAAAACATCGATCATGTTCTTCATTTGCTGCTGAATGGTGTCCAACTGCCTGTGCATGTTGCGGATCTGGTTCCGCATGCAATCGATCTCGCCATTCCAGACCATGATCTGCCCAATCAGCCTCTGGGCGCTGTCAGTTGTGAATGGCTCTGCGGCTTGTCCTTCTACAACCAGATCATCACCTAAAAAAGGTTTATAAAAAAAAAATAGTGTTAACATATGCAGGCATTAATGGTTTTCCTTAAGCTGCGTTGTCAGACACTCACTTTGTGGAGTGAGTACCTCCACCACCTCTTCTTCTACCTCCACCTCTGGCACTGGGCTGGGGTCCTCTGGCACTGGGCTGGGGTCCTCTGGCACTGGGCTGGGGTCCTCTGGCACTGGGCTTGGGCTAACTGCCCAATCAGGCTGGTGAGGTCGAGGGGTCCTGGGCTGCTCCAACTCATGTCTGAGTCTTTGTTCCCCTATGAGAATGAAACAAACCAAAAAAGGTAGACTTTTAAGCCCAGTGATATTTGAATCAAGAAATCTGAATATTAAACATTGGTTCGAAGTGGTGTACAATTATTAGCTAGTTGTTACAAAATCCTAGTTGAATACATCATTTAAATTCCCTTTTAGGCTGGGTTCACACTGCTGTGATGCGTGAAAGCTGCAAATCTACTGTGGGTTCACACATCGCATGCCTCCCGGAGGCAGTTCACACGACCCTATGCAAACTGCTGGGAGTGTCAGTGAAACCTTTAATGACACCCCCAGATCAGTTCGCATATTGCAGTGCGATCTGCAAACTCAGACAGGAATCGGATCGCATGGTGTGAACACCCATGCGATCCGATTCTGCTGTGGCTTAAAAAAAGGGTCCTGTACAAGTTTGTGCCGGATGCCATGCAAATTCTGCCATACTACCTGTATGGCTGAAATCGCATCGCACAGAGATCACATGTGATTTGCACTACAGTGCGGTGCGAACCACATCCGATCTCATACATAGCAGCAGTGTGAACCTAGCCTTTAAACAAACTGTGATACTTTACATCATTTAGCCAAGTTTCATAGATGGACACACCAGAATCATCCCCTTGAGTCCCTGTGTGTGATGATCTCAAAAAATGTTTTATGATGTCCCAAACTACACGAAATTATCCCCAGTTGAGATGTGGAACTTATATATCTTAATTACAATACATTACACTGAATAAAGTGATGAAACAGTTGTAGCTATAAAGATATGTACTCAATGAGATCCTAAATTGAATGTCACAATTCAAGGTATCATTAACAACAATAAAAGAAATAAGAACTAAAAAACCTAAACCAATACCATATACTGATACGCACCATTTACGTACAGTCATACGAACGATCACACAGACGACAGTTTAATACGCCAGATTTACCACGGGTAGGTACGAACGTCAAGATAAGCAAAAAGTACTCACTTTTTTTTAGCGCCTTTTTTATTCTCCTGTATTGATCTGGCTCCCTGGATTTTATATCCGACCAGCGTTTGCGGAGTTGATCTTTAGCTCTTCGGACACCAAATGTGTTCTCCAAAGTGCTCACTACTGTACTCATTATTCTGTCCTTCTGGATATTGGGTTTGGGATAGGGGCCATTTTTCCCATCATAATCTTCTTTTCTTAAGATGTCCACCATCTCCACCATCTCTTCGAAAGACATGTTTGTGGCCTTAAACCTCTTCCTAGCTCTGGAAGTATTGGGTTCAGGGCTTTCCTCCGCGCTGCTCTCAGAAAATACGTCCGCCATCTTTATCTAGCTACTCTCCCACAGCGGAACGAGGGTAAAAGGGGCGGGGAAATACGGTCACAAGGAACGTCAGGGGCGGGCAACGTGGGCGATGCAGGCGGAGCTTGACGCATGCGCTGTATATAAAGCGTTACCGCGAGGCCGTACGTTTGTCCGAACGGAAGCAGCGAGTGATACACGCGATGGTAAGATGGTGATCTTTTTATTTTTAGGGTTTTAGGCCTGCGTTAGGAATGTATATAGTGGGATTTTACCTTGTGGATGGTTAGTTGATTTTAATGTGGGTTGGTGATTGAGTGGGGTTGGTGTTTTGTGTGGGTGTGTGTGGGGGTGGGGGTGGGTGTGTGGGGGGGTAGTGTGTGTGTGGGGGTGGGGGTGGGTGTATGGGGGGGTGGGTGTGTGAGGGGGTAGTGTGTGTGTGGGGGTGGGGGTGGGTGTATGGGGGGGTGGGGGTGGGTGTGTGGGGGGGCAGTGTGTGTGGTAGTGTGTGTGTGGGGGTAGTGTGGGTGGGTGTAGTGTGGGTGTAGTGTGTGTCTCGCCTACATTGTCACAATATAAATAGTGTGCGTTTGGTCTGACATTAGTATTTATGTAATTTTTTTTTTTTTTTCAGAACTAAAAATGCAAAAGTACAGTCCGGACCCCTTTAAGGAGGAGGCATTCCTGGCAAAATTCATAGAGATGTTTGAGATGCAAAGGAACCTGTGGGATGCCAAGCACCCACTATATTCAAGCCGTCTTGGCCGGAGGAAAACACTGGGGACACTTTTGAAGTTTGTGAAAACCCGACTCCCCCAGGCAGACCTTAAGTTTGTGAGCTCCAAAATTCAGGTCCTGCGTAACATGTATAGGCGGGAACGCAACAAGATCCTAGAGTCCCAAACATCAGGAGCAGCAGCAGATGAGATATATGTACCTAGGCTGTGGTATTACAACAGGCTGCGTTTTCTGGATGACCCGTCAGAAGCCAGGCAGCCACTTTCCACTCTTCTGTCTACCCTTCCCTCCACCCTTCCCTCCACCTCAGGTGAGCCACCCCAGGAAGATCCAGACCCTTCCTTCCTGGACGAAGTTGATGCGCCCAGCTGGAGCCAGGTATATTTTAGTTTATAAAGTTAGGATTGCTCAAATATTAATGATGTAAAGTTCAATGTTTGAATTGCTTCCAAATCTAGGATTTCATCACAAATTAAATTAGATATAAGGATACAGTAGTTTCCACAAATGTGGCTAAAATCTTGGTGAACTGATGGAAAAATGATGGTGTCAAAATGATAGCCTTTTGTATTTCAAGACAAATGTATTTGCAAGTGAGAACTGTAAAATTGTCAGTGATTGATGATTTCAAAATATATACATATTTTATTTATTTATTTTTTACAAAGGATGAGCTCACCCAGGAGGAGGCCGGGACCAGTGGTATGGAGGAGGAGGAGGCCGGGACCAGCCACACGCAGGAGATAGCTGGGCCCAGCAGGAGTCGGACAGAAAGTCAGGTCCCTCCCCTCCGCCTAGCCAGCAAAAGGCCCAGGAGGATGACACAGACAGAGGAGGAGTCATTGGCGCTTATACGTCAAGCCAGCCAATTGCTTAGTAAACCCCCCAATCCTGAAGAGGCCTACGCTACTTATTTGGCCAGCAAGTTGCTTGAAATGGAGAAGGGACAGCGCAACTTGTGCGAGGCTATTTTCTTCGATAGTATTCAGCGGGGTCTGAAGGGTGAGCTAACACCAACCACCAGACTCTACAACACAGACCCTACTGCTCCTCCTCCTCCTCCTCCTCCTCCTACCACAAGTCCACCACCAGAGGCACAGCCTCCAGCGAAGCGTGGAGGGAAGGCTAGACGGAAGAGTCGGAAGTGACTGCCTGGCTTCAGTCTGCTCTGACAGAAGATGCAGGCTGTTGTAGTACCACAGTCTGGGGACATAGCTGTCATCTGCTGCTGTTCCTGGTCTGTGGGATTCTAGGACTATGTTGTGCTCCCTATTTTCATGTTTACACAGGATCTGAATTTTGGTGGCCACTGACTTGATGTGTGCCTGGGGGACAAAAGGCTTCACAAACTTCAAAAGTGTCTCCAGTGTTGCCTCCCTCTTGATTGTGTTTTGTACAGACTAAAAATAAAGATTTATTTTTTCCAAAAATATTGTAATTTTTTTTATTTTGGATTAAAAAAACAGAGTTTATTTGTGAGTAGGCAGGTACATGTCAAAAGACTATGGGGGTTATTTACAAAACACACGTTCATATTAATATAAATATGCTAACTACAAGTGCAATTTTTAAAGCACTGCAAAATGCACTTGGAAATGCAGTCGCTGTAAATTTGAGGCTAACATTTGAAATGAGGGGAAGCTCTGCTGATTTTGAACATTCAATCATGTGTAAGCTAAAATGCTGGTTTGGGTATCTATCTATCTATCTATCTATCTATCTATCTATCTATCTATCTATCTATCTATCTATCTATCTATCTATCTCTACTTACATAGTCTGCTTGGACAAAAAAAACACAAGTCCATCTAGTTTAACCCCCCCCCCCCCCCCCAAAAAAAAAAGCAAAATAAATAAATAATTTTAAACTAACAATAGTAGTTCCAAAAATATATAGTAATAGATAAATTATAAAATTATATATATATATATATATATATATATATATATATATATATATATATATATATATATATATATTGTGAGGGGTTAGCTCGGCAGCGGGTGTGTGTGACCCCCTGGATGGGTTCACAACACAAAATCAGGCACAGCAGACAGCGTTGTAGGTGCAAAAAACAAAAGATGCGGTTTATTTATGCTACATGCAGTGAAACATATAACAGCCAAACAAAAATAAAACATGAAAATAAATCCTGGTCAGCTTGACCTCTAATTACACACTTTGATTCCCTGTCTAACAACTGAGTGCAGCCTTGTGCTGCACCAGTCCCTGTCTCTGTTGTAGAGGTTTGCCACACAGGCGTTAACTCACCGCACAGAACAGGTGTCACACTCACCAGTCTATACAACACAAAACTGGTTCCAGGATGGAGCATCTCCCTAAGCATGCTGGGGTTTTTTATAGAGGTCTTAATGAGCCCACTTACTTCAGCTGGGCTCATTAACTCTTCCCCTCTAATTGTAAAAGTTTGCATAAAGCCTGAATCTAGGGCACACATATTTCCCATCCTGGATACAACCAGGTGACTTTACCTGCGTGCTGCCACATACCCCCCCCTCTTGTTTCAACCTTGGGGTTGTAACACAAGCAGTCAGACACGCATGTATCCGAGACAAAGCATCCACATTCCCCATTTTAACACCAGGGCGATGCTTAACTGTAAAGTTAAATTCTTGTAGGGCCAGGAGCCACCTATTTACCCTCCTATTGGTCTCCTTGTTCTGAGCCATCCACTTTAAAGGAGCGTGATCAGTCACCAGGTCAAAGTGCCTACCTAGCAGATAGTACCAAAGGGAATCTAGAGCCCACTTCACTGCTAAACATTCCTTCTCAATCGTGGCGTAATTTACCTCATGGGACTTCAACTTCCTGCTGAGGTAAATGACTGGGTGCTCTTCCCCGTTCCAGACCTGGGATAACACTGCTCCTAACCCAACGTCTGATGCATCAGTTTGTACAACAAAGTCCTTAGAGAAGTCTGGTGAGTACAACACTGGCTGGCTACATAAGGCTGTTTTTAAGGACTGAAATGCTTCTTCAGCCTCTGGGGACCATTTAACCATAACAGACTCTTTCCCTTTTGTCAGGTTGGTGAGGGGCACAGCCTGAGAAGCAAAATGGGGAATGAATCGTCGATAATAGCCAGCGATTCCCAGAAAGGCTCGTACCTGTTTCTTGCTGTTGGGACGTGGCCAACTCTGTATGGCCTCGACTTTATTGACTTGGGGTTTTATCACCCCCCTCCCAATAGTGTACCCAAGATATTTGGCCTCCTCCTGTCCAATGGTACACTTCTTTGGATTGGCCGTAAACCCAGCTTCCCGGATAGAGTCTAAGACTGCTTGTACTTTTGGAAAATGTGAGACCCAGTCTGTGCTATGGATAATCACATCATCCAGGTAAGCTGCAGCATATTTCTGATGGGGCCTCAGAATCTTATCCATTTTCCGCTGGAATGTTGCCGGTGCATTCTGTAACCCAAACGGCATTCTCTTATATTGGAATGCCCCATCTGGGGTTACAAACGCAGTTTTCTCCTTGGCCGACTCGGCCAGGGGAATTTGCCAATACCCTTTGGTGAGATCAAGAGTTGTCATATATCGGGCTGTTCCCAGCCGGTCAATCAACTCATCTATACGTGGCATGGGGTAGGTGTCAAATTTTGTAACTTTATTTAATTGTCGAAAATCGTTACAAAACCGTCAGCTCCCATCAGGTTTGGGCACTAGTACGATAGGACTGGACCAGTCACTCTGGGACTCCTCCATCACACCCAATTCCAGCATCCTTTGAACCTCCCCACGTATTGCCTCCCGTCGGGCCTCTGGTATTCTATAAGGTTTTAGTTTTACCCTTTCTCCTGGCGGGGTGATAATGTCATGCTCTACGCCAGATGTTTGTCCCAGAAGCTCAGAGAAAACCTCTTTGTTACGAAGTACAAACTCTTTAACCTCCTGTTGTTGGGGTTTCGACAAGGTGTCTGCTATTCCAACCTCAGGAACTAAGCAATCAGGCTGTACTTGTAACAAAGTCTCTGCGACTAGGGATTCCCTATCCCTCCAGGCTTTCAGCAGATTGATGTGATATATCTGCTCCGGCTTTCGCCTTCCTGGCTGTCTAACCCTGTAGTTCACCTCACTAATTTTTCCAATTCCAATTTTCCAACAGCGCCTAGAGGCGATTCAGTTCGCATTGTGCGCTATATAAGTATTTCATTCATTCATTCATTTAATTACTTCATATGGACCTTGCCATTTGGCCAGAAATTTGCTTTCAACCGTAGGGACTAGCACCAAGACCCTATCCCCCGGGGAAAAAGTACGGGTCTTGGCCCCACGGTTGTACACTCTCTGCTGTGCTAACTGCGCTTGGGTCAAATGTTCCTTTACGATTGGCATTACCTGTGCAATTCTATCTTGCATCAGGGCGACATGCTCAATCACACTCCTGTGAGGAGAACTCTCATTTTCCCAAGTTTCCTTGGCGATATCCAGCAGCCCTCTTGGGTGTCTCCCATAGAGCAACTCGAAGGGTGAGAAACCCGTAGAGGATTGGGGTACCTCCCTAATGGCAAACATCAGATAGGGTATTAGACAGTCCCAATTCTTTCCATCTCTATCCACCACCTTCTTTAACATTTGTTTTAGGGTTTTGTTGAATCTTTCAACCAGCCCATCTGTTTGGGGGTGATACACAGATGTACGCAATTGCGTCACTTTGTACAACTTGCATAATTCTTTCATAACCCGGGACATAAAGGGTGTACCTTGGTCCGTAAGCAGTTCCTTACAAATACCCACGCGGCTAAAAACAAGAGATAGCTCTTTGGCTATGGTTTTGGCCGAGGTATTTCGGAGAGGAATTGCTTCCGGATAACGGGTGGCATAGTCCAATATAACCAAAATGTACTGATGCCCCCTGGCGGACTTCATTATCGGACCTACCAAATCCATTGCGATCCTTTCAAAGGGGACCTAAATGATAGGAAGAGGTACCAGTGGGTTACGGAAATGTGGCATAGGTGCCGACTTCTGACACACAGGGCAGGAGGAACAATAATTTTCTATTTCCTTCATGACCCCAGGCCAATAGAATCTCTGCAATATCCTCTCTCTGGTTTTCTCTGTCCCCAGATGACCTCCCAGAATGTGCCCATGAGCCAATTCTAACACCATCTTCCTGTAAGGTTTGGGCACTACAAGTTGCTCAATGGTTTCTTCTGCCCTTTGAGCCACTCGATACAGCAGGTCCCTTTCCATAGTGAAGTAAGGATAAGTGCAAGTCTTATCTGGGTTCACTAACTCGCCATCTATTTTCACCACATTTTCCCGTGCCTTTATTAGGGTGGGGTCTTTTAACTGTTCTGTGGCAAAATTTTCCCTGTGAACTTCAAGATCCGAAAACTCCACAGACGGCATGTTTTCATCTGAGGATGTTGGCTCCTCCCCAGTTTCTCGAGTTTCCCCCGCCAATACCGACAAGGGAAATTCAGGAGAGTCCTCACCACTCCCAGAGGAATTCTGGTCATCTTCCTGGTTTATAGGGGCACCAGTGGGGGGCTCAGGACAATCCCAGAGTTCCCAGAATTTTGGAAAATCCCTTCCCACAATAGCATCATGTGGTAAGTGAGACACTAACCCCACCTGATGAGAGAGGTTACCTTTGGGGGTCTCAAAAAACACTGAAGTTACAGGATACTCTCGGGTGTCCCCATGCACACAAATAACAGCCACCCTGTTCTTCCCAGAGACCTCTGTAGTAACTAATTCAGCTTTTATCAATGTTACCAGGCTACCTGAATCCAGCAACACATCAACATTTCTACCATTAATACACATTTTACATAAATGTTTCTCAGGTCCCCGAATGGCAGTGCATGCAACTGTCGCAAACAGCGACTGACGTCTCTCCCTTATAAAGTCACATTGCATAGGCTCATCCACAACGGGGCAATTGGCTGCAATATGTCCCTCTTGCCGGCAGCGGTAGCAAATAATCTTTTTCGCTGCCTCTTGCAGCATGGGCTTCCTGGGCTGCTCCCGCCAGACCTTAGGTAGAACTCCCACCCTCTCACTCTCTCCACCCTCACCCCTTGGAGTCATCTTACCCGCCACTGAGGATGATCTGGTCTTAGGGTAGAAAGTCCGTGAGTCCCTGGAAGAGGTGGTCAGGTTCTCTGTAGCCAAGTACCTCTCAACCAGATCCACAAGTTTATCTGCATTTTCGGGGTCTCCATGGCTTACCCATTTTTGGATGGCAGTAGGAAGAGCTCTCAGGAAACGATCCATAACCACACGTTCCACAATGTTTGGTGCGGTCAAAGTCTCTGGCTGCAGCCACTTTCTGCTCAGGTGAATGAGATCATACATTTGAGACCTGGGGGGTTTTCCAACCTGAAAAGTCCAATTATGCACACGCTGAGCCCGGACGGCCAGGGTGACACCCAGCCGTGCCAATATTTCTGTTTTTAGCACCACATAGTCTTTTGCTTGGTCAGGCTCTAGGTCATAATAAGCTTTCTGCGATTCCCCAGTTAACAGAGGGGCCACTAGTCCAGCCCATTGCTCCTTAGGCCACTTTTCCCTTTCAGCAGTCCTTTCAAATGTGGTCAAAAACACCTCCGGACCATCCTCTCCAGTCATTTTTGTCAGTAAACGGCTCACACCAAAGGATGCGGTATTATTGTAACCACTTGCTTCATTGGTCTGCGGACGTTGCTGTATTAATGTCTCTATTTGCTGTTGAAAATATTCTCAAATTGGAATATTAATCATAGGATGAGGATGAATAAAAACATTTGTGATAACTCTGTGTGAATATAAGCAGCAAAGCAACTTCACTTTTCTTGCATTATGAAGAAGAAAAGAATGTGCTATATTAAAAAAACACAAAATTAGCAGCATGACGAATATGCTAGCTTCAATACGAACACTCGTTTTACAAGACAGAGCGCTTCCGCCCTGTAAATCCTTTCTGGGCATGCGCCATTCTTAGTCTGTCGGACTAGCATACTGACGACCGTATTGTCCGCTGAAACCAAAGTACGACGGACAGATTTTTGGAAAAACCGAAAATCTTAGTACTCCGGACTGCACGCTGAAAAAGTCTGCTGAAGCCCACACACGAGCGGATTGTCCGCTGAAATGTGTTTCAACGGACTAAGTACGTCAAACAGTTCGACCGTGTGTACGCGGCATTAGTCTATGCAAATAAGGATGATATTGGATGACTGTCTTTAGAAGAAGCACCCGGGATTGTTTATGTTAAGAATGTATAATGCGCCAATATTAGCCTCCCAATATAACACGGTGTAACCTCCTAATGGTTAATCAGTGAATCATGTACAAAAAAAAGCAAATGGAGCCTATTATAAAAAACATAACATCCTTCACCATAACAAAATCCTAAAACTAAATATCAATGTGATGATAAATTATTAAACACAATAAAAAAGAAAGAAAAAATAGATATAATAATGTGATGAACCACAGTGCACAAATATCTCAATAGGACAGCATACCGCTGTGAAGAAATGTAACGTCTTTAGTGATTGATGAGTTTAGACAGGTTTCAATGAGTAACCCCAATGATAGAAATGGCTTGCTCATATGAATGAATGAATGAAATACTTGTATAGCGCACAATGTGAACTGAATCCCCTCTAGGCGCTGTGGCGAGCTTTGATCATCTGCTAAAAGAGGAAGGTCTTGAGTTTTTTCCTAAAAGCCAGGTGATTTTCTTCCAGGCGGATGTTGATTGGTAGAGCATTCCATAGCCGAGGCCCTTGGACAGCGAATCTCCGATCACCCTTGGATTTATACCGGGCTTTGGGCATGAGGAGGAGGTTTTTGTTGGCTGATCGAAGACTGCGGTTTGGTGTGTAATGATTTATTTTCTCCATTAGGTATTGCGGAGCTTCTCTATATTCAGCTGCTCTTTAGCACGGGCTGGCTTCTGGCTTTCAAAGAACTTCCGCAGTATGAAACAACAAGAGAAAAAGACCATTGCGCAGATAGTATATTGAATTTTCCCTATAAACTAAGGGTAAACTTCACTCACACTTTCCAGCAGAATGAATCGCATATGGTAAGGTCAGTTGCATACAGCTAACAGCTGGGATCTCCTCACACACCAACAGTGCACACACAGCACTGCTCATCACTGGATCCTCCCGACAGGTTTCATCACTAGACACGTGACTTTTTCAAGGGTGACCATGTAACGACCTTGCTTAGCATTTATGGTGTGCATGCCGGTTGCCATAGTGACCAGGGAGTGTACTGCATCATCATGCCGCTATATGCGTCTGCACTACATTCAAACAACATAATGTCCATGCAAAGGAACAATTTAATACATATAGATACATAATCTTTACAATAAAACATATATTTAAAAAAATAATTGCATCCACCACCCAAGGAAAGGGGTAGGTACTTCTTAACGGAAGATGTGGACACACACGCTAGCGGCGGTGAGTCAGACAAGCATGGAATGGAAACAAGATCTCAAACCACAGTCTCCAGAAATCCAAACGACACCCACGAGACTCTCATTTGTCAGATGGTACCTCTTGCCCCTCGTATGCCTGTGATGTACTACCTCCCCAAAGTTCACAAGGACTCTGTACATCCTCCCGGTCGCCTTATAGTTAGCAGAATAGATTCTGTTACATCCCGCATGGAGTGTTATATTATATTTACAACCCCTTGTTAAAACAATTCCTTCATATCTGAAAGATACCAAGGTGGTGCTGATGCGTTCTTTGATAGTTGTTGCAAATCCGCAGAGCAAAGTAGAGCGTGATGTCTGTGTGTGAGCTGCGGACCGAACTCAAACCCCCCCACCAAGACCGGGAGAAGCAACAGCAGGGTGACCGGGGGACTGAGAGCGTCAGCGGGCATGCGACATCGGGATTGAGGATAGCACCAGAGCCACCCCCTTGGAGAGGACCAGGGGACCCCAGAGGAGGCGGGACAGGGAGACGAGACCGGGGGACCGCGAGGAGACACATCTGACCGGGAGAAGCAGCTGGTAAGTGTGCTGCAGACAGGAGGGGGAGAGTGACAGGCAGGGGAGCAGTGGAAGCAGTAACAGGCAGGCTGACCAGGGGAGACTGTAGGTACTGGAAAGCCTAGCAGTGTCGGATTGCAGGGGCATTTGAGCAGAAGCAGAGCGGTCATTATTAATTAACATAAGAAAAAAAAACATTGACTGGGGGTGTCTAGAGGGGACGCTGTGTATTGTAGAGTAATGCCTCGTACACACGATCAAACAATCCGGTGGAAAAGTCCCTCCGTGTGTGGGCTCCGGCGGACTTTTTTTACCCAAAAGTCCGGTTGACTAAAGCCGCGTACACACGTAGCCGCCTGTCCGACGTACTTAGTCTGGTGGACGTCCGCCAAACTGTCCGTCGGAATTTTCGAACGGGCTACTTGCCCACACACGGCACTTTTTCAGCGGACTAAAACGGCGTACTATTTTTTAATGGTGGATTTAGCATCTATCAACCTCTCCCTGGATGATATATTACTCTTAAGTACATGATTGTGTATCTTTTTATTGGAGTCGGGTCATGCATGTGTATGTATATGTGTATACATGTGTATGTATGTGTGTGCATGTGTATATGTATACATGTATATGTACTTTTGGTGCAATTCCTGGTATATTGCAACATTTATTTGCGTTGTACCACTATGTACCCCCCCTCCTCTTAGTTTCTTGTTCATCTTTCAGGGCTATATCAGTTGATGTCCCTTGTGAGGATTCTGCCGTAGGGGTCATTCAGGTGACGTTTTGCGGATCACATTGGCCTACAATTCACCTCCCAGTGTTTGGATAGAGGCTTTTTTTTCCATATCCCATACTCCATATATCGCCCAGTGTATTGGCTTTTGCTACTATATTGGTGAGTGATGCCTCATGTTGCAAGATGGATCAAAATGGATACCAAGTGGTTATTAATAAATAGTGTGTTTTTTTTTTTTTTTTCGGCCCCTCCCTGTAACCTCCTATGTACTATTATTCAATTTTGTTCTACTGAGATATATATATATATATATACAAAATTTTGTGTTATTTTGCTTTTAGATTTCCTGTTTTCTGTTTTATGCAATTTATTTATACCCCTGATGAAGAGAGTTTATCCAGAGATCTCAAAACGCGTTGGGTTTGCTGCCTTCCCTCCACTGTAGGGTTTTACCATACAGTTGGATTGAAGTAGTACACAGTCTAACAGGAAATGCACGCTGTATATGTGTTATTGTATGTTTTTCAATATGTGCAATTTGTATTGTATTCAATATTGCTAAATAATTTTAATTATTATTAAATTTTGTATTATTATTTTGACATAATTTGATTCACTTTGTACGGCCACCTGCCCATGTTAAAGTCCTCTCCCTAGAGGAGCAAAAATATTTTTCTAGTTTATCTTGTCTATTAGGATGAGGTTTTGGTAGGCCGTTTTTAGTCTGTGATCTATGGCACCTTGTTCAAATCGTCTAATACGGCGTACTAAGTCCGCCGTACTAAGTCCGCCGTACTTTCGAAATGAACGGACTCGCCCACACACGCGGAGGAAAGTCCGCTCATTTCGAGTGCGTCTCCAGGTAGGCGGGGCCCGCAAAGGAGACGCCGCTGGCCCCGCCGCCTGGTATGGACTTAAAGGGGAACCCCCAACGCCGAAAAAAATCGGCGTGGGGGTCCCCCCCAAGTCCACAACAGACCCTTGTCCAAGCACGCTACCCGGCCGGCCAGGAAAGGAGGGCGAGCGAGCGCTCCCCCCTCCTGAGCCGTACCAGGCCGCGTGCCCTCAACATGGGGGGTGCCTTGGCGCGGCCCCCCCACCCCAAAGCACCTTGTCCCCATGTTGATGAGGACAAGGGCCTCTTCCCGACAACCCTGGCCGTTGGTTGTCGGGGTCTGCGGGCGGCGAGGAAGAAAGCCGGAGTCCTCCGCTAGCAAAAGAGCTACAAGAAGATAGCGGAGGAGTCCGGTGAGAAGACCCCCGAAGACAGAAGACCCCCGGAGCTGTGCAATAAAGTATTTTATCTCGTGTGTTGTGTTTTTTTTTGTACTTTTATTTTACAGGTGAATGGGTAGGGGTACATTGTACCCCATACTCATTCACAAAGGGTGGGGGGCCGGAATCCGGGGGCCCCCTTATTAAAGGGGGCTCCCGGATTCCGATAAGCCCCCCACCCGCAGACCCCGACAACCAACGGCCAGGGTTGTCGGAAGGAGGCCCTTGTCCTCATCAACATGGGGACAAGGTGCTTTGGGGTGGGGGGGCCGCGCGGCCCCCCCTTCCCCAAGGCACCCCCCATGTTGAGGGCACGCGGCCTGGTACGGCTAAGGAGGGGGGGGCGCTCACTCGCCCCCCTTTCCTGGCCGGCCGGGTAGCGTGCTCGGACAAGGGTCTGTTGTGGACTTTGGGAGGACCCCCACGCCAATGTTTTTCGGCGTTGGGGTTCCCCTTTAAGTCCATACCAGGCGGTGGGGCCAGCGACGTCTCCTTCGCGGGCCCCGCCTACCTGGAGACCCGCTCGAAATGAGCGGACTTTTCTCCGAGCGGGAAAAGTCCGCTCATTTCAAAAGTACGGCGGACTGGCGTACACACGGCCGGATTGTCCGCCGAAATGCGAGTACGGCGGGCAGATTGTTGTGCAAACCGAAATTCTAAGTCCGCCATACTGTCGGGTCAAAAAAGTATGCCGGAGGCTACACACGGGGGGATTGTTTGGCGGACTTGAGTTTGCCGGACTTTTCCACCGGATTGTTTGATCGTGTGTACGCGGCATAAGAAAGTATTTTTGCACTCCAATCTGTCCGCCAGTTTCGCATTTCGGCGGACAATCCGGCCGTGTGTGTACCAGTCCGCCGTACTTTTCAAGTGAACGGACTTTTCCCGCTCGGAGAAAAGTCCGCTCATTTTGAGCGCATCTCCAGGTAGCCGGGGCCACCGAAGGAGGCATCGCTGGCCCCGTCACAAGGTATGGAGTTAAAGGGGAATCCCTACGTCAAAAAATCAGCATGGGGGTCCCCCCTAGGTCCATATCAGACCCTTATCCGAGCACGCTACCCAGCCGGCCAGGAAAGGGGGTGGGGACGAGCGAGTGCCCCCCCCTGAGCTGTACCCCCCACCCCAAAGCATCTTGTCCCCATGTTGATGAGGACAAGGGCCTCTTCCCGATAACCCTGGCCATTGGTTGTCGGGGTCTGCGGGCGGGGGGCTTATCTGAATCCGGGAGCCCCCTTTAATAAGGAGGCCCCCAGATCCTGGCCCCCCACCCTATGTGAATGAGTAGGGGTACAATGTACCCCTACCCATTCACCTGTGAAAAAAAAGTAAAAAAAAGGGTTAAAATAGTTTATTGCACAGCTCCAGGGGTCTTCTTCCGTCTTCGGGGGTCTTCTCGCCAGACTCCTCCGCTATCTTCTGCTAGCTCTTTTACTAGCGGAGGAGCCCGGCTTTCTTCTTCGCCGCCGCCCTCTTCTTCCGACTTCGGGTCTTGTCCCCCTCTTCGATTCTTCTTGCCAGGCCACCGCGCCATCTTCTAGCTCTTTTACAAGCGTGGCCCGGTCTTCTGTCGCCACTGCCGCTGTCGCCGTCTTCTGTTCTTCTCTTCTTCTGTTCTTCTCTTCTGGAGATGTTGCCTCGTCGCTGCCTCCGGTCACAATGGCAGGGACGCGGGGCGCGGCGACTTATATAGGGACATCGCCGGATGATGTCCCCGCCCATTATGATGTCACAATCCCAGCATCCTCTGGGACTATGACATCATAATGGGCGTGTACATCATCCGGTGATGTCCCTATATAAGTCGCCATGCGCTGCGTTCCTGTCATTGTGACCGGAGAGAGCGACTAGGCAACATCTCCAGAAGAGAAGAAGAGAAGAACAGAAGGCCAGAAGACAGCGGTGACAGAAGACCGGGCCACCGCTTGTAAAAGAGCTAGAAGAAGGCGCAGTGGCACGGCAAGAAGAACCGACGAGGGGGACAAGACCCCCAAAGAGGGGGACGGAAGAAGAGGGCGGCGGCGGCGAAGAAGAAAGCCGGGCTCCTCCGCTAGTGAAAAAGCTAGCAAAAGAGCAGAAGATAGCGGAGGAGTCCGGCGAGAAGACCCCCGAAGACGGAAGAAGACCCCCGGAGCTGTGCAATAAACTTTTGCGTTGTGTTTTTTTTTTACTTTTTTTTCACAGGTGAATGGGTAGGGGTACATTGTACCCCATACTCATTCACATAGGGTGGGGGGCCAGGATTCGGGGCCCCCTTATTAAAGGGGGCTCCCGGATTCCGATAAGCCCCTCGCCCGCAGACCCCGACAACCAATGTTACATTTTAAAAGTGTAGCTCCAGTCAAAAAATCTATTTTTAAGATTTTTGGAAAACATAGGGTAGGGTTATCACCCCTGTATAATTTTTTTGGGGGGTCCGTCTTTTTTCATATCACTTGCTGTTGTCTCCTTCCGTTTGCAAGTAGGAGACGTTTGTAAGTTGGATGTTTGAAAGTAGGGGCCTGCCCTATATGCTCTGCAGAAATGGGGGCCTAAGGTGTTGGTGTTGCCACAACACTGTAAGCCCTCAAAGTGACTCTTGCTGGAGCGACCTACTGTGAACGATTATATCAAGAATTGTAATTACATGCCATTGTTGAACAGTGGTAGAAAAATTGGGCCTTTGGTGGTTGTGGTGGTGGTGCTGGTGCCACAACAATATAAGTCCTCACAGTTACTCTTGTTGGGTGCAGAAGTCCGCTCATTTCGAGCGCGTCTCCAGGTAGGCGGGGCCCGCGACGGAGACGTCGCTGGCCCCGCCGCCTGGTATGGACTTAAAGGGGAACCCCAACGCTGAAAAAAATCGGGCCCCGCCTACCTGGATACCCGCTCAAAATGAGCTGACTTTTCTCCGGGCGGGAAAAGTCCGCTCATTTCAAAAGTAGGGCGGACTAGCACACACACGGGCGGATTGTCCGCCGAAATGCGAGTCCAGCGGACAGTCTTTCCAACATTCCGAAAGACTTAGTCCGCCAGACTGTCCGCTGAAAAAGTCCGCTGAAGCCCACACACGAGCGGACTGTCCGCTGAAATGTGTTTCAGCGGACTAAGTTGGACAGACAGTCCACCCGTGTGTACGCGGCCTTAGGCTCCAGTATTCCTGTGCTCCAGTTACAGCGTTCCAAGACTGACTCCGGCTTCTGACCCTGGCTCAGCTTATCGTTTATTCTGACTTCTGGAATCCCTGACTATGGCTTTACTTCAACTATCCCTTGGCTATTCCTGTCAAGCCCATGTGCACAGATTCACAGCCCAGGTAGCTTATCTCTTTGTTACTGTGTGGTTGTGTCTATTTGCAACGGTGAGTATACATCTCTGCGCCATGGACTCCAACCTAGGTAAGCCCTCACATAATGAACTGACCAACATGGAATCCGCAGAGATGTACAGGATGCTCACCTTCCTTGCTCTACAAGTCTCCAGCCTGGGCCAGACCATTGGTGTTGCCACAACACTGTAAGCCCTCAAAGTGACTCTTGCTGGAGCGACCTGCTGTGAACGATTATATCAAGAATTGTAATTACATGCCATTGTTGAACAGTGGTAGAAAAATTGGGCCTTTGGTGGTTGTGGTGGTGGTGCTGGTGCCACAACAATATAAGTCCTCACAGTTACTCTTGTTGGGTGCAGAAGTCCGCTCATTTCGAGCGCGTCTCCAGGTAGGCGGGGCCCGCGACAGAGACGTCGCTGGCCCCGCCGCCTGGTATGGACTTAAAGGGGAACCCCAACGCCGAAAAAAATCGGGCCCCGCCTACCTGGATACCCGCTCGAAATGAGCGGACTTTTCTCCGGGCGGGAAAAGTCCGCTCATTTCAAAAGTAGGGCGGACTAGCACACACACGGGCGGATTGTCCGCCGAAATGCGAGTCCAGCGGACAGTCTTTCCAACATTCCGAAAGACTTAGTCCGCCAGACTGTCCGCTGAAAAAGTCCGCTGAAGCCCACACACGAGCGGACTGTCCGCTGAAATGTGTTTCAGCGGACTAAGTTGGACAGACAGTCCACCCGTGTGTACGCGGCCTTAGGCTCCAGTATTCCTGTGCTCCAGTTACAGCGTTCCAAGACTGACTCCGGCTTCTGACCCTGGCTCAGCTTATCGTTTATTCTGACTTCTGGAATCCCTGACTATGGCTTTACTTCAACTATCCCTTGGCTATTCCTGTCAAGCCCATGTGCACAGATTCACAGCCCAGGTAGCTTATCTCTTTGTTACTGTGTGGTTGTGTCTATTTGAAACGGTGAGTATACATCTCTGCGCCATGGACTCCAACCTAGGTAAGCCCTCACATAATGAACTGACCAACATGGAATCCGCAGAGATGTACAGGTTGCTCACCTTCCTTGCTCTACAAGTCTCCAGCCTGGGCCAGACCATTGCTGAGTTGCAGCAAGAAGTCCGCTTGTTTAAAGGCACAGTACACCCAACCCTGGAACCTGCATGTTCAGAACCGTTTGTTGTGATGCCTGAGAAGTTTGATGGGAATTGTGCATAATTTTTTAACTTTAGGATGAATTGCAAGCTGTTGTTTGTGTTAGAAAAGTTTTAAATGTTTATTGTGTGACTATTAGAAAAACAATAACCCTGAGACTGATTTTTAAAACTTACTTCTGAGCACATTGTTGTATTAACTTGTTGTATTGTTTTGTCTTAACTAACTCCATAGTAAGTTGTAGGATGACTAGGTTTAACTATATATGGTAGCATAAGATTGTAAAGGAAACTCTGAATAGCCAAAATAAAGTACCATCAGGCACCAGACACGCTATCTATGTTTCCTCAGCCAATAGAAGCATAGAGGTGGGATCACTAGGTATAAGGAGGGGGGAAGACACATTCTTCGGTGGAACTCTTACTGCAGCTTTTGTTCTGTAAGCATGTCTCCCTTTTGTGGGCCACATCAGAAATAAATTGTCTTTTTCTCAATACATCTGGAGTTTTGACTGATCACAAGAGAAGATTCCTAACATTTTGGTCCTCCGAGCCGGAAACAACAAGTTGGTTTTCGGATCAATCGGCCCCAACAAAACTTTGGTGAGTATTGGACTTTGGAGCTCACTGAGAAGTAAGTCCCCCCACTCAACGTTGGTGGTCAAATAGGGGCGGGGGCCTAAGATCTGAATTCCACTGTCTGTTTCCGAACTTAGTGTGATCCAGTCCAGGTGTTTGAGGGGTAAGATAATTTAAATTTATTCTTAATTCTTTCTAAGAGTCTTTTCTTCTCTTTCTGTTTGATTCTGGTTTAATGTGTTGTAATTGCTGACATTGGTATTGATCATATAATATCTACATGATCCAGTGCTCGTAGACAGACACTTGGGGACGTTGTCTAAGGTAAAAAATTATGTTGCCCGCTGTCCGGACAGATAACAAAAAGATTTGAGGTATACCGAACGTCAGAGGTTGATTGCCTGACGCTGTCGGAGGTTGAATGCCCGACTATTTAAGCGCTGTTTAGTTAAGTGATCTAAAAAGATTGCAAGGCTAACTTTCTTCTGTGTGTGTTTACTTTATCTTTGCTCATGTTAAACCTTTTTTGATTCTCTCTATAGTGTGGGGAGTGCTGATACTTTTACTCTTGTATTCCTATTGTTACCGTGGATCGGGTAAAACAGTCTTTGTTCTTTTACATGTTTTGTGCTGCATATTCCTAATGTGCCTTTAGAAGGAGATAAGAAATCATTCTTCACGTTCTCATGTTCTGTGTGTCTGTAAAAAAAATAAAAAAATAAAAGGAACGCACTGAACTCACTCCCCCCCTCCCCCTCCCCTCATGTAAGGAGTGAGAAATGCTCTTCAAATTCCTATGTGAAAGGTTGTATCTGTAAAAGTTAACCAGCTATGACAATACAGAAGGGTTATATTGTAAATATTGAAACTTAGCATAAAAAAAAAAGGTACACGGATAACACCAGGTTGCTTTATTATTTTAGCATGCCATGGTGTTACAGGAAGCAAGTGGCAGAAATTGTTGATGGTTTGGAGGTAGATGGGAGACATGAAGGTGGATTGCACTGTGGAGTGAATAGAATATTGTAGAATTATTATCAGGTGGCTTGATGAATGTGAGAAAAGAAAATTCTGAGGATGTTTTCTTTACTATGATGGTCAAGAAGCTGTTTCTAGGAAACAAGAAAATGCAGATTGCCTGACAGAGGTTAATTTGTGCATCTGTGAAAATATTAGGACTTTTGGTGGGAAAGAAAGTCTGAATAATAGTCTTAAAGTAAATATTTATATTGGATGAGTTATTTTTAGAATTCACAGACTTTCAACTGTGATGTGTTAATTATACTATGCTGTTTATATTTGGGTACATTTATAAAGTTAAAAGGCTAAGTTCTGAATCAGAATACTAAATATTAATTAAAAAGAAAGAAAGTTCTATTTTGGGACCCTGTGGATTTCACTTGGGACCAGAGAATAAGGGGAACAATACAAAAGGGGGTTCAAGTTTTCTTAAATTTTGCTAAAATATTGGGGTCTGAGGAAACATATTCAGAGGTGTGTGTGTGTGTAATATATGTATTTGAATAAATGAAAGAATATTGTTTTTAACAACTCCAAGGTAAGGAAGGCGTTTGGTAGTTTGATCTGTGATCCTGTGCTCATTCATGTTAGATAAAGTGTATCCATTTTCCCAGCCCAAATTCGAGTGCAGATATGGCACCCCCACCCCCCTCCATCTGCACAACTGAAGAATGAGGTGAATTCCTTTCTATGGGGTGGGTGTCTACTGATTACATGAATGAGTACAAAATTTAACCTTTAGGCCTCATGCACACGGACGTTTTTACAGCCGCTTTTTTTGAGCGTTTTTTGCAGCTTAAAAAGGCCTGTCCATGTTAGTCTATGGCTTCATGCCCACCTAGGCGTTTTTGAGCTGCAAATGGCATAGGCGTTTTTAAGCTGTAAAAAAAACCCAGGACCAGTGCGTTCCCTGGCGCGGAGCTAGAGCTGTAAAAACGCGAATCGCGGGAAAACTCGCAAAAACGCGCACAAACGCGCAAAAACTAGCAACATATTTTCTTTGTTTTCTGAGTGCTATAGCCAAGAGATGTGTTTCTTTAAAAACACTACTTAACGCTAACGCTAAAAAACGAGCAAAAACGCCAATGCAAAACGCGGTAAAAATCGCTGATTTTTCCAAGCGTCGGAGCTAGCTTTGCAGCCAGTTTTTTAAAACGTCCATGTGCATGAGCACTTAGAGGTATTTTAGAGTTTAGAGCATTAAATGAAGGTATGAAATAATGTAGACTACACAGTCCTTAGAAACAAAGACAAATGATGTCCTTCCTGGGTATGACAAATTTTTGTAGAGCCTGGATTCCTGGGCATTCCATGCTGACTTCCCCATTGGCACAGGCAATACATGGGAGCCCAATGGCCCCTCAGGATGCCATGAAATGGAGTGAGGAAACAGACGGCTTTTACTGACATAAAACAAGTCCTTTCTAGTTCATCAGTGCTAGCCTTGCCAACCAATGACAAACCCTTCCAACAAACAGTAGACTCAAGGGAAGGTCACATGACATCAGTACTTACACAGTCACATGGTGGGCACCAGAGGCCGATTGCTTACTACTCTACAAAATTAGACAGTGTAACTAGAGCACTTCCACCCTGTGTAGTGGTTAGCACTCTCACCTAGCAGTAAAAAGGGTCGCTGGTTCGAATCCCAACCATGACACTACCTGCATGGAGTTTGCATGTTCTCTCTGTGCCTGTGTGGGTTTCCTCCGGGTACGAGTGACACAGGAGGAGATTTTGAAAGCTGGGCCACTACCAAAAAATTATTCAGCACGAGTAGCAGAACTTGTAGCACTGACAAGAGCATGCATACTGTCAGAAGGAAAATCCGTAACCATATATACTGACAGTCAATATGCCTTTTCAACAATACATGTTTTTGCACAACAATGGAAAAACAGGGGGATGATCACCTCCAGTTGTAAACCATTTTTACACACGGACTTCATTTTAGAACTCCTAGATGCAATACAGCTACCAAAAAAGTTTTCAATCTGCAAATGTCAAGCACACACAAAATATGCGGACCCCATCTCAAAAGGAAATAAAAGGGCAGATGAAGCTGCCAAAATAGCGGCACAAGAAACACATAAAATAATGACAGAACAGGAAATCATAGAGATAGATCATACAATCCTTACTGATATGCAGCAAAATGCACCCCCTGGGGCAAAACAATATTGGAAAACAAAGGGTTGCACAATAATTGATGACATTTACACATCACCTGAAGGGAAACCGGTATTACCAAAATCCCTATTTAGGTATGCAGCAGTATTGACACATGGAGTAACGTATGTGTCAAACAGGGGGGTGACTGAGATGTTAAATAAAGTATGTACAGCCTATGGATTCACAAACTACTCAAACATTTTTTTGCTCTCAATGTATTAATAATGCTCAGGGTGGTATAAGACCACAGAAGGGGAAGTTGCCTACACCGCAATATCCATTCCAACACATTTGCATGGATTTTATTGAATTAGACAAATGTTAAAGGAAGAAATATTGTTTGGTAACCAGGCACCCTGACCAAATGGGTGGGGATATTCCCAACAGGAAGTGCAGATACAGACAGTGATAATGGACCTCATTTTGTAATTAAAAATATGCAACATTTAACAGAAGTGATGATAATTAAAGTGAAATACCATTGTGCCTATCATCCCCAATCAGCTGGATTGGTAGAAAGACATAATGGTATTCTAAAAAGCAAACTGAGAAAAGCTATGGAAGAAACTGGTAAAAATAATTGGATGTACTGCCTACTAGTAGCTGTGACCAGTGTGTATATCACACCCACAAAAGAAACTTTAAGCCCATTTGAAATGATAAGGCCATATAAGATACCCTTACAATCAAATGAAACACCTACTGAGCAGTCTGAGCACACACCAGCAGAATACATGTCTAGGTTATTAATACAAAGACATACTAATGATTTTGGTTCTGGTCTAGAAGGTCCAATTTAAGAAGATGAAAAGGTGCATATGGGAGATTGGGTCTTAATAAAAAGTAATAAGAAAAAAGCAGTGGTACTCCCCAAGGTGGGATGGTCCTTTCAAAGTCCTCTTAACTCCCTTTACTGCGATAAGGATTGCAGAGAGGTCTACCTGGATTCACCAGTCCCATTACAAAAAGGTTTTACAGGCAGAATAGGGCCAGTTGGCTACAAGAGGTTCCGAAAATCCAGCTACAAAGGGAGGTCTCACACAAGGTGGGACTTGTTTTAAACGGGTGAAGTCTCCCTCCCCTTCCAACTCCCCTATCCTATCCGCTGGAACTCTGTAGCTGGTTAGGATGAAAGAGACAGTAATTATCCTTGGGTTACTGGTGACTCTAGGAGAGGCATCCATAAGATGGGTTATACGTTATGGAAGAACCTTTGGATTAGGAAAGAACAGGAAAAGCATTGAATCTAAAACTTTATAGAGGGAATAACTAGCACTATACTGGTAGACTTCTGTCAGATTGCAGATTGTGGGGATACAACTGGGGCTAGAGGACTTCTATGGGCAGATAACTATATCTGCTGGTTCTGGAATAGAGCAGGATGTTAAGCATGGGATAAGGCCCTGTGTACCACAGTGCATCAAGATTGGGGGTATAATCAACCAGGGGCTAAAAAGAGTGGAATAAAGGAAAGACTCATAATTACAAAAGCGGCCAACTCCCCCTGCACAAATAGTAACAACTGTCACCAACTATTAATAACATTAAAGGAGCAGAGGAAGGAAGAACAGCGGTTGCATTCCATGGGAGTATGGGTGTCAGGAACTAACCCCTAATGAACATTTTTCCTTGAGGTATTACCACGTAATAAAACTAGACAACAGGAAAAGGTAGACTCAGAAGGGAAAGAAGAAGGCCATACTAAAATAGAAGTTCTGAGTAAAACTATAAGATTTACTAACCTAACAATAGAAGATGCCATAGCTTTGGAGACGGGCTACCAAGAAAAAAAAATGAGTGGTTAGAATGGTTGAGGTACATGGTTAAAGCTCTAAAAAAAGGAAAACTGTTTAGTTTGTGCCGGAGCTAGACCACATTTAACAAATTCTACTTGTCACACATTGAGTTTGTTGTTTCTCCCAGTACAGAGACCTCAGATACCTCCAGCGGTTGCCGCTTATCCGGGCAACTTTACTTGTTTTGCACTCCCAGGGAACTGTAGCACGGTGGATCTTGGGTCACTACCCGATGACTACTGTGTGGAGAGGATTAACACGGACAACAGTGACTGGGTTGAACATGACATTCAGAGAGCTGATGTCTGGTGGATGTGTGGGGATAAGAAACTGCGAGCTAGACTACCGGTCAATGCCCGAGGGGATTGCGCTATGGTCCAGCTGGCTATGCCCCTGAGAATCCTGTCAGAATACCCGTGGACTAAGAGTCGCCAACAGTATTGGAGAGACACCTCTCCCATGGGGTCATTTGACTCTCAGATCTACATAGATGAGATTGGGGTTCCTTGCGGGGTGCTGGATGAGTTTAAAGCCAGGAATCAGGTGACAGCTGGGTTTGAGTCTCTTCTCTGGTGGGTGACTAAAAATAAAAATGTTGACTAGATTAATTATATATATTATAATCAACAACGATTTGTTAACTATACTAGGGATGCTGTGAAGGGCCTAGCAGAACAGTTGGCCCCCACATCTCTAATGGCCTGGCAGAACCGAATGGCTTTAGCTATGGTCCTAGCTGAAAGAGGAGGGGTATGCAAAATGTTTGGTAGCATGTGTTGCACTTTTATCCCTAACAATACAGCTCCTGGAGGGACCGTGACCAGAGCCTTGGAAGGACTGACTGCGCTATCAAATGAATTAGCGGAAAACTCCGGTATTAATGATTCATTCACAACCTGGCTTGAAGGATGGTTCGGTAAATGGGCTGGATTTATCACATCATATTTGATCTCGATCGCTGTGGCTTTCGCTGTTTTGGTCAATTACGGATGCTGCTGCATTCCCTGTATTCGAGGACTTTCACAAAAACTGATTGAAACTGCAGTCTCAAGGACAATGTATCAAACCCTCTCTACCTCTGAGGAGACATATGTGGACATTGAAGCTCAACTTAATGACATACAGTCCGAAAGTGTATAACACAGGGACTATCATCGAAATGTGTTGAGATAAAATAGTCACACAAAGAGGAGGGAATGTTAGAAAAGTTTTAAATGTTTATTGTGTGACTATTAGAAAAACAATAACCCTGACACTGATTTTTAAAACTTACTTCTGAGCACATTGTTGTATTAACTTGTTGTATTGTTTTGTCTTAACTAACTCCATAGTAAGTTGTAGGATGACTATGTTTAACTATATATGGTAGCATAAGATTGTAAAGGAAACTCTGAATAGCCAAAATAAAGTACCATCAGGTACCAGACACGCTATCTATGTTTCCTCAGCCAATAGAAGCATAGAGGTGGGATCACTAGGTATGAGGAGGGGGGGAAGACACATTCTTCGGTGGGACTCTTACTGCAGATTTTGTTCTGTAAGCATGTCTCCCTTTTGTGGACCACATCAGAAATAAATTGTCTGCTTCTCAATACATCTGGAGTTTTGACTGATCACAAGAGAAGATTCCTAACAGTTTGCTCTTAAGCCTAGGACCTATGCCTCTGACTTTATAAAACTTTGCGCATCCATCAACCTGCTCACTGGGCTAATCAAGATATGGGCTTTTCAGCTATTACAGGAGAGGAGCCCCGTCTTGGACAGCTGGGAAGCTTTCATGTTTGCTCTGGACTCTTATATTTCAATTTCTAAGAAAACCAGTGTTCCCAAGTCCGCTTCTAGTTCACGTGGCCTACGGGTACCCAGGGACAGGAATACCCTGTACAGATATGACTCCAAGCCATCCCAGTCTGTGCCAAGTTATGAAGCCCTAACCCCTCAAAGCCTGGACAGTCCTGAGGTTTTACCCGCTCCTACCCTGGATGATGTGGAACCCATGGAGATTTGGTTCATCCGGTCCAAGCTGTTTAAGGCAGAGAGAGAGAGGAGGAGAGGCTGTGGACTTTGTTACTATTGTGGAGTTAGCCCTTGTACACACGGTCGGAGAATCTGTCGGAATGTGTCCTATCGGACCGTGTTGTCGGATAATCCGACTGTGTGTGGTATGCATCAGACTCATTCCGTCGGAATATCCGTCGGACCAAGTTTTCCAACTTGCTGGAAATATTTTCCGACAAACTGGTCCGATCGAACATACTCCGATCATGTGTAGCCTACTCCGACGGACAAGGTGCCACGCATGCTCACATTCAAATTCCGACACGGAAGCACTCGTTCAGGTAAAACTACTGCTCGTAAGCGAATTTAGCACATTCATCACGCTGCAATGTTAAAAATTCTTTCATCAAGCGCATTCTCTTGTTCTTTACAATGCTGCAAGAATGAACTTCTTTTGATGCTCTTAGTCACACACACTTCTCCCGAACGTATTTCATTACTCTTTTTTTAACCATTTCAGCAATACAATTTTAGTTTGCGTCACATCTACACAATTTTAGATTTTGTTTATTCTTTTTTGGATGTTTTTTTTTTTTGGATTCCCTAAAAATCTCCTTTAAAGACAGTTTGCTCATTTCTCCTTTTTTTGGGGTGTTTTGTGTGTGTAAACTTACCACAACATTATTGTATTTTTGATATTTTGTTTTTTATTTTTTAATCTACAGGAGGTTGTTTAGTGTTGGTACCCCTTGTTATTCATTTCACTTATTTTTTGGGAAATGTACCTGCCTTCTCACAAATAAACTGGCCTTTTGGAAGGAAAACACACACACAAGTATTTCATCAATCAAAAAAACCTTTATTTTGGTCGCAATAAACTAAAAAGAGGAACGCAGTGCTGGAGAAACTTGTTACTTTGGTGCAGCCTTTGGCCCTCAGGGCAGACATGAACAAATTAGAATATAAAAAATTGGTGGTCTGAGGAGTAAATATCTCAGGGAGAGAAGTCTGGTCCCGAAGTCCTAGAGAACAGGAAATTCAGATGCCATTTATGTCCCCAGGATGTGGTTCTTCAAAAGGCTGCATCTTCTGGCAGACCAGACTGAACCCAGGCCATCACTCTCTCGTCTTCCTTGGGCACTTCCCACCAGGCATCCTTCGAGGCTGTGGCTGGGCTCCTGTAGTTGGGGCAGGAGGAGGAGGGCGTTGGTTGACCTCCTGGCTGCCACTTGCCACAGCCTCCCTCTGACTGAGGTCTTCCTGTGTATGAAAAGGGGACATAGTTTTAGTTTTTTGATCATCAATCACACCATTTTGTGCTCCTGGCTTTTGTTAATTGAATGTTACCAAATAGAACAGACTATCATTCTGAGCCCAGCATTTTTCTTTCCCGTCCCAATCATTTTTGGTCACTAATGTCTATTGACATGTAAACCACTTTGATAAATCACAACTTACTGATCAATAAGAACATCTAGTTAACATCATTAAATGTAACACAAGAAATATGTTCAACAATGCAATACCTGTCTCAAGCTGGGCCCCACCACATGTTGCTGCCTGGAAGGCCCAGGTTGGACGTTGGAAGCCTCAGCTGGGGGTGAAGGATGCCTTGAAGGAAGACTGGAGAGTGGTGGCCTGAGTAGTGGTCTGGGTACCCCCTGGTCTACCAGAAAATGCAGCCTGTCAAAGTGAACCATCCTGGGGTAATAAACGGCCTCTGTATCTCCTGCTCTCAAGGACTCTGGTGCTTCTTTCTCTCCCTGAAATATGTAAGCTTTTTGGCCACAATTTTGCAATTCAGATATGTCATGTCTGGGGACCCTGATCTGCACCAAAGCAAGCAGTTTCTCCAGTGCTGCGTTCCTCTTTGATCTGTCATAATAAAACTTGTTGTGGAGCTGCCACAGGCAGGGCATCTCCATGTAGAGCTTTGAGGAATAGCCCCATAAAGTTGGGATTGTTGAATGGGTCCATTTTGTCTGCAAGACACAACACAAGACAAACCCTCAAATACTAATAATGCAATTAAAATCCCTCATAATCTTGTCCCAACAGCGGCCTAGATACAAGCAGTCTAGTCTAGTGAAGCACAAAGTTAAAAATGTTACCTTCATTTCGACGTTCGCCGCGTCCGTGACTCACACTCTCCTCCCAGATCGTACGGACGATACACATGTCGTTTTATTTACAGTGCGCATGCGTGAAACTCCGCCCGCCCCTAACGTTCTTTCCAGACTATTCCCCGCCCCTTCGCTTCCCGCGCAGTGGGGAGAGCACATGGCGGAGAGAACGCAGGTGCGCAATAATAGTTCCACTAACGAGGAGGAGGGTGAGGAAAGCCCGGAGCCTGAAACGTCCCGATCCAGGAAGACAAGATTTAAGGCCTCAAATATGTCTTTTGGAGAGGTGTTGGAGATGGTCGACATATTGAACAGGACCGACTATGATGGGAAGTATGAACCTTACCCAAACCCAAATATCAGAAAGGCCAAGATCATGACTAAAGTTGTGAAGAGCCTTCAGAAGAATTTTGGGGTATGCCGATCCAAGGATCAACTGAGACCTGAAACTGAGGGAGCACGAGCAGTACCTAAGGATCAAGCGTGTTTTTAAAAAAAGTAAGTAGTTGTCGTGTGTTCATATGATTATTCTTGCTTGCATACTGCTACATGTGTTTTGATTTCATGTTGTGCATTTTAAAATGGCCACTTTCAAGTTCATGGTTTCATTTCTTTCATAAGAAACATCGTTCTGCAGGTAAGTATTCCAGCTTAACAAAGTGTCCGCAATAATGTTCTCACCTTGGAACTCGGCCAAAAAACACAATTGTACAACACTTCCAAGCAATGTTTCAGATTTCTATTTCTGCCCTCTGTGTGCTAATTATTCTTTGTTTACATTCTCATAGGGGAGAGAAGACTCGGCAAGTATGAGGACACCAGGGACCACACCCCTCCCAAAGAAGGCCAACTTCCAAAAGCACAAACAGAGGAGCAGGAGCAGGAGGAGGAGGAGGAAGGAGAGGTTGGGCAAATTGTCACCACAACAGGTGAGTGTTGGAGTACACAGCTTCCGGTAAGCTCATCAGTGTATGTCACCATATTTTTATTACATGGTGTGTTTTTTTGCTTTGTTTTGTAGGTGATGTGGACGAAGATTCCCGTTTTACCAGTGAAAGTGCCCAGATCCTGATCGGGGAGATAATGGGGTGCAATCGGGATTTGGAAAATATCCAGCAAAACATCAATGATGTTCAAAATAAAATGAAGAACATCATTGATGTTTTGGGGAGAGTGTGAAACACCAAAAACTAGATAGGGTTTTATTTTTGCTATTTTAAAAACAAAATGTTGTATTTATCGAAATTACAAATTTGGAAGATGCACAGAGTGTGTGAACATGCCCTATCTCCCATCATGGGGGATCAATGTACGTGTTTTGTGTAAAGTGTCTGAGATGAAGGGGTTGCAGCCCCAAAGCATGTACATTGATCCCCCATGATGGGAGTTAGCACATGTTGACACACTGTGTGCATCTTCCAAATTCGTTTTTTTTCAGGGGTGACACCCCATGTGATGAAGGCAATATCAGCCCAGTTTGTCTGATATTGTCTTCACTTTTCAAAGTTGAACTTTGTAAGTTCCTGTGTTATGTATTTTACGGTTTGATACATGCCTGTTTACACAAAAACAGCAAGTAAACAAAATTCTGATTAAACTCTGTTTTGGATACACACAATTTCTTGGTTTGTTGTAAAAACCTTTTCGAAACGCACATGTGAATGTGCTTGTATTAAAAAGTTTAATTATCAACAATGTGTGGCTTCCTTTTTCATTGCGCATAAAATGTATTTGTAGTCAAATTTTAGTTTGTGCTGAGAAGGAGTGTGATTTACTAAAGGAAACTCCACTTGGCACTCCAAGTGCAGTTTCATGTGTACTTTTGCAGTGTACTTGTAGTGCATAGTGGGTGTGCCTTTAGTAAAAAGCACCCACAGTGAGGTGTAAATTTGGACAATCATGCCATTTTCCTGCCATGGTGCTGAAAATGAGCACGATTTTGGTCAGTAATGCACTACATACATTAGTTCCAAAAACAAGGTGTGTGTGTAGCAGACCCACAACATTATTATATTATCTGAAGAAGAGACTGTCCCCTCATATCACTCTGAACTTGGGTTTGCACTGTTGGTGAAAAAGGCACAACTTCATAAAAAATGGCAAAGTGGGAGGCCACAGTCTGCCATTCCTGTGGCGTTGAAGGACACTGTGTAGTGAAACAAGAAGAAAAATTAGTAATTTGACAAATCAACATTGCAAGCAGATTAGACACCCACATTTTTGGTCAAAATTAGTATAACATTTTGGAAACTGAGTATTTAAAGCCTAAAGTATAAGGTCCCCTTATGAGAGTCATCACGCCCCCACCCGCCCCCCCCCCCCCACCCCATATGATGGGCCCTTGCTAAAAAATGAGGGGAGATGTTTAGGACAGGTAACCCTCTCCACTTGATTGAGAGCTGAATGCCTAAATAATGTGTGCTACTTTGTGAAGCCCCTCCTTACTTACACTATTGGCAGCCCACGGGACAGGTAAGAAGTGTCATAATAACAAAATGAAAACAAATGGAAGCACATTTTGACATTCTGCTATTACATATCAAGAAAATTAATCTGTTAAAAAAAATAGCATTTCAAAGTATTGAGGCAGGCCCTTGCACTACATGCTTAGGTGAACTTGTCCATAAATGTGACATAGGGGCAGAGCATATGAATTAGAGCATATTGCAATGATGGTAATTAGGGAATGAGGAAAGAAATGCAAGACATTAGCAATCATGAAATACATAGAATGTGATGTTTAAGGATAAAACTTAGCTTCATATATTCCTTCTGCAGGACCTGAATGATGGCAGAACGGGTCTCTGGAATAATGATCCCCAGAGCCTGGGGGGAGATGCCTGTAGAGAACTTGAGGTCCTGAAGGCTTCTCCCCAAGTCGCCAAGTAGCGAAACGTGGCGATGAGCCTCTGCTCCGGAGTGATGGCTTGCCGCATGCAGGTTTCCTGCCTGGTGATATAAGGGGTCAGCAAAGCCAGCAGACGGTGAAAAACGGGGTCCGTCATCCGGAGATAATTCCTGAAATGTTCAGGATTATTCTCGCGGATCTCACGGAGCAAAGGCATGTGCGAGAACTGGTCACGCTGGCGCAACCAATTCTTGGTCCACAAACGCCTCCCCCCCCTGTTCATGGACCAGGCTTGTGTCAAAGTAAGAACCCCAACATGAAGCCCCTGCACAGCACAAACTCTACGACGAGTACGTAGACGAAACATGGTTTCAAAACGGTCGGCTCGTCAGAACGGACACCAGAAAGCACCGATTAACAGCAAGGCCTGAAAGAATGACCTGAATAGCAGAAGCAAGCAGACAATAAAAAATGCCTTTCAAAGTGTACTATACCAAGATATAGTCCACAATGAGAAACAAATACTTAAAGCGGGATTCCACCCTAAAGTGGAACCTCCACTGATCGGATCCCTCCCCCCCTCCGGTGTCACAATTGACACCTTTCAGGGGGGAGGGGGGTGGAGATACCTGTCAAAGACAGGTATTTACACCCACTTCCGGGCATAGACTCCCGTGGGAGTCTACGCCATTTCCTGCCCTGCCGCGCTGTCTGCTGGGACACACACACGCATGCGCAGTAGGGAACCGGGAAGTGAAGCCGATTCGCTTCACTTCCTGATTCCCTCACCTAGAATGGTGGCGGCAGCAGCCGAGAGCCGAGCGATCGATCGGCCTCGGCTGCCGACATCGCTGGAACCCCCCGGACAGGTGAGTGTCCATTTATTAAAAGTCAGCAGCTGTAGTATTTATAGCTGCTGGCTTTTAATATTTTTTTTGGTGGAATCCCTCTTTAATGACTGCACGCACTGATTATCAGATACGCAAAGACAAGCAGAAACCGAAGAGCAGTAGCGATCTGAATCACTAATGTGAAAAGCGCGAATCAACTCTCCCCAAACTTCTACTAACACGAGATCAGCAGAAGGAGTCCAAAGGGTGCCGGACGTGGTGCTGAACTTCCCTTTTCTAGTCCCGCCGTACACGGCTTACGTCACTGTGTTCTTGGCAACGGCAAAATCCGACAACTTGGTCCGACCGTGTGTATGCAACAGTTTCGGACACAATCCGTCGGACAAAATCCATCGGACAAAATCCAACGGATTTGGTTGGCAGAATGTCCGACCGTGTGTACAAGGGCACCTTATCTCTCTCTGTTCAACTCATCCACGTCGGCCAAAGTTTCAGCAAGTGGGTACTACTAGGATCCTTCCTGCTACCCCTGAATCTCTGCCTGCTATCCAGCTTGAAGTTCCTGTGCCTGTGTCCCCGCTTGAAGTTCCTGTGCCGGTGTCCCCACTTGAAGTTCCTGTGCTGGTGTCCCCACTTGAAGTTCCTGTGCCCGTGTCCCCGCTTGAAGTTCCTGTGCCGGTATCCCCGCCGGAGGTTCCTGTGCCTGTGTCCCCACTTGTTCCTGTGCCCGTGTCCCCACTACCTCCTGACTGTACGTATGCCTCAAATGGCACCATAGTCCATAAGCAGGACCTGAAGACTTTCGAAAGAGCCTTGCGAGTGACGAAAGTCTCCCCAGCTGTAACTTCTAAAACAAAGAAAATAGGCTGTTCCAAGCACTGACTGCATTCCTAAGGGGAAGAAACTGTCACGGTCCCTACTGTGTCTTTTAGAAGCGAGGCGTAGTCACGCCCCAAGTGGCTCTGGGTGGTATTGAACTAATAACTGTTTGTTTAGTGCTCCTGTTACCTTACCTCTGAGCCACACCTCAGTTCCTTTCAGCCTGCTTTGCACAGTTCTGCATAAAATACTAGGACCATACTCTGGATCTTGTTTTGTACCTGTCACTCCTGGATCAGCTGAGGCAGGTTACCTAATCAGCTGGGTATAAAACACTGCCTTGAACACAATCCGCGGCAATCCAGGTGCATACACGGTCGTTTTTCACCAATCTTTCGGCCTATGCACCCTACCATCTGTCCTGCCTTAGCCTGGAGGGAAATTGGGCCGAGACCGGTCTGGGATTGCGAGGAGGGATGCCGGCCTTGTCTGTCCGTGGCCGCCCCCATCTTCCCGGCCTCCATCCTCATCCACCGCCTCAACACAGGACCTAGCAGCGGCTCCCCCTGTCACCTGGACTGCCCTCCTCCACACCCGGTGAGATCCAGAGGTCCGGGGACTGTCCGCCGTGGTTGCGGCCTATTGAGGCCTAGTGCAGCCGGCCAGTCCCCACGCTTTCCTGCACCAGCGCCTGGCAGGGAGACACCACGGCCGTCTTCCCGGTCTCCACCCTCCTCAACCACACCAACGGAGGCCCTTGCGGTGGGTTGCACAGCTCCCCTTGCCATCCGGACTGTCCTCCACTAAAACCGGGGACCCCAGGAGGTCCGCCGCGGATGCAGCCTAGTGAGGCCTGGTGAAGCCTGCCAGCTCCCTCATTTTCCTGCCCCAGCGCCCGGCGGGAGGACGCCATGGCTGGCCGGGCCTACGCTCCAAAACCCGGGCACTACAGCTGCCACTTCATCCCTCCACACTCCAAGGTCCCAGGACAGCTGACGGAGAAGAGATGATTGTGGGCTCCACAGACCACAGGTGAGTCACTGTCTAAACCCAGAGGGCCCCTGCCTTCCCCAGACCTCACCCTGCTTTGTGCTAGACACCCCCCCCTCCCCACATGCACAACGCTCCTCGGTCCTCTCTGCGGCCTAGCTCCCTTCTGAGATCTGGCTCTTAACCGCCTGTCCACCACCCCAGCAGGTTGGAGATCAACCTGAGGCCCCTTCTCCAAGCTACACCTGCATGGCCTCCATCATCTCTGCTCGGAGGCACCGTGGACTGCTTCGGGAGGCCCCCCCCCCCAGTCTAGGTGAAATTGTATGACCACCAGGGAAGACAGTTACAGTGGGTTCACAAGTGTCAACAACTCACCAGTCAGATCTCCCTATATAGCTTCTTCAGCAAGCCCTTAAAGAGACACACCTCCCCCTCTCCCAAGACTTTATTAATTTCAGTTGTTGGAAACATCGCAAACTAGCAGAACTCATGTGCCACTAATAACGCTGAAACCATGTCTTAGTCTTGCTTAATATACCGCTCCTTTCCTAAGGGACCCTGCACCGCTTCATAAGCTCTCACATACACAGGGTAACTATCAGCTGCCTCTGGACTCCTCTGAATACTATGTAGGCAAAGTAGGTTTTCAGAAGAGTATATATCAAGGCTTTATCCCGTCATCAACATCCCGACCTGCACACGACATGGAGCAATTTCTACACAAATCACAATCTCCGGCCTTACACACGCTTGCAGAACCGTTAAAGGTTGCCAACCCCCTGCCCTCCACACCAAGTTCTTCCCACAAAGGTGGCTCTACCCTGCAAACAAATCCTGCCGAAGCAATTACGATAACGTTCCTGGACCTGAAACTACAGACACTCCTACAGGATTTGACACGCAATATAGCTAAAGAGGTTGGGAAGCTTGCTCAGGAGCTTAGGGGAGAGATTGATCAACTTGGAGAGCGTACTGCCACTGGAATCTAAATTTGACGAGAATGTGCAATACATGCATGTATTGGAGGACGAAAACGCATTTCTTAAACATACGGTCTCCCAAATACAACTCCAACAAGAAGATTTGGAGAATAGAGAACGTCGTTCAAATGTGAGGATCCGTGGGGTCCCTGAGACAGTCAGTGATAAGGAGTTGCGGGTATATCTACTTGATCTGTTTGTCACTCTGGCTCCGCACATACCAGATATCGATTGGCGCCTAGACAGAGCCCATAGATATTTGGCCCCCAAACCTCCTCCTGGATCCAGTCCAAGGGACATTATAGTCCATTTCCACTATTATGACATCAAAGAAGCTCTAACTGCTGCCACACGCAACAAAAAACGCATTGATTTCAAAGGCTCTAAGATCCAGATCTTCAGCGACCTTTCTCCCATCACCTTGGCCAAAAGGCGCAACCTCCGTCCAATCACTGCACACCTCCAACTCCACCAAATCCCCTACAGGTGGGGTTTCCCATTTCGGCTGTCAGCATCCAAAGATGGCACACAATACTCTATCAGAGAATTGCATAAATGTGAGGCCTTCAATCGCAATTTGGGTCTCCAACCTGTCCCGGAAGAAGATCTCCAACTCCCCCCGCCCGCTTTGGCCCCCAAACCTCTCCAGGCCCCTACGGCAATTTGAACCCCAGTTCGTTGGAGACATCAGAGAGGCTTTTCTACGCCGCAACGCTCCAACATGCCTAAACACCCCACCTGAAGTTCCAGAACCTGTCCGAATTATACCTCCTTACCCCTGGTTTCCAGATTCCCGGGAACTTTTCGGACCTCTTCAGGAACTCTACGGGGAACACTCCCCCCTTCTTTAACTCTCTCCCATTTCTGTTGTGCTCAATAAGCCCCCCCCAATTTTTTTTTCTTTTTCTCTGTGGGGCCCCCCCCCCAGCTGTTATTGCACTCCCAGTCGATGGTGGTATGTTTGATCACTGTTCAAATGTTAAGAGTCCGAGGTTAATCATTCCCTACGGGAGCGGTACATAGTTTACCACTCCAAATGTCTATCCTGTCCCTTTATAGGTCCAAGGTGTTCCACCTTGGCTTCCTGAAGATTTTATATCCTTCAGGCTTTCAAGATACATGTTTTATGTTTTTTGTTTTTTTATCTCTTTGTGTTTGTTTCTCTATATTTTACTCAGGTTAACTTTTTTGATTTTTTCAAGTATTTACCAGGTCCTTTTTTGACCTGTCCTGGTTCTTTCATGTTGCAGCAGGTTGGAAACTTGACATACAATGTTATGTTACTAGGAAATGCCATGTTCAAATATAATCTGCTAATTACTCCATGAATGTACTATGGCTCTAAAAATATTTTCGTGTAATGTTAAGGGCTTGAATTCCTTAAGAAAACGCTGGCTAGCCTTGCGGGAATTCAAATCTTCTGGGGCTGATGTGATAATGGTTCAGGAGGCGCACTTCCGCCCAGGGGGCTCATTTAAATTTTCCTCCAAGCTGTACCCTACCGTTTTTATGGCCTCCGATCCGTCTGGGAAGGCTGGAGTGGCCATTTTGATTAAACGATCGTGCCCTATACGGATCCTAGCTTCGATCCTAGACCCCCGGAGTCGGTTTATACTCCTGAACTGTTCTCATCTGAACACCTCCTTTACCTTAACTAATATTTATGCTCCTAATACGGGACAAATTGGCTTTCTCACCGGAGTATTGGATCGGCTGCGTTCCTTTTCTCAGCCTTTCGCAATCATAGGTGGGGACTTCAATATGTGTATGTCCCCTAGTAGGGATAGATTAGCACTATTTCAGCAAACCCCGTCCCTCCAAACTCTTAAATTGTCCACCTCCTTTCGCAAACTAATCCGCTCCCACAATCTCTTTGATGCATGGAGAGTAAAACATCCCACCCATCGCCAATATACCTCCCCCCCCCCCCGCATAAATTATATTCTCGACTGGACCACTTTCTAATAACTGCACCCTTGCTATCCAGCATTATATCCTCAGAAATAGAGCCTATCATGTGGTCTGATCATGCCCCCATTACTCTCAATGTGACGCTCCATACCGCATCACCCAAAACTTGCCACTGGAGACTGAACGAGTCTCTATTGCGACATGCTGAAACTAAAGATAGACTACTCAAGAGATTGGAGGATTTTTTTCATCTCAATGTAGGCTCCATTTCAGATATATCTACTATATGGGAAGCCCACAAGGCGGTTTTTAGGGGGGAGTGCATCTCAGCCAGCTCACGCCTGAAGCGGGACTCTGCAGGGCTGAGGGCGGAGCTTGTGGCCCAGCTGCAGGAGGCGGAGGCGAGGTTACTCCGCTCCCCTACGGTGGATCGCTTGCGTGCAGTAACTGCTATCCGCAACCGCATTAAGACTATAGACACAAACAAAATTTCAAAGTCAATGTTATGGTCTAAGCAAAAGTTCTATGAGTTTGCAGACAAGCCACATAGGATGCTTGTCCACAAGCTTAAACCCCAGCCCTTTTTATCCATTCTTGATTATATACTGCAATCAGACGGCACGCCAACGCACTGCCCTCAGACCATGTCCGGAGTATTTGGAGACTATTATAACAAATTTTACAACTGCTTGAACACGGGCACACAAGATCAGTTCCCACAAGACAGATTAAACTCCTTTCTATCATCTGTTCACCTCCCAAAACTGTCGCCAGACAAACGCTCCTCCTTAAACCAACCTATCTCCACTGACAAACTAGCTGACATAATTAAACATCTTCCCACACATAAAGCTCCAGGACCAGACGGTCTTCTATACTCCTATTATAAGACGTTTTCAGAGTCCGTGTCCCCACATCTGCTGACCTTGTTCTCCTCACTGCTCCACGGCACAATACCGCACCCCTCGTTCCTACACGCAGTTATAACCACTATCCCTAAACCAGATAAGGATCCTTCCCTCCCTGACAATTATCGTCCCATAGCTCTATTGAACTCCGATTACAAAATCTTTACCAAGATTCTAGCGAACAGGCTCTCTCTACTGCTGCCAGCGTTGATCCATAGAGACCAGGTGGGTTTCGTTCCCACAAGACATGCGGGGGACAACACTCGCCGCACAATTGACCTTATAGACCTGCTTACTAAAACTAAAAATCCCACTTTAATACTTAGCTTAGATGCCCAAAAGGCGTTCGATCGCCTTAGCTGGCCATTTATGTTTGCGATACTAAACCGCTTTGGATTTTCAGGCCCCTTTATTCACACCCTCCGAGCCCTATACTCGAAGCCCACTTTACAGGTACAACTTTCCTCCCATCTATCACGTCCGTTTCCCCTTAGCAATGGTACGAGACAGGGTTGCCTCTTGCTCTTTATTCTCAGTCTGGAACCCCTAGCTGCGGCTATACGGGAATGTCCGGATATTAAAGGAGTCCGCCTCCGCAACGCAGAATATAAACTATCCTTATTCGCGGATGATGTTCTCCTAACTCTCACCCACCCTCACACATCCCTACCACACCTTCACCACATACTATCAACTTTTAGTAGTCTCTCGGGTTTCAAAATGAATGATACTAAAACCGAAGCATTACCTGTAAACATAACCCCAGCCCTCTTTTCTCTCCAAATTAAGTATAATTACCACTGGTGTCCTCACTCACTTAAATACTTGGGGGTTCGCCTTACTGCTTCCTATGATACTTTATATAAGGCCAATTCTCCCCCCCCTGTTTTCGGAAATTAATCGTTTGCTGACACACTGGACATCTCTCCCCCTATCCCTGTTGGGTCGAATCAACGTCCTTAAAATGTCTATCCTGGGGCGTGACCGGATGTCAGGGTGAGAGGTCGCGGCGGGCTCAGACCTACCGCTCGCTCCAGAGACTAATGCTGCCGAGGTAGTGTGGAGGAGGAGGAGGGAAGGAGAAGCCGAGCGTTGAGGTGCCGAAACGAGGGGACGCTGCGAAGCTGTGACACCACCAAAGCGAGAGTAACGGTACACTCGGTTGACCGAACGGCGCAACAGTGGAGATATGTGGAGGTCGCCACAGGAAGCTCTCCCATAGAGGAACACTGATCCCCACGTAAGAAACCCTGTGAGAGAGGGAATCAAAGCGAAGGGAGGGATTGAGCGATACCCCCCCCCCCCCCCCCCGGTGGAAGAGACGTAAGACCTGAAGGTATGACTAGGAAAAGGGGGGTGGAGGAGGCGACCACACATAATGGATCACAAACATTACGTAGTTCCAAAGATAAGGCTGGTCACTCGACCGGGCTGACAGGCGTTGCTGCTGCTGCCGCCGCTTCTAAACTGGAGCGATATGCCCATACGCCTAATCAGACTCCAAACCAAACACCTAAAAAGAACGTGCAAGTCGGAGAGGGGCGGCTGCAGAGTACTGCAGCCGTGCAAACGGTCGGAAGAAAAAGCCAGGGCTTGACGACCGAAATAGAGCCGACAAGTTTAAATAAAGCAATATGTGTGGCAGTCCGGTCGGACACTACGGGTGTAATGGGTGGAATATCGGAAGCACAAGCGTCCGTGAGTAATCTCTCCTTGGAGAGGGGGACTGGACGGGACACTGAGATAAGTACAGAAGGAGAAATTTGGGTAAAAGGTAAAGAACCATCACTAAAAGAAATTCTTTCTGCGGTGAATACATGTAAATTATCATTGGATGATGTATCAGATCAATTAAAGCAAATAAGAGAAGATGGGATAAATATTAAAAATGAAGTACAGAAAACTGCGGCCCGTATATCAGATATGGAGGAGAGAGTCAGCCAGGTGGAGGATGATGTACTCCCGCTGAAACAGGAGATGCAAATGATGAAGGGCCAGTTAAATTTGTGTATGGCTAAAATGGACAATATGGAAAATATTATACGCAGGAAAAATATCAGAGTTTTAGGTGCTCCGGAGAAAAGTGAAGGCAATAATCTTTCTGAATTTATGGAAATATGGATAAAGGATAAAGTAGGGAGTGAGAAGCTATCAAGATTTTTTGCAATTGAAAGGGCGTATAGAATTCCGTTTAGGATGGTGGAAGGAAGAAGTCATCCTAGACCCATAATCATCCAATTGCTGTCCTATAGAGATAAAGTTGTTATCCTTCAAAGAGCAAGAGAACTGCGTAACCTTGAATATAATGGGATAAAGATTTCATTGTATCCGGATTTTTCCCCAGAGCTGCAAGGACAGAGAGCCAAGTTTATAGAGTGCAAAAAGAAATTGCAGAGTCTTAAAGTGAACTATGCATTGCTTTATCCGGCAAAGTTGAGGGTATCAGCATTTGGGGAAAACACATTTTTTAATAGTCCAGAAGAAGTTAAGCTGTGGTTGGAGGAAAATAAATGTCTGCTGCAACAGAGGGGAATGCTGTAATATGAAACCAGAAAGAAAATGGACATTTTTTTTTTTTCCCTTTTTTTTTTTTTTTTTTTGGACTAAGAGGGAATGCCCCCATATTGCTCTGTTTGTCTCCCTCCCTCTCTTCTTCCCCCCTTCCCTTTTTTTTTTTTTTTTGGCAGTAATGTGGACTATTTTTTGTTATAGAAATAAAAGTAATGGGAGTGGGTAGGTAGGGCGAGTAGGTGGGGAGGATATATCACCCTGGGAGGTAAAAACGGTCATGTTGGAAGCCCCTTAGAAGGGCCCCAAGTGGGGCATGGGAGGGTTGGGGAGGGGAAAGAAAAAAGGGATGGGGAGTATGAATGGATGAATGATAGCGAGAGAAAGGAGGGTGAAAAGATAGTAAAGGATATAGGCAGGCACGGTAAAGGATTATTAATTGCACAAAAAAAAATATTTAAGTATAAAGTTGATGTGTGAAATTGCATTGAATACGGTGGTCAGGGAAAAAGGGCACAAGAAAATGAAATTAAGGGAGGCACAAGGAAATAATATTGTTTAATTTATATAAAATGTGTGTAAAATGTGCATAAGAAATATGGTAAATTTGAGATACAAAATATGTGTGGGACTAAAATTTTGGAGCACAGGGAAAAAAGAAAAAAGTAAGGGGGAGATCACGTGTGAAAACACAGAGAAAGCACGTAGAATGGAGAATAAAAGTATGATATTGTGATTTAGGCTTTAAATATGGGAGTAAGCAGTAAGGTAGGGAACTTCACTAAAAAGGTTAAAATCTGTTCTTGGAATATACGGGGGGTGAAGGAACAGCTGAAGAGACGTGCGTTATTTTCCATGGGGAATATGGGTAATTATGGGATGCTCTGTTTGCAGGAGACCCACCTGGACCGAGATACAATCAGTGTGCTAAGACACAGAAAATATAGGATACAATATCATTCTACATACACCTCCTACTCAAGGGGAGTGAGTGTCTTAATAGATCCTGGGTCGGGCCTAACCTGCAGGCAGAGCATCATAGATGTTAAAGGGAGATATGTGTTCCTTTTTTGTGGTATAGAAGATAGAGTATGTGTGATTGCAACTGTGTATATCCCACCGCCATTTAATGCAGAAATATTATATGAACTGCTGAAGTTTATAAAGGATAAGCCTGGAATCCCAGTCATAATAGCAGGGGACTTTAATATGATAATGGATCAAAAAATAGATAGGTTCCCACAGAAGGTCGGTAGTAGGGAGGGACCTAATGGGTTGTTATTTCAATTCTGTGAAGAAACAGGTTTTGTGGATATATGGAGAAGGTGGAACCCCTTAAAAAAACAGTATTCTTGTCACTCTAAGACGTACTCCACCTTGTCCAGGATCGATATGGTGCTGTGTAATGAAGAGGCGCTGGGGATGGTGGAGAAAGTGGAGTACGAGCCAAGGGGAATTTCGGACCATTCACCGGTAATGTTTTTAATGACAATAGGGAGAGGATGTAGCAGAAGGGAATGGAAGATAAACCCATTTTGGTTAGAACTAATGGATAACATGGAGGGGGTAAAAGAAAATCTAAAAGAATTTTTGAGTATAAATGCGGGATCTACGTCCCTGGGAATAATGTGGGATACCTTGAAAGCCTTCTTAAGGGGGGAACTAATAAAAAAGATATCGCAGATTAAGAAGAATGGGTTAGCAAAGGAAATAGAAGCAAAAGAAAGGGTAAGGAGGTCAGAAGAGAGGTATATAAGGGCCCCCTCAGAAGAAAGTTCCAAGGAATGGGAGAAAAATCAGGTAGAATATAAAAGACTTATATGGGAGAAAGAAGAGAAGAAAAGGCAGTTCCAGAGGCAGTCCTTCTTTGGCGAAGGGGAACAAGTGGGGAGGGTATTGTCATTGATTGCTAAATCAAATAGTTCGTCCCCAATAATACCGGCGATATTGGACAGGGAGGGAGGTATGAGGAAGTCAACACCTGAAATAGTGGAAGAGTTTAGAAAATATTATGAGGAACTATATAAAGTTTCAAACTCTGAAGTAGAGGGGGAGATGCAGGAATTTTTCGGGAAAATAACATTACCCAGGCTGTCGGAGGAAGATAGGGAGGGCTTGGAAGCACCATTGACCCTGGAGGAGCTGCAAAAAGTAACAGCAGAAATGACAAATCAGAAAGCACCAGGTCCGGATGGACTGCCGATAGAGATTTATAAAAAATTTGGGGAGATACTTTTACCGGCTCTCCTACAGGTGCTCAATGGCGCTTTTGAAGCGGGACAGTTGCCGCAATCAATGATGGAGGCCACAGTGGTGGTCCTAGCAAAAGAAGGGAAAAACCAATTGGAGACCGCATCATATAGACCTATATCGTTACTGTGTTCAGATGTTAAAATTTTGGCAAAAGTACTTGCAACAAGGGTAAAAAATATAATATCAAAACTAATACACCAGGACCAAACTGGGTTTATCCCAGGGCGGTCCACAAATATGAATGTGAGACGCACCTATTTAAACATTCAGATTCCTTCAGAAAACAAAGGGAATAGAGCAGTTATGTCCTTAGATGCAAAAAAAGCCTTCGATAGTGTGGAGTGGCATTATTTGAGGAGGGTGTTGGCGGAATTTCAATTTGGTCCGAGATTTATGCAATGGATAAGAGTACTGTATACAGGTCCAAGGGCGAAAGTGAGAATAAATGGGGAATGTTCAGAGGGGTTCCATTTGGAGAGGGGGACAAGACAGGGGTGCCCTTTGTCGCCCCTGCTTTTCGCCCTCTCGATGGAGCCTCTGGCTATAGCCTTGAGAGAGGCGCAGGATATCCGGGGGTTTAAAAGAGGGAATGAAGAGGAAAAGGTTGCTTTGTATGCAGACGATGTATTGTTGTTATTAGGGGACACGGGGCCCTCATTGGTGGCGGCAATGACCCTGATAAAAGAATTCGGGTATTTCTCTGGACTTGAAATTAACTGGGAAAAATCTGCTCTCCTACCAGTGGATCCCCTCGATACCCCACTGCCAGTACAGGTATCCCAAATAGAAATAGTTAAACAAATGAAGTACTTGGGAGTGAATATGACGGCAGACCCAAGGCAGTATATAGCAGGGAATTTAGTTCCACTTATGTCAAAATTAACCACTTTCAGACCGGACCAATTTGCTGGTCAAAGACCAGACCACTTTTTGCGATTCGGCACTGCGTCGCTTTAACTGACAATTGCGCGGTCGTGCGACGTGGCTCCCAAACAAAATTGACGTCCTTTTTTTCCCACAAATAGAGCTTTCTTTTGGTGGTATTTGATCACCCCTGCGGTTTTTATTTTTTGCGCTATAAACAAAAATAGAGCGACAATTTTGAAAAAAACGCATTATTTTTTACTTTTTGTTATAATAAATATCCCCCAAAAATATATAAAAAAACATTTTTTTCCCTCAATTTAGGCCGATACGTATTCTTCTACATATTTTTGGTAAAAAAAATCGCAATAAGCGATTATTGATTGGTTTGCGCAAAAGTTATAGCGTTTACAAAATAGGGATAGTTTTATAGCATTTTTATTAATAATTTTTTATTATTTTTTTTTTTACTAGTAATGGCGGCGATCTGCGATTTTTATTGTGACTGCGACATTGTCGGGGACCCATCGGACATTTTTGACACATTTTTGGGACCATTGTCATTTATACAGTAATCACTGCTATATAAATGCAGTGATTCCTGTGTAAATGACACTGGCAGTGAAAGGGTTAACCAGTGGGTGGCAGTGTAGGGGTTAAGTGTTCCTAGGGGTGTGTTACTAACTGTGGGGGGGTTGGGCTTTCATTTAGTGTACACTGATCTCTGCTCCAATCACATGGAGCAGAGATCAGCGTCACTAGTTGCTAGGCAGAATGAGAAAATGTTGTTTATACAGCATTTCCTCCATTCCGCCGCTCCGTGAGACGATCGCGGGGGTGCCCGCGGCGATCGAGTCCGCGGGTCCCGCAACCGGACTCACGGGGGTCCCGACCAGCGCGGGAGCGCGCCGCCGGCGGCGCGCTCCCGATGGCACGGCGGCAACGAATATTGGACGTACATGTACGCCAATATGCCTGCCCGTGTCATGCTGTCGACGTACATCGTCGTGCGCTGGTCGGGAAGTGGTTAAAGCGTAAAACTAGAATATGGAAGAACCTCCCCTTGTCAGTAGCCGGTAGGTGCAACTTAATTAAGATGGTGTGGATGCCTCAAATATTATATGTTATACAAAACTCACCGGTTTGGATTCCAAAATATTGGTTTCAAAAAATGGAAAGTTTGTTTAGAGAGGTGATATGGAAGAACAGTGTGGCAAGAATTAGCTTACAAGTACTACAGAGACCAAGGGAAATGGGTGGGATGGCACTACCTAATATGAGATACTACTTTCTGGCTGCCCAATTACAGTATATGAGGGGAGGTAACCTGGTAGCAGTGACAGGAAGGGGGGGTGGTCCCCTGGGGAGGGATACTCCACATAATACGGTCGCGGAAGCCGTGGAAGCCGACTCATTTAGGACCAGCTGCCCCACAGTCCAACTGATGGTAAAGTGTTGGGAGGAGGTAAAAGTAATATTGGGGTATAGAGGATATACAGAATTCTCACCAATATGGGAAAATAAAAACTTAGGGGAAATTAAGAAAATGGGGAGATTAGTAGAATGGGATCGGAGGGGCGTACACTTCTTAGTGCAACTATACAAGGACGGGAGACTGAAAACATTTCAGGAACTAAGGGATGAATATGGGTTACCGGCTTATTACCTCCTTAATTATATACAAATTAAACATGCGTTAGAGGCACAATTTAGAGACAGGAAGTTGGAATGGAGTAAGATGCCTGCACTCAGGAGAATTATAAGCTATAATATATCGAAAGGAGGTATTTCTGAGATCTATAGGTATCTAAAGGGAACAGAACAAGAAGGGGTAATAGAGGAGAAAAAAAAGGCAAAATGGGAAAGAGAGGTGGGCCCAATATCGGTAGAACAGTGGGAAAAGGTTCTGGCATTGGGGGCGAAAGTTTCCTTATCTCCATCACATAGTATATCTCAAATGTATTTAATCCATAGGGTATATTACACTCCTCTTAAATTGTTTAGATTTGGGAGTAGACAGGACGCAGAATGCCAAAGGTGTGGGGACCGAAGAGGAGATTTAATACACATGATTTGGCGATGCCCAAGATTATATAGATACTGGGTAGGAATAATAGGGAAAATTAATAAAGTGTTTGGGTTATCATTGGAAGTAGAAGCTAAAATCTGTATAATGGGATTGATAGAAGAAGAGGAGGTACGAGGGGATATCCACACAGCGGTTATTAAATGCCTTTTTCAGGGGAGGAAATTAATTGCGTTTAAATGGCAGAGGAGGGAAGCGCCTACAGTAAAGGAATGGATGGAAAGGGTGAAAGATAACATAAAAAAGGAGGAATACATATATAGGAAAAGAGGTAATTATGGGAAGTTTGTTAAAATATGGGGAAAGGGGGGTGAGCAATGAGAAAGGGTGAGTAAGTTGTAAGAGTGATGGATGAAGGAGGGAATGAATGAGAGGTGGGGAGGGGGATGGGAGAAGGGAATGAGTAATTTGTTTAAGTTTGATGTTATTTAAAATTTTTCTTTTGTATAAATTGTGAATTGAATATTATTGGCGGAGGGAATGGGAGGGGGAGAGGGCTGATAGGGGGAGGGGGGATGGGAGGGGGGGATAAGGGAAATTTGTTTGTAAGGGGAATTATTGTATGTGATTATTTTGTGGCAATATTTGTAAATTTGAATATAAAGCAAATAAAATTAAAAAAAATTAAAGATATAAAAAAATGTCTATCCTCCCTAACTTATTATATTTGTTTGAAACTTTACCTGTGGCGATCCCTATGTCATAGCTGAAATCCCTTCAAAGGACAAGTCTCCATTTTATTTGGAATAACGCATCCCACAGGTTGGCAGGGACGGTGGTCCTGGCTCAGAGGAGTAGAGGGGATCTGGGAGGCCCAGATTTCATTAAATACTATTATGCCTCACACCTGAGAGTTATTACCTCCTGTACCCTTAGGCCGCGTACACACGGGCGGACTGTTCGCCCAACCTTGTCCGCTGAACAGTGTTTGGGCGGACAGTCCGCTCGTGTGTGGGCTTTCAGCGGACAGTTTCAGCGGACAGTTGGACGGACAAAGTCTTTCGGAAATTCCGAAAAACTGTCCGCTGAAACTGTGTTTGAGCGAACAGTCCGCCCGTGTGTGGGCCTGTCCGCTGTACTTTCGAAATGAGCGGACTGTTCCCGCTCGGAAAGTCCGCCCATTTCGAGCGCGTGTACAGGTAGGCGGGGCCCGCGAGGGAGACGTCGCGGGCTCCGCCGCCTGGAATGGGCTTAAAGGGGAACCCAACGCCGAAAAAAACTATATAAGTGACCGCACAGCGCGGCTCTGGCATTCCGGCCGGAGAGCTCGTCGAGTCAACATCTCCAGGAGAAGAAGAAGAAGAAGAAGAAGAAGAACAAGAACGGAAGGCGGCGGCGACGACAGCGGCGACAGAAGACCGGGCCACCGCCTGTAAAAGAGCTACAAGAAGGCGCGGTGGCCCGGCAGAAGAACCGAAGGCGGCGACAGAAGAACGGAAGGCAGCGGCGACAGAAGACGGGGCCACCGCCTGCAAAAGAGCTACAAGAAGGTGCGGTGGCCCGGCAGAAGAACCGAAGAGGGGGACAAGACCCCCGAAGTCGGGAGAAGAGGCCGGCGGCGGGGAGGAAGAAAGCCGGACTCCTCCGCTAGTAAAAGAGCTACACACAGATAGCGGAGGAGTCCGGCGAGAAGACCCCCGAAGACGGAAGACCCCCGGAGCTGTGCAATAAAATATTTTTTCCCTGTGTTGTGTTTTTTTTTGTACTTTATTTCACAGGTGAATGGGTAGGGGTACATTGTACCCCATACTCATTCACATAGGGTGGGGGGCCGGTATCCGGGGGCCCCCTTCTTAAAGGGGGCTCCCGGATTCCGATAAGCCCCCCGCCCGCAGACCCCGACAACCAACGGCCAGGGTTGTCGGGAAGAGGCCCTTGTCCTCATCAACATGGGGACAAGGTGCTTTGGGGTGGGGGGGCCGCGCGGCCCCCCCTTCCCCAAGGCACCCCCCCATGTTGAGGGCACGCGGCCTGGTACGGCTCAGGAGGGGGGGCGGGCTCGCTCGCCCCCCTTTCCTGGCCGGCCGGGTAGCGTGCTCGGACAAGGGTCTGGTGTGGACTTTGGGGGAACCCCCACGCCGATTTTTTTCGGCGTTGGGTTCCCCTTTAAGCCCATTCCAGGCGGCGGAGCCCGCGACGTCTCCTTCGCGGGCCCCGCCTACCTGTACACACGCTCAAAATGGGCGGATTTGCCTCCTCCTTACGTGGGCGAGTCCGTTCATTTCAAAAGTTGAGCGAACTGTTTGGCAAACAGTTTGCTGAAACAGTCCGCTCGTGTGTGGGCAAGTCCGCTCATGCTAATTTTGAGCGGACTGTTTGCCGAAACTGTTTGACGAACAAGGTTGGGCAAACAGTCCGCGCGTGTGTACGCGGCCTTAGGAAGGCCCCAAATAGATGGTCAGAAATAGAAATGAATGTCACAGCCCCGGTCCATCCTTGCTGTATGCTCTGGCCTTCCACTGCCCCTCATATGCCCCAATTACAGAACATATGCCTAGCTCCAATGTTGTTCACGTTGAATATTTGGAAAAGGTGCACTGACCGCTTTTCCCTATCCTCACCGCGTCCACCGCTTTTGAATATCCTATTTAATCCAGACATCCCAGATAGCCTGCCCTACGATCATATGCTACCATGGACCCAAAATGGACTTTTTCAACTCCGACACTTTGTTAACCCAGCGACACGCCATTTATTGACTTTTCCCACCTTGCAAAAGCAACATCAGATCCCCCAAAAGCTTCTACACTCATACTTACAGATCAGACACTTTTTCTCTACCAGATACCCTTCTCTGACTCTGGACAAACCAACAGACTTTGAGATCCTATGTGCTAAAGGTCCTTACGAGCCCCGACTGATCTCTACTATTTACACAATATTGCATATAACGGTGAATACCCACCACTACATGAGGAAATGGTCTCAGATTCTACAGCACGATATTTCCCTGGTGGACTGGGGGAACATATGGGAGCACACTTTCAGAATATCTCAATGTGTGACCCACAAGGAAACTGCATACAAAGTTCTAATGCACTGGTATAGGACCCCAGATATTCTACATGCCCGTAACAGATTAATTTCAAAGCAATGCTGGAGATGTGGTGGAGAAGTCGGCTCTCACTACCATATTTTTTGGGACTGCCCCCTAGTCCACCAGTTCTGGCTCCAAGTTCAAAATCTATTAGAAACACTGGCTGGCATTCCTATTCCCCTGACGCCCATGCATTATCTGCTAGGCCTACCTTTCTCTGGTATTTCTAAGGCCTTGCGCAGATTGATGTCCTTCATCTTATTGGCCGCTAAAAGGGTCATACCCAGGCTATGGCTGTCCACCTCCCCACCAACACTTCCGCAATTGATCACCACTGTAGTTGACATACGTAGAATGGAAAACTTGACGGCCATAGTGGAGGGTAAGGTGCAGAAACTTTCTAAAATATGGTCAACATGGGATGAGTCTACATATGGCTCTGATGAGATTGATCCTAATTAGTCAAACCTGGATACATACATATCCCAGAGGGAAGGTCTGAAATTTCTTTTTCCTTTGTGTAAAGCTTTCTTTGAGGTTAAACGGTATGTTTACAGTTTTTGTCAATAACCCCCTTAAGGATACAGTAGAGGGTCACTCCAATTTCTATTTTTTTTTAGGGATGCGACCATCTCTCCCCCACTCAAATAAATACGTTATTCACATCGCTATACCTCTATGTGTTCAGATTTTGTATGCCCTGTAATCAAAGTATACCTGCACTCTCGATATGTTAATGTTAATATTTCATGCATATTTCCTTCTGTATGATGTTGAAAATGTAAAATAAACAATTGCAAAAAAAAAAAAACACTGCCTCACTCTGAGGGCCTCGTCAGTTCATTGTCTGTTTTGCCTAAAGCCGCGTACACACGGGCGGACTGTCTGGCCAACTTAGTCCGTCGAAACACATTTCAGCGGACAGTCCGCTCGTGTGTGGGCTTCAGCTGACTTTTTCAGCGTGCAGTCTGGCGGACGAAGTATTTCGGAATTTCCGTAATATTGTCTGTCGTACTTTGGTTTCAGCGGACAATCCGCTCGTGAGTAGGCTAGTTCGACGGACTAAGTATGGCGCATGCTCAGAAAGGATTTACACGGCGAAAGGTTGCATTGCTGTGTATTGGACTTCCTATTTCTAGTCCCGTCGTACGTGCTGTACACGTCATCGCGCAAACTTTCAACGGACTGTTTGTGCATCCGTGTGTGGTCAAGTCCGTTCATTCGAAAGTAGGACGGACTGTCCGTCGGATTGTCTGACGGACTAAGTTGGCCATACAGTCCGCCCGTGTGTACGCGGCTTAAGGCTCCGGTATTCCTGTGCTCCAGTTACAGCGTTCCAAGACTGACTCTGGCTTCTGACCCTGGCACTGCTTATCGTTTATTCTGACTTCTGGAATCCCTGACTACGGCTTTACTTCGACTATCCCTTGGCTATTCCTGTCAAGCCCCCATGCACAGATTGACAGCCCAGTTAGCTTATCTCTTTGTTACCCTGGGCTGTGTCTCTTTGCAAAGGTAAGCCTACATCTCTGCACCATGGACTCCAACCTAGGTAAGCCCTCACAGCAAGATATGGTCTGCAACCTTACCCTTGTACCGTGGAGATCAAGGAGAGTGGCCAGACAATAATGGTCCTGTCAGGGCTGGCTTAGCCCTTCCTCCTCTGGGCTGGCCACTCAGCTGTCGGCTAATTGGCAGCTCTCTTCTCTTTCCACAGTTACCAGCTGTTCCCGATGATGCTCGTCTGACCTGCCTATTTAAAGCCTTCCAGCTCACTTTTTCCTTTGCCTTCGCGTTGGTCACATCACTAGGAACCATCTCCTGCTGTTTGTTTCAAGACTGGCTTGCTGACATCCCTCCTGGCTTCTATCCTGCTTGCAGTTGCTCTCCTTGGATCCCTGACGTCTGGACTGGCTGATTACCCGATCTGGTTTATGAACTTTGGACTGGCTGACTACCCGATCTGGCTACTGGACTCTGGCTATACTTGACTACGCTTTTTTCTATTTACCTTTTTATTTTTATTAATAAACAAGTGTGATTTGATTGTACTTCTGTCTCTGTCTGTTTCATGGTTCCTGACAGTACGCAAAGGTCATGAATTCAGAAGATACAGTCAATCCACTTGTTGGTAATATTTTTTCTGAATTGGATGAGCAAAATCACCGCATTTATCAGTTTGCTTTGGCGTTACAAATGCTCCTGAATCGCATTGCTCACCTGGAATTCCCCACGGTGGCTGCTCCAGTACAACCTGAGTCGCAGGCCGTCCCTGCTGCTGCGCCTGTCTCTGTGAAGGCACCCGCCTCGAGTATTACCTCAATAAGAGGTATGTCTGGTTCTGCTCCGCTTCCCCAGCGATTTGGGGGCGATCCAGTTCAATGCAGAGGGTTTCTCAATCAGGTTGAGATATACTTCAAAATGCTGCCCCAGGCGTTTCCCACAGAAAGAAGCAAAGTTGGTTTCGTAATATCTTTGCTTTCTGAGAGAGCCTTGGCCTGGGCTAACCCTCTATGGGAGAAGCAAAAACCTGTTGTCTTGAGTTACCCTCAGTTTGTGGCCTCCTTTAAAAGGGTTTTTGACGTTCCCGCACGCTCCGCTTCTGCTGCCAAGTGCCTCATGTCCATCAAACAGAGTACAAGAACTGTTGCTGACTATGCCATTGAATTCCGTACTCTGGCAGCAGAGGTTGCTTGGAACAATGAGGCCCTCATGTCTGTTTTTTCTCATGGTCTCTCGGATTCCATCAAGGATGAGATAGCAGCCCGAGATATACCCACTGAGTTGGAGAGCTTGATCTCGTTTGCCATCCTCATTGACTCCAGACTCAGAGAAAGACTTTCTCTTAAGGAGCGCTTGCGGAAGCCTCCTGTACGTTTGCCTCCGAGCTTTGTAGTCCCACCCATGTCTCCCTCACCTCCCATGCCTCCTGGTACTGAGTTGGTCAGTGAAGATGAACCCATGCACCTGGGCTTCATGCGTCTCTCTGCGGATGAGAGAGCCTTTAGGAGTAGGGAGAGATTGTGCCTTTATTGTGGCCAGGCAGGTCACTTTTTGAAGTATTGTCCTACCCGTCCAGGGAACGCCCGAACCTTGAGGTCCTGTCATGGACAGACCTTAGGTGGCGTTGTTTCGTCCCCAGTTATCCAGAAGGATAAGCCCCTGGTTTTGGTCACCCATTCTTGGGCTGAGTTGTCCATCGAGATACAGTGTCACATACCTTAAGGCAGAGCCCGGAATGCAGGGAGCGGCCTCTCGTAGACCTCTGACTCGGGAGGCCCTGGTAGTGATGACAGGGGCTCGGGAGCACAGAGGAGCACAAGTGCCTGACTGGATGGTTGACGTAGAAAGCAGCAGACCGTTGATGGTGGAGGTGTCCTGTAGGCCAACAGCGGAATGCAAGTAATGGTAAGGTTAAGCAGACAGCGGGAGGATTCCTGTAGTCTGGCCGCGGAGTGCAGGTGATCGCAGGATATAACGGACAACAGGAGGAGTTCTGTAGTCCAACAGTGGGTGCAGGTGCGAACAGGATATAGCAGGCAGTGGAAAGAGTCCTGTAGTCCGCAGCAAGAGGTAGGAGGCAACAGGGCACAGAAGAGACAACCGCCGGGTGCGGTGGTGGACTGGGAGGTGTCCTGTAGTCCAGCAGCGATAAACAGGCCACCAGCAGATAACGGATAGTACAACAGTCCAGGTCAGGCACAGGCGAGCAGATCAGGTACAGGAACGGAATCCAGAAGAGTAGTCGGGTACAAAGCCAAAAGTTGGGGGCAGGCAGCAAACAGCGAAGTCAGGAACAAGCCGGGTTCAATACGGATCAGGATACGGATTCAGATTCAGGTTCAGGTTCAGATACAGGATACCAGAGTACACAGGAACGCTGTTGATCAGGCAGCAAGGCAGTAAAGCAAGGAACCACTTTAAATAGTGCCTTTGGCGCCAATTACGTCAAACGGCCGCACGCGGTCCCACGTGCGCGCGCACCGCTGACCGCGATAACGTTCTTCTTACCGCACAGAAGATCTTCTGCGTCTTGCGCCGCTCGGATGCCGGTGAGAAGGATCTTCCTGACATACAGGCAGTAATCGACTCTGGGGCTGCAGACCTGTTCATTGATGCTGCATTTGTTTCGAAGCACTCGATTCCGCTGCAGCTGCATGACACTCCACTTGCCATTGAGGCTCTTGACGGGAGACCTTTACAGCCTGCCCATGTGACTCATGAGACGGTTCCGTTGTCCATAGCCGTAGGGGCTCTTCACCATGAAATAATCCAATTCCAAGTTATTTCCTCACTCAGATTTCCGCTGGTTATTGGTTATCCTTGGTTACAGAGGCACAACCCCTCTTTTGAGTGGCTCCGTGCTGAGGTTCTCTCCTGGTCACCACAATGCAGTGAGACATGCTTCCTGAAGGTATCCAAGGTCCTGTGCACTTCTTCACTCCCCTCCCTGCCGGAGAAGTACTATGATTTTGGCGATGTCTTTGATAAAGGTCAAGCCGGTAGTTTGCCTCCACACCGGCCTTATGATTGCGCAATTGACCTTCAACCTGGTGCCATACCTCCTCGTGGCCGGGTTTACCCTTTGTCGGTCTTGGAGGATAAGGCCATGGAGGAGTATGTTGCTGACGCACTTTCTCAAGGTTTCATCTGCAAGTCCTCGTCTCCTGCTGGTGCTGGTTTCTTCTTTGTGAAAAAGAAGAGCGGTGAACTGAGACCTTGTATAGATTATAGGGGTCTCAAACGTGTCACGATTAAGAATGCCTACCCGATTCCATTGATTACAGAATTATTTAACCGCCTCAAGGGAGCAACGGTTTTCACAAAGCTTGACCTGAGAGGGGCATACAATCTTAAGAAGGGCGACCAGTGGAAAACTGCGTTTAATACCAGAACAGGCCATTATGAATAGGGATGGCTGCACGGTTTGCCCGGCGGTCGGTTCGCGGCGAATTTCGGCTGTTCGCGATTCGCCCGATCGGCGGACTATTGCCGCTGTTCGCCCGGCGGACTTACGTGTTTACTGTGTGAAAGAACTTTGACCTATGATGACACATCCATCATGGGGTACAGGACAGCCAATTGAGACATTACAGCACATGGACAATTGGACATTCCTCCTAACTTATAAATAGATCCGATCCGGCGGCCATTTTACATTCTTTCTTCTGTCGCTATAGGGAGAGCTTGCTGTGTGGAGCAGGGAGAGACTGCAGTGACCCAAATCGCTAGCTATTAGGTCCACAAAATTCCTTTTAAGGACTGTTATGGTGTAGGTGTAGTAGAGGATATAGGTTTGAGTGCGCTGCTATGCAAGTGATTGTTGCAGCAGATTGTCTTTTGTCAGTGCAAAGAGAATCACTTTTACTGCCCACTGGGTGAACCTTCTGACGGCCGTCAAGCATGTAACCCGTGGCACCCGTGTAGATTTGGTTTTACCGCCACGGATTGCATGCAGGCCTGGCTCTTCTTCTCCTCCTCCTCCTACTTCATCCTCCTCCCTCTCCTCCTCGGCTGACTCCTCCTTTTCCGCTGCTAGCGTCTCTTCCGCTGCGCCGCCCAAGCTCCCCAGAACCTATTTGACATGCCAGGTGAGACGTTGCCATGCCGTGCTGCGTCTGTTGTGCCTGGAAGCCAAGAGCCACACTGGCCCGGGACACTCCTTTCAGCTTTGCGTTCACAGGCAGATCAGTGGCTAACACCGCTCAATTTGACAGTTGGTAAAGTGGTGTATGACAACGGTGCCAATCTGCTTAGCGCATTGAAACAGGGCAAAATTACGCACGTGCCATGCATGGCACACGTCTTAAACTTGGTCTTGCAGCGATTCGTTGTCAAATACCCTGGGGTCCAGGACATCTTGCAGTAGGCATCTCGGCCCATTTCAGAAGATCTTACAAGGCCATGGCTCGCCTTGCTGACATTCAGCGGCGACACAATCTCCCGGTCAGACATCTTATTTGCGATTGCCTGACGTGATGGAACTCAACCTTCTATATGCTTGATAGGCTGCTCCAGCAGAAACGTGCAGTTAACGTCTACCTGTATGAACTCTGCGGCAGAACAGGTTCTGGGGAGCTGGTTTTTTTTTCACCTCGCCAGTGGCTGCTCATGCGCGATGCATGCAGACTTCTGCGGCCATTTGAGGAGATCACCAAACTGGTCAGTCGCAGCCATGGCGCCATCAGTGACATGGTACCTTATGCCTTCTTTATGGAGCGTGCATTGCGTCGTGCCATTGATCAAGCTGTGGAGGAGCAGGAGCGGGAAGATGAGGAAGTCGCAATGCTGGATGAATTCCCAGGGGGGGCTACTCTATCTGAGACAAGTCAGCAACAGGAGTCTGAAGAGGAGTCAGAGGAGGATGGTTCCAGGGCGGATGAGGAGGAGCAAGAAGAGCATGCTTTAAACCTTTCTGGGATCCCTGTTGTTGTGCGTGGATGGGGAGAGGAGAATGAAGAGGACGACATTATCCTGGATGATGAGCAGGAGCCAGGCCACCACACCGCTTCCAGTTTAGTGCAAATGGGGGCCTTCATGCTCCAGTGTTTTAACAGGGACCCCCGTATAAAAAGCATAAGGGTCAAGGACCAGTACTGGGTGGCAACGTACTTAAACCCCCGGTACAAACACAAAATGGCGGAAATGTTACCGCCGTCACAGAGGGCTGTCAGAATGGAGCACTTCCAGGCCTTGCTTCGAAAAATGCTGCATTCTGCTTTTGCGTGTGCTGGCAGAGGAGCAATTCCCACTCCCAGAGAAGGAGTTGCTGGTACCAATCCAACAGCGCCTGCAAGAAGAGGCCGGTTTGAAGATGTGTTGGTGACTTCTGATATGAGGTCATTCTTTCAGCCGACCCATCGACAGGTGTCATCCGGATCCAGCATCAGGCAATGCCTAGACCGACAGGTGTCCGACTACATCAGGTTAACGGCCGATGTGGACACTCTGAAGAGTGATGAACCCCTGGACTACTGGGTGGGCAGGCTTGACCTCTGGCCAGAGCTTGCCCAATTTGCAATCGAACTGTTGGCTTGCCCCTCGTCCAGTGTCCTGTCCGAAAGGACATTCAGCGCAGCAGGGGGGATCGTGACCGATAAGCGTACTCCCCTAGCTCACAACAGTGTTAACTACCTCACATTTTTAAAAATGAATGAGGCATGGATCTCGGAGGAATTCAACACATGTGACCAGTAGACCATGTATATGTCTATAAACTATTTTTTTAATCGAGCACACAGACCTTCTTTCTTCATTTGGCTCACTTCCTTGTCCAAAAAAAGCACACCGTACTATATGCCCGTACCCTCCTGTTTGAAGAGGTTGAGTGGTGTCATATTATTGGGGCCCAGCAGCAAGTTGCTGGTATCAGTGCTGCTGTTAGTGCTCTCTTTCTCGGTGCTGGTGTCAGTGCACTCTATCACGGGGCAGGTGTCAGTGCTCTATATCACAGTGCTGGTGTCAGTGCTTTATGTCACGCTGCTGATGTCAGTGCTCTCTATCATGGTGCTGGTGTGAGATCACTCTATCACGGTGCAGGTGTCAGTGCTGTATATCACGGTACTGGTGTCAGTGCTTTATGTCAAGCTGGTGATGTCAGTGCTCTCTATCACGGTGTTGGTATCAGATCACTCTATCACGGTGCAGGTGTCAGTGCTGTATATCATGGTGCTGGTGTCAGTGCCTTATGTCACGCTGCTGATGTCAGTGCTCTCTATCACGGTGCTGGTGTCAGATCACTCTATCACGGTGCAGGTGTCAGTGCTGTATATCACGGTGCTAGTGTCAGTGCTTTATGTCACGCTGCTGATGTCAGTGCTCTCTATCACGGTGCTGGTGTCAGATCACTCTATCACGGTGCAGGTGTCAGTGCTCTATATCACAGTGCTGATGTCAGTGTTTTATGTCACGGTGCTGATGTCAGTGCTCTCTATCACGGTGCTGGTGTCAGATCACTCTATCACGGTGCAGGTGTCAGTGCTCTATATCATGGTGCTGGTGATCATCTCCTGCACCCTCTTCTTTGCCTACCCTGACCTTCCCTCTCCTCCATTGCCTTCATGCAATCATGAGTCCTGAATTGTCAGAAATTCACATATAAAAAAAGAATGCATGTAGTTGTCGATCCCAGATTCACCTCATACATGTGTTATGTCATTGGCCATGAGGTGGGACTATGTGTGCACAGCTAGTAATTATTTTGTGGCTGCAAATATGACCTGTAGGTTTGTAAAGTTCGCCTCCCATTGAAGTCAACGGGGCCTGCCGCGAACGTTACGGTTCGTGAACTTTCAGCCGCGTTCGCGTTTCGCATTCGCGAAACGTCCCGTCGGAAGTTCGTCCATCACTATTAGTGGGTGTTTTGTGCCTCCGGCACAGTATACACCTGTATCTACCCTTTATTGCTGGTGTTCTCTCATATAGGCATCTGCTGTAGTTAGTGGGTGTTGTGTGCCTCCGACACAGTATACACCTGTATCTACCCTTTATTGCTGGTGTTCTCTCATACAGGCATCTGCAGGAGTTAGTGGGTGTTGTGTGCCTAAAGCACAGTATACCCCTGTATCTACCCTTTATTGCTGGTCTTCTCTCATACAGCCATCTGCAGGAGTTAGTGGGTGTTGAGTGCCTACAGCACAGTATACACCTGTATCTACCTTTTATTGCTAGTGTTCCCTGATACAGGCATCTGCAGGAGTTAGTGGGTGTTGAGTGCCTACAGCACAGCACAGTATACACCTGTATCTACACTTTATGGCTGGTGTTCTATTGTACAGGCATCTGCAGGAGTTAGTGGGTGTTGTGTGCCTAAAGCACAGCATAGTATACTCCTGTATCTACCCTTTATTACCGGTGTTCTCTAATACAGGCATCTGCAGTAGTTAGTGGGTGTTGTGTGCCTACAGCACAGTATACCCCTGTATCTACCTTTTATTGCTGGCGTTCTCTCATACAGCCATCTGCAGGAGTTAGTGGGTGTTGAGTGCCTACAGCACAGTATACACTTGTATCTAACCTTTATTGGTGGTGTTTTCTCATACAGGCATCTGCAGTAGTTAGTGGGTGTTGTGTGCCTCCGGCACAGTATATACCTGTATCTACCCTTTATTGCTGGTGTTCTCTCATACAGGCATCTGCAGTAGTTAGTGGGTGTTGTGTGCCTCTGGCACAGTATATACCTGTATCTACCCTTTATTGCTGGTGTTCTCTCATACAGGCATCTGCAGGAGATTGTGGGTGTTGTGTGCCTCCAGCACAGTATACACCCGTATCTACCTTTTATTACTGGTGTTCTCTCATACAGGCGTCTGCAGGAGTTAGTGGGTGTTGAGTGCCTACAGCACAGTATACACTTGTATCTAACCTTTATTGGTGGTGTTCTCTCATACAGGCATCTGCAGTAGTTATTGGGTGTTGTGTGCCCCTGGCACAGTATATACCTGTATCTACCCTTTATTGCTGGTGTTCTCTCATACAGGCATCTGCAGGAGATTGTGGGTGTTGTGTGCCTCCAGCAAAGTATACACCTGTATCTACCTTTTATTACTGGTGTTCTCTCATACAGGCATCTGCAGGAGTTAGTGGGTGTTGTGTGCCTAAAGCACAGCACAGTATACACCTATATCTACCCTTTATTGCTGGTGTTCTCTAATACAGGCATCTGCAGGAGTTAGGGGGTGTTGTGTGCCTAAAGCACAGCACAGCACAGCACACCCCTGTATCTACCCTTTATTGCTGGCATTCTCTCATACAGGCATCTGCAGGAGTTAGTGGGTGTTGTGTTACTACAGCACAATATACACCTGTATCTACCCTTTATTGCTGGTGTTCTCTCATACAGGCATCTACAGGAGTTAGTGGGTGTTGTGTGCCTACAGCACAGCACAGTATACACCTGTATCTACCCTTTATTGCTGGTGTTCTCTCATACAGGCATCTGCAGTAGTTAGTGTGTGTTGTGTGCCTCCAGCACAGTATACACCTGTTTCTACCCTTTATTACTGGTGTTCTCTAATACAGGCATCTGCAGGAGTTAGTGGGTGTTGTGTGCCTACAGCACAGCACAGCACAGTATACATCTGTATCTACCCTTTATTGCTGGTGTTCTCTCATAAAGGCATCTGCAGGAGTTAGTGGGTGTTGTGTGCCTACGGTAGAGCACAGTATACACCTGTATCTACCCTTTATTGCTGGTGTTCTCTCATACCGGCATATGCAGGAGTTAGTGGGTGTTGAGTGCCTACAGCACAGTATACACCTGTAGCTACCCTTTATTGCTGGTGTTCTCTCATACAGGCATCTGCAGGAGGTAGTGGGTGTATTGTACCTACAGCACAGCACAGTATACAACTGCATCTACCCTTTATTGCTGGTGTTCTCCCATACAGGCATCTGCAGGAGTTAGTGGGTGTTGTGTGCCTACAGCACAGTATAGTATACACCTGTATCTACCCTTTATTGCTGGTGATCTCTCATACAGGCATCTGCAGGAGTTAGTGGGTGTTGTGTGCCTCCGACACAGTATACACCTGTATATACCCTTTATTGCTGCTGTTCTCTCATACAGGCATCTGCAGGAGTTAGTGGGTGTTGTGTGCCTAAAGCACAGTATACCCCTGTATCTACCCTTTATTGCTGGTCTTCTCTCATACAGCCATCTGCAGGAGTTAGTGGGTGTTGAGTGCCTACAGCACAGTATACACCTGTATCTACCTTTTATTGCTAGTGTTCCCTGATACAGGCATCTGCAGGAGTTAGTGGGTGTTGAGTGCCTACAGCACAGCACAGTATACACCTGTATCTACACTTTATGGCTGTTGTTCTATTGTACAGGTATCTGCAGGAGTTAGTGGGTGTTGTGTGCCTAAAGCACAGCATAGTATACTCCTGTATCTACCCTTTATTACCGGTGTTCTCTAATAAGGGCATCTGCAGTAGTTAGTGGGTGTTGTGTGCCTACAGCACAGTATACCCCTGTATCTACCTTTTATTGCTGGCGTTCTCTCATACAGCCATCTGCAGGAGTTAGTGGGTGTTGAGTGCCTACAGCACAGTATACACTTGTATCTAATCTTTATTGGTGGTGTTCTCTCATACAGGCATCTGCAGTAGTTAGTGGGTGTTGTGTGCCTCCGGCACAGTATATACCTGTATCTACCCTTTATTGCTGGCGTTCTCTCATACAGCCATCTGCAGGAGTTAGTGGGTGTTGAGTGCCTACAGCACAGTATACACTTGTATCTAACCTTTATTGGTGGTGTTCTCTCATACAGGCATCTGCAGTAGTTAGTGGGTGTTGTGTGCCTCTGGCACAGTATATACCTGTATCTACCCTTTATTGCTGGTGTTCTCTCATACAGGCATCTGCAGGAGATTGTGGGTGTTGTGTGCCTCCAGCACAGTATACACCTGTATCTACCTTTTATTACTGGTGTTCTCTCATACAGGCATCTGCAGGAGTTAGTGGGTGTTGAGTGCCTACAGCACAGTATACACTTGTATCTAACCTTTATTGGTGGTGTTCTCTCATACAGGCATCTGCAGTAGTTAGTGGGTGTTGTGTGCCTCTGGCACAGTATATACCTGTATCTACCCTTTATTGCTGGTGTTCTCTCATACAGGCATCTGCAGGAGATTGTGGGTGTTGTGTGCCTCCAGCAAAGTATACACCTGTATCTACCTTTTATTACTGGTGTTCTCTCATACAGGCATCTGCAGGAGTTAGTGGGTGTTGTGTGCCTAAAGCACAGCACAGTATACACCTATATCTACCCTTTATTGCTGGTGTTCTCTAATACAGGCATCTGCAGGAGTTAGTGGGTGTTGTGTACCTAAAGCACAACACAGCACAGCACACACCTGTATCTACCCTTTATTGCTGGCATTCTCTCATACAGGCATCTGCAGGAGTTAGTGGGTGTTGTGTTACTACAGCACAATATACACCTGTATCTACCCTTTATTGCTGGTGTTCTCTCATACAGGCATCTACAGGAGTTAGTGGGTGTTGTGTGCCTACAGCACAGCACAGTATACACCTGTATCTACCCTTTATTGCTGGTGTTCTCTCATACAGGCATCTGCAGTAGTTAGTGGGTGTTGTGTGCCTCCAGCATAGTATACACCTGTTTCTACCCTTTATTACTGGTGTTCTCTAATACAGGCATCTGCAGGAGTTAGTGGGTGTTGTGTGCCTACAGCACAGCACAGTATACACCTATATCTACCCTTTATTGCTGGTGTTCTCTAATACAGGCATCTGCAGGAGTTAGTGGGTGTTGTGTACCTAAAGCACAACACAGCACAGCACACACCTGTATCTACCCTTTATTGCTGGCATTCTCTCATACAGGCATCTGCAGGAGTTAGTGGGTGTTGTGTTACTACAGCACAATATACACCTGTATCTACCCTTTATTGCTGGTGTTCTCTCATACAGGCATCTACAGGAGTTAGTGGGTGTTGTGTGCCTACAGCACAGCACAGTATACACCTGTATCTACCCTTTATTGCTGGTGTTCTCTCATACAGGCATCTGCAGTAGTTAGTGGGTGTTGTGTGCCTCCAGCATAGTATACACCTGTTTCTACCCTTTATTACTGGTGTTCTCTAATACAGGCATCTGCAGGAGTTAGTGGGTGTTGTGTGCTTACAGCACAGCACAGCACAGCACAGTATACATCTGTATCTACCCTTTATTGCTGGTGTTCTCTCATAAAGGCATCTGCAGGAGTTAGTGGGTGTTGTGTGCCTACGGTAGAGCACAGTATACACCTGTATCTACCCTTTATTGCTGGTGTTCTCTCATACCGGCATATGCAGGAGTTAGTGGGTGTTGAGTGCCTACAGCACAGTATACAACTGTAGCTACCCTTTATTGCTGGTGTTCTCTCATACAGGCATCTGCAGGAGGTAGTGGGTGTATTGTACCTACAGCACAGCACAGTATACAACTGCATCTACCCTTTATTGCTGGTGTTCTCCCATACAGGCATCTGCAGGAGTTAGTGGGTGTTGTGTGCCTACAGCACAGTATAGTATACACCTGTATCTACCCTTTATTGCTGGTGATCTCTCATACAGGCATCTGCAGGAGTTAGTGGGTGTTGAGTGCCTACATCACAGCACAGTATACACATGTATCTACCCTTTATTGCTGTTGTTCTCTCATACAGGCATCTGCAGGAGTTAGTGGGTATTGTGTGCCTACAGCAGAGCACAGTATAAACCTGTATCTTCCCTTTATTGCTTGTGTTCTCTCATACAGGCATCTGCAGGAGTTAGTGGGTGTTGTGTGCCTCCAGCACAGTATACACCGGTATCTACCCTTTATTGCTGGTGTTCTCTCATAAAGGCATCTGCAGGAGTTAGTGGGTGTTGTGTGCCTCCAGCACAAGAGAACAGCCGTAGGTGTACCCTTTATTGCTGGTGTTCTCTAATACAGGCATCTGCAGGAGTTAGTGGGTGTTGTGTGCCTACAGCATAGTATACACCTGTATCTACCCTTTATTGCTGGTGTTACCTTGTACAGGCATCTGCAAGAGTTATGCCGCGTACACACGACCAGACTTATGTCCGACAGACCTTCGAAGGAGTTCTGCCGGAGTTCTGCCGGAGTTCTGCCGGAGTTCCGACAGAGTTCTGACGGACTTTTCGAATGAGCGGACTTGGCCACACACAATCACACCAAACTCAGACGGATTCGAACGTGATGACGTACGACTGGACTCGAATAAGGAAGTTCATAGCCAGTAGCCAATAGCTGCCCTAGCGTCGGTTTTAGTCCGTCGGAATAGCATACACACAAGCGAATTTTTCGGTAGGAACTGGGTCCGGCAGAGTTCTGGCGGAAAAATTTGAAGCATGTTCCAATTCTAAAGTCTGTCAGACTTTTGCGAATCAAAAGTCCGTTGCAGCCCACACGCGATCGAATAGTCTGCCGGAATCATTCCGTCAGACTTTGGATGTTGAAAAGTCTGCTCGTGTGTACGGGGCTTTAGTGGGTGTTGAGTGCCTACATCACAGCACAGTATACACCTGTATCTACCCTTTATTGCTGGTGTTCTCTAATACAGGCATCTGCAGGAGTTAGTGGGTGTTGTGTGCCTAAAGCACAGCACAGTATACACCTGTATCTACCCTTTATTGATGGCGTTCTCTCATACAGGCATCTGCAGTAGTTAGTGGGTGTTGTGTGCCTCCAGCACAGTATACACCTGTTTCTACCCTTTATTACTGGTGTTCTCTAATACAGGCATCTGGAGGAGTTAGTGGGTGTTGTGTGCCTACAGCACAGCACAGCACAGTATACATCTGTATCTACCCTTTATTGCTGGTGTTCTCTCATAAAGGCATCTGCAGGAGTTAGTGGGTGTTGTGTGCCTACGGTAGAGCACAGTATACACCTGTATCTACCCTTTATTGCTGGTGTTATCTTGTACAGTCATGTGCAAGAGTTAGTGGGTGTTGAGTTCCTACATCACATCACAGTATACAGCTGTATCTACCCTTTATTGCTGGTGTTCTCTAATACAGGCATCTGCAGGAGTTAGTGGGTGTTGTGTGCCTCCAGCACAGTATACACCTGTTTCTACCCTTTATTGCTGGTGTTCTCTAATACAGGCATCTGCAGGAGTTAGTGGGTGTTGTGTGCCTACAGCACAGCACAGTATACACCTGTATCTACCCTTTATTGCTGGTGTTCTCTCAAACAGGCATCTGCAGGAGTTAGTGGGTGTTGTGTGCCTACGGCACAGCACAGTATACACCTGTATCTACCCTTTATTGCTGGTGTTCTCTCATACAGGCATCTGCAGGAGTTAGTGGGTGTTGTGTGCCTACAGCACAGCATAGTATACACTTGTATCTATCCTTTATTGCTGGTGTTCTCTCATAAAGGCATCTGCAGGAGTTAGTGGGTGTTGTGTGCCTCCAGGACAGTATACACCTGTATCTACCCTTTATTGCTGGTGTTCTCTCAAACAGGCATCTGCAGAAGTTAGTGGGTGTTGTGTGCCTAGAGCACAGCACAGTATACCCCTGTATCTACCCTTTATTGCTGCCGTTCTCTCATACAGCCATCTGCAGGAGTTAGTAGGTGTTGAGTACCTAGAGCACAGTATACTCCTGTATCTATCTTTTATTGCTGGTGTTCTCTCATACAGGCATCTGCAGGAGTTAGTGTGTGTTGAGTGCCTACAGCACAGCACAGTATACTAGACATGTGCAAAAGGAAAAAATTTGTTTAGTTTAGTTTAGTTTTAATTCATTAATTAATTAATTTCGTTTCAATATATTCGTTAAATTCGTTAAATTTGTTTAATTCGTTAAATTTGTTTTCATATTTCGTTTAGTTTTCTACCGAATTCGAAACATTGGTCGCATTCGAAAACATTTCAACCAAAATCGAAAATATTTCTACCCAATTCAAAATCATTTCAACATGATTCGAAATTATTTCAACTGCATTCTAAACTATTTCAACCGGATTCGAAAATATTTTGCGACCCGACTTTAGGGCCATGTTTCTCGGGGTCACTTGGTGCTAGAAACCCCAAATTGTGTTTGCATACCAAATTTGGTGTTTCTAGCTATAAGTGACCCCGAGATATGTGGCCCGAAATTCGGGTCGCAAAATGTCATTCTCTGCTGCAGAAAAGTACTTTCATATTGCCCATATCTGGGGTCGCTTGGTGGCAGGTGACGTGGCATGTAGACAATCCACAACTTGGTCACATGGCACTCGTGGCCGGTCACATGGCACTCGTGTCAGGTCACGTGGCACTCGTGGCGGGCCACGTGGCACTCATGGCCGGCCACGTGGCACTCATGGCAGGTGTTGTGGCAAGTGGACAATACACAACTTGTGGCATGTGACGTGGCAAGTGGACAAATACAATACACAGCTTTTGGCAAGTGGACAATGACATACATACTTTCTGCAGTAGTTAGTGGGTGTTGTGTGCCTCCAGCACAGTATACACCTGTATCTACCCTTTATTGCTGGTGTTCTCTCATACATGCATCTGCAGGAGTTTGTGGGTGTTGTGTGCCTCCAGGACAGTATACACCTGTATCTACCCTTTATTGCTGGTGTTCTCTCATACCGGTATCTGCAGGAGTTAGTGGGTGTTGAGTGCTTACAGCACAAAATACACCTGTATCTACCCTTTTGTGCTTGTGTTCTGTCATACAGGCATCTGCAGGAGTTAGTGAGTGTTGTGTGCCTACAGCACAGCACAGTATACAACTGCATCTACCCTTTATTGCTGGTGTTTTCTCATACAGGCATCTGCAGGAGTTAGTGGGTGTTGTGTGCCTCCAGCACAGCACAGTATACACCTGTATCTACCCTTTATTGCTGGTTTTCTCTTGTAGAGGCATCTGCAGGAGTTAGTGGGTGTTGTGTGCCTCCAGCACAATATACACTACCCAATTGCTGGTTTTTCCATCTTTCTGCAGGCCATTACTATGTCTGGAAGGCCAACAAGGAGAGGCAGACAGTCACGAGCCAATAAAAGAGGGCAAGCAGGCTCTGTGTCTAGAAACAACAGTGCTGGTCATGGACGCGGTGCATCGTCATCAGCACGTGGCCATGGAACTCTCTTGTCCTTATTTTTGGCAGCTGGATGTGTTGAGCCACATCACCGAAGACTTGGTAGAGTGGATGACCAAGCCTTCTCCATCCTCCTCATCCTCTCTCACCCAGGCTCAGGGTACTAGCAAAGCAGCTGCCAACGCGTCCTCTTCCCTCGTCTCAATGTCATCATCAGTCACTCCTTCCCTAGACCCACCATGTCCTCCTGAGGATTCCCCCGGACTGTTTGAGTACAGTGTTGGGTACATGCTCCAGGAGGATGCCCAGCGTTTTGAAGGCTCTAATGATGATGATACCCAGCTAGAGGAAGGCAGTAACATGAGCGCAGAGAGAGGGGATGCTCAAGAAGGACAGCAATCTGGCAGTCATGTTCCACCAGCTGCAGCATACAGCCAGGTTTGCTCCAGTGATGAAGAGGGAGAGGATGATGAGGTCACTGACTCCACATGGGTGCCTGATAGGAGAGAGGAGGAGGAGTCACATCTCCAACGAGGCAGGATGCCCTCCGGGGGCAGCACACCGACTGAATCACACCGCGGAGCTCTGCCTGAGCAGGGCGCTGCCTCTGCACGTTATTCCAAAAATTCTTTGGTGTGGGCCCTTTTTGAGACGAGTGCAAGCGTATCTCGTGTGGCCAAAACATCAGCCGCTTGGGCACCACATGCTTGACCAGACATATGTTGACCTGCCATGCAGCTCGTTGGCAAGCGTACCATAAAGACCCAAACCAAAGAACAAAGCAGACCTCTCCTTGCTCCTCATTAGGGATGAGCTTCGTGTTCGCCCGTTCGGCGAATTCCTAACGTTATGGGCCGTTCGCGCCAAATTCGTGTGGTGCTCATGGCCCACAATGCACTGTGAAGGCGCAGTGCATTGCTGGCTCATGATTGGCCAAGCATGCACTGTGACCCCGCATGCTTGGCCAATCACAGCGCTGGCAGCGAGGAGAGCCATGATTGGCCACAGGCAGGATGCCTGTGGCCAATCATAGCTCAGGCTGTGTAGTACACGCCCCACACTATATAAGGCCGCCAGCGCGGCGGCCTTGTGTAGTGTGTTGCCGTCTGTAGCAGTTAGTGGGTGTTCTGTGTACCTTCAACACAGTATACACCGATCGTTATCGGACAATTTTTCGTTCTTGCTCTTCTGTAGTGGTTGTTGTCTGCGTGCCCTGACCGCAGTATACACCGCTATATTCACCTATATAGCTAGCGATGTATCTATCTTTTATAATAGAGCTTGCAGTCAGTGTTAGGAGATTGTGCGTGCTGTCTGCGTGCTCTGAACGCAGTATACACCACTATATCCACCTATATAGCTAACTATCTTGCTCGTTTTAAATAGAGCTTTCAGTCAGTGTTAGGAGATTGTGCGTGCTGTCTGCGTGCTCTGAACGCAGTATACACCACTATATCCACCTATATAGCTAACTATCTTGCTCGTTTTAAATAGAGCTTTCAGTCAGTGTTAGGAGATTGTGCGTGCTGTCTGCGTGCTCTGAACGCAGTATACACCGCTATATCCACCTATATAGCTAACTATCTTGCTCGTTTTAAATAGAGCTTTCAGTCAGTGTTAGGAGATTGTGCGTGCTGTCTGCGTGCTCTGAACGCAGTATACACCGCTATATCCACCTATATAGCTAACTATCTTGCTAGTTTTAAATAGAGCTTGCAGTCATTGGTAGGAGATTGTGCGTGCTGTCTGCGTGCTCTGAATTACAAACAGATTCTACTTAACACAACAAACCTACACAGTCCCTGTCTTGTTTGCACCACCTGTATACTGCTGTTCTGAGTATATAGGGCCTGGGAGCCACATGTATTTCCTTTTTTCAATATGGGTACGGGGTTCCCCTTAATATCCGTACAAGACCCAAAGGGGCTGGTAATAGGCAGGGAGGGCTACCCATGCCATTTTTCTCAATGATTTTCAACCATATTGCAGGAACCAGATATAACATTAAAACCGCAAGCAGTTTTAAATGACGTTATTTCCGTTAAATGTCATTTTGTGCAGGGACTGTTCTAAACACGGGAAACACGTGGCACTTCACAGGCATACTACAGACACCCCCCAGGCACTATATTTAAAGGAATATTTCACTTTTTTTTCACTTTAATCGTCATTAAAATCAGTGCTCCCGCCAAAACGGCCGTTTTTAAAAGTTTTTTTTACATTGACCCATGTCCCCTGGGGCAGGAGCCAGGTCCCCAAATCCTTTTTAGGACAGCATCTTGCATATTAGCCGTTAAAATTAGCACTTTTAATTTAGATCGTTCGAGTCCCATAGACTTCAATGGGGTTCTAACGTTCGTACGAATTTGGGGTCCGTTCGAAAGTTCTGGCGCGAACCAAACCGGGGGGTGTTCGGCTCATCCCTACTCCTCATTAGCTGGGATCTCCAACCCCACTAGACCTTCAGTCCTCTCTGAAACCTGCACTGAGAGGAATGAAGTGTAGAATTAGGTGTGTCACAGCCAAGTACTTGCAGGCACTCTGCTAACAGTACACCAACGTCCGATTGTAGCAGACAAATTTCCCTGCCCCAGCTGCTGGACAGTCAAAAGAAGTTCACTCCCAGCCATCCACATGCCCAGCGGTTGAATGCTAGCTTGGCTAAATTGCTAGCACTTCACCTGCTGCCTTTTCAGTTGGTAGACTCGGTCCCCTTCCGTGAGTTTGTGCAATGTGCAGTTCCTTAGTGGCAGGTCCCCAAACGCCACTTTTTCTCACGGAAGGCTATTCTGGCTCTCTACCGGCACATGGAAGGATGTCCTCGCCTCTCTGGAAGGTGCATATTGCCATTGACTCATGGTCCTGCAGGCATAGACAGGGACATTACCTACCTTTCACGGCCCATTGGGTCACTCTTCTGGCAGCTGGGAAAGATGACGGACAAGGTATAGTAGTGTTGGAGGTTGTTCCGCCATCACGCCCCAAAAATGCTACTACTGGTTGTGACACACCTCTCTCCTCCACCTCCTCCTCTTCTTCTTCCTCCATGGCCTCTTCCAGTGCTCTGTCCTCGGAACCAGCGGTGCTCCATAGGCGTTTAAGGGGCTACGCAAGTACGCAGGCAAAAAGATGCCATGTTGTGCTTGCGCTAGTTTGTTTGGAGGACAGGAGCCACACTGGGGCAGATATTTTGCTAGCTCTGCAGGGGCAGGCCGAGAGGTGGTTGACACCATGCCAGCTTAAGCCAGGAATGATGGTTTGCAACAATGGCACCAACCTCCTCTCCGTCCTCCGACAGGGACAACTGACCCATGTGTCCTGTGTGGTTCACGTCCTTAACCTGGTGGTGCAGCGGTTCTTGGGCAGGTACCCGGGCTTACAGGATGTTCTGAGGCAGGCCAGGAAAGTCTGTGTGCATTTCCGCCAATCATTTAATGCCAGTGCTCGGCTGGCTGAGCTCCAAAAGGAGTTGAACCTGTCCAAGAACCGCCTTATATATGACATGCCAACCAGGTGGAACTCAACGTTGGCCATGCTGCAGCGGCTGCACATGCAGCAGAGGGCCATCAATGAGTACCTGTGCGACTACGGCACCAGGACAGGGTCAGGGAAGCTCAGTTTTTTCTCACCACGCCAGTGGGGCATGATCAGGGATGCATGCACTGTCCTGTCACCATTTGGGGAGGCCACGAGGATGGTGAGCAGTGACAGTGCATGCATCAGTGACACTGTACCTCTTGTCCACCTGTTGGAGCATATGCTGCGTGGAATAATGAACAGGTCACTTGAGGCAGAACAGAGGCAGGAAGAGGAGGACTTCCTTGCGTCTCAAGGCCCCCTTTATCCAGACAGGGTTCCTGCTGTCCCTCTCATCACACAGGAAGAGGAGGATTGTGTCAGCATGGAGGTGGAGCCTGGCACTCAACATCAGCAGCAGCAGTCTTTTAGGGATGATTTACAGAAACACGTGGACTTGTACATGGCTGGGAGGAGGTGGCTGCGGATCATGTTGTCCTTAGTAACTCGGGGGACTCCGGACCGAATGCCTCAGCTAACCTATGCTGCATGGCCTCCCTAATCCTGCAAAGCCTGCGGAAGGATCCTCGTATTCCTCAGATCAAGGAGAGGGACCTGTCAGGAACCATGAAACAGACAGAGACAGAAGTACAATCAAATCACACTTGTTTATTAATAAAAAATAAAAAGGTAAATAGAAAAAAATGTAGTCAAGCATAGCCAGAGTCCAGTAGCCAGATCGGGTAGTCAGCCAGTCCAAAGTTCATAAATCAGATCGGGTAATCAGCCAGTCCAGACATTAGGGATCCAAGGAGAGCAACTGCAAGCAGGATAGAAACCAGGAGGGATGTCAGCAAGCCAGTCTTGAAACAAACAGCAGGAGATGGTTCCTAGTGATGTGACCAACGCGAAGGCAAAGGAAAGAGTGAGCTGGAAGGCTTTAAATAGGCAGGTCAGACGAGCATCATTGGGAACAGCTGGTAACTGTGGAAAGAGAAGAGAGCTGGCAATTAGCCGACAGCTGAGCGGCCAGCCCAGAGGAGGAAGGGCTAAGTCAGCCCTGACAGATTGCCGACAGTTTCTCTGGGTCCATCGAAAAACCAGCAGTGGAAATTACATATCCCAGGAATGTAACCTGTTCATGATGGAACTTGCACTTCTCCAGTTTACAATAGAGATTGTTCTCCCTTAGTTTCTGAAGTACACAACAGACATCTGTGTGGTGGCTCTCCAGGGAAAATATGAGGATATCATCGAGATAAACCACCACACACAATTGCAACAAATCTCGGAGGACATCGTTAATAAATTCCTGGAAAACTGCCAGGGCGTTACAAAGGCCAAAAGGCATTACCAGGTATTCATATTTAGTGATGGACGAACTTCCGACGGGACGTTTCGCGAACGCGAACGCGGCCGACAGTTCGCGAACCGGAAAGTTTGCGGCGGGCCCCATTGACTTCAATGGCATGCGAACTTTACAAACCTACAGGTCATATTTGCAGCCACAAAATAATTACTAGCTGTGCACAAAATGTGAGGTAGTTAACACTGTCGTAAGCTAGGCGAGTACGCTTATTGGTCACGATCCCCCCTGCTGCGCTGAAGTCCTTTCGGACAGGACACTGGACAAGGGGCAAACCAACAGTTCGATTGCAAATTGGGCAAGCTCTGGCCAGAGGTCAAGCCTGCCCACCCAGTAGTCCAGGGGTTCATCACTCCTCAGAGCTTCCACATCGGCCGTTAACCCGATGTAGTCAGACACCTGTCGGTCTAGGCGCTCCCTGATGCTGGATCCAGATGACACCTGTCGATGGGTCGGCTGAAAGAATGACCTCATATCAGAAGTCACCAACACATCTTCAAACCGGCCTCTTCTTGCAGGCGCTGTTGGATTGGTACCCGCAACTCCTTCTCTGGGAGTGGGAATTGCTCCTCTGCCAGCGCACACAAAAGCAGAATGCAGCATTTCTCGAAGCAAGGCCTGGAAGTGCTCCATTCTGATAGCCCTCTGTGACGGCGGTAACATTTCTGCCATTTTGTGTTTGTACCGGGGGTCTAAGTACGTTGCCACCCAGTACTGGTCCTCGACCCTTATGCTTTTTATACGGGGGTCCCTGTTAAAACACTGGAGCATGGAGGCCCCCATTTGCACTAAACTGGAAGCGGTGTGGTGGCCTGGCTCCTGCTCATCATCCAGGATAATGTCGTCCTCTTCATTCTTCTCCCCCCATCCACGCACAACAGCAGGGATCCCAGAAAGGTTTAAAGCATGCTCTTCTTGCTCCTCCTCATCCGCACCGGCACCATCCTCCTCTGACTCCTCTTCAGACTCCTGTTGTTGACTTGTCTCAGATAGAGTAGCCCCCCCCCCCTGGGAATTCATCCAGCATTGCGACTTCCTCATCTTCTCGCTCCTGCTCCTCCACAGCTTGATCAATGACACGACGCAATGCACGCTCCATAAAGAAGGCATAAGGTACCATGTCACTGATGGCGCCATGGCTGCGACTGACCAGTTTGGTGATCTCCTCAAATGGCCGCAGAAGTCTGCATGCGTCGCGCATGAGCAGCCACTGGCGCGGTGAAAAAAAACCCAGCTCCCCAGAACCTGTTCTGCCTCAGAGTTCATACAGGTAGACGTTAACTGCACGTTTCTGCTGGAGCAGCCTATCAAGCATATAGAAGGTTGAGTTCCATCGCGTCGGACAATCGCAAATAAGACGTCTGACCGGCAGATTGTGTCGCCGCTGAATTTCAGCAAGGCGAGCCATGGGCGTGTACGATCTTCTGAAATGGGCCGAGATTTTCCTTGCCTGCCGCAAGATGTCCTGGACCCCAGGGTATTTGACAACGAATCGCTGCACGGCCAAGTTTAAGACCTGTGCCATGCATGGCACGTGCGTAATTTTGCCCTGTTTCAATGCGCTAAGCAGATTGGCACCGTTGTCACACACCACTTTATCAACTGTCAAATTGAGCGGTGTTAGCCACTGATCTGCCTGTGAACGCAAAGCTGAAAGGAGTGTCCCGGGCCAGTGTATCTCTTGGCTTCCAGGCACAACAGACGCAGCACGGCATGGCAACGTGTCACCTGGCATGTCGAATAGGTTCTGGGGAGCTTGGGCGGCGCAGCGGAAGAGATGCTAGCAGCGGAAAAGGAGGAGTCAGCCAAGGAGGAGAGGGAGGAGGATGGAGTAGGAGGAGGAGGAGAAGAAGAGCCAGGCCTGCATGCAATCCATGGCGGTAAAACCAAATCTACACGGGTACCACGGGTTACATGCTTGATGGCCGTCAGAAGGTTCACCCAGTGGGCAGTAAAAGTGATATACCTTCCCTGCCCGTGTTTGCTAGACCACGTGTCTGTGGTCAGATGTATCTTGGCACCGACACTGTGTGCCAGAGATACATTCACTTGCTGCTGAACATGGCCATTTAGCCCTGGGATGCCTTTCTGTGAGAAATACTTCCTTCCTGGGACTTTCCATTGTGATGTTCCAATGGCCACAAATTTTCGAAAGGCCTCCGAGTCCACCAGTTTCTATGGCAGTAGTTGGCGGGCTATCAGTTCTGACAAGCCAGCCATCAACTGTTGGGCAAGAGGGTTATCCGGAATCATCATGTTTTTACGCTCGAACATTAGGCCCACGGAAGCCTGCCTTTTTGTAGAAAAACGTGAGCTTGGCGTGATGGAAGGTGGAGTGGAGGACAATTGTGAGGAGAGAGGAGAAGAAGTAGAAGACGAGGTTGGACAGTAAGAGTCTGGAGTGTCGCTTTGTGTGTTCCGTTGCTCCCACTGGGCTCGGTGATGGCAGCTCATGTGCCTTCTTAAGGCGGTCGTCCCTAGGTGAGTGTTGGGCTTACCGCGACTAATGCGTTGACTGCAAAGATTGCAGATGGCAACACTATTGTCAGCAGCGGACACGTTAAAAAAAGCCCACACTGCGGAGCCATGTGCCGGCATCCTGGGAGCGCTAGATGTTACCGTATATGGTCGATGACTCGCTCCTGATACATTAGCAGTCTGCTTTGTCCCTCCTGTGCAATGTAAGTTATTCCTGCTTCTCCTTCCTATCTGCTGGTCCATATCGCCCTCTGAACTCCCCTCCTCTTCCTCTCTTGTGGGCACCCACGTGACATCACTAGACACGTCATCATCTACGTCACCTTCCCCACCGCTATAATTAGAGATCTCGGAGTAGGCAGCAACACCGGGGACCAACTTCCTCATTGGGCTGATCTGGGTACTGTCGTCAGACTGCTGAGTGGCGGTTGTTGCTACCTCCTCTTCCTGATCCAATGCCAAGAGTGGCTGCGCATCAGAAATGTCTTGATATGGATCGGAAAATAATTCCTGTGACTCAAGCGGAAGGTATGTGGTGGTGGTGGTGTTGTTGGTGGTAGTGTCTTTGGGGGTGCACATAGCAGAGAGTGAAGAAGAGGGTGCAGATCGAGAGGATGAGGAGGGTGCAGAAGACTAAAACTGAGTGAGCCACTCAACCAAGTCTGGTGCTTCCTTTGACGTAATCGCACACACCTTCTGCAATTTCCCACTTTGGCTCAAGCCTGTTGCTCCTGCCTTACCCCTACCACCCCTGCGGAAGGGCCTGCCTCTTCCTCTGCCTGTCATGTTTTAAATGACCCTGTGACAAAACTCTCTAGAGAAGTGCAGTATGTATGTGGAAGAAGGTATATAACACCCCGCTTCAATCTGTTGTTTTTGGGGGCCACTGGTCTATCACACAAGTTACAATACTTTTTTTTTGGTTTGGCAGTTCGGCCAACCCTAATAGAGAACACCAGCAATAAAGGGTAGAAACAAGTGTATACTGTGCTGGAGGCACACAATACCCACTAACTACGGCAGATGCCTGTATGAGAGAACACCAGTAAAGGGTAGATACAGGTGTATACTGTGCTGTAGGCACTCAAAACCCACTAACTCCTGCAGATGCCTATATGAGAGAACACCAGCAATAAAGGGTAAATACAGGTGTATACTGTGCTGTCATGTAGGCACACAACACCCACTAACTCCTGCAGATGCCTGTATTAGAGAACACCAGCAATAAAGGGTAGATACAGGTGTATACTGTGCTGTAGGCACACAACACCCACTAACTCCTGCAGATGCCTGTATGTGAGAACACCAGCAATAAAGGGTAGATACAGGTGTATACTGTGCTCTGATGTAGGCACTCAACACCCACTAACTCCTGCAGATGCCTGTATGAGAGAACACCAGCAATAAAGGGTAGATACAGGTGTATACTATGCTGTAGGCACACAACATCCACTAACTCCTGCAGATGCCTGTATGAGAGAACACCAGCAACAAAAAGGTAGATACAGGTGTATACTGTGCTGGAGGCACACAACACCCACTAACTCCTGCAGATGCCTGTATGGGAGAACACCAGCAATAAAGGGTAGATGCAGTTGTATACTGTGCTGTGCTGTAGGCACAATACACCCACTAACCCCTGCAGATGCCTGTATGAGAGAACACCAGCAATAAAGGGTAGATACAGGTGTATACTGTGCTGTGCCGTAGGCACACAACACCCACTAACTCCTGCAGATGCCTGTATTAGAGAACACCAGCAATAAAGGGTAGAAATAGGTGTATACTGTGCTGGAGGCACACAACACCCACTAACTACTGCAGATGCCTATATGAGAGAACAAAAGCAATAAAAGGTAGATACAGGTGTATAATGTGCTGGGATGTAGGCACTCAACACCCACTAACTCCTGCAGATGCCTGTACAAGAGAACATCATCAATAAAGGGTAGATACAGGTGTATACTGTGCTGTGATGTAGGCACTCGACACCCACTAACTCCTGCAGATGCCTGTACAAGAGAACACCAGCAATAAAGGGTAGATACAGGTGTATACTATGCTGTAGGCACACAACACCCACTAACTCCGGCAGATGCCTGTATGAGAGAACACCAGCAATAAAAGGTAGATACAGGTGTATACTGTGCTGGAGGCACACAACACCCACAAACTTCTTCAGATGCCTGTATGAGAGAATACCAGCAATAAAGGGTAGATACAGGTGTATGCTGTCTTGTAGGCACTCAACACCCACTAACTCCTACAGATGCTGGTATGAGAGAACACCAGCAATAAAGGGTAGATACAAGTATATACTATGCTGTGCTGTAGGCACACAACACTCACTAACTCCTGCAGATGCCTGTATGAGAGAACACCACCAATAAAGGGTAGATACAGGTGTATACTGTGCCGGAGGCACACAACACCCACTAACTCCTGCAGATGCCTGTACAAGAGAACACCAGCTATAAAGTGTATATACAGGTGTATACTGTGCTGTGCTGGAGGCAAACAACAGCCACTAACTCCTGCAGATGCCTGTATGAGAGAACACCAGCAATAAAGGGTAGATACAGGTGTATACTGTGCTGTAGGCACTCAACACCCATAACTCCTGCAGATGGCTGTATGAGAGAACGCCAGCAATAAAGGGTAGATACAGGTGTATACTATGCTGTAGGCACACAACACCCACTAACTCCGGCAGATGCCTGTATGAGAGAACACCAGCAATAAAAGGTAGATACAGGTGTATACTGTGCTGGAGGCACACAACACCCACAAACTTCTTCAGATGCCTGTATGAGAGAATACCAGCAATAAAGGGTAGATACAGGTGTATGCTGTCTTGTAGGCACACAACACCCACTAACTCCTACAGATGCTGGTATGAGAGAACACCAGCAATAAAGTGTATATACAGGTGTATACTGTGCTGTGCTGGAGGCAAACAACAGCCACTAACTCCTGCAGATGCCTGTATGAGAGAACACCAGCAATAAAGGGTAGATACAGGTGTATACTGTGCTGTAGGCACTCAACACCCATAACTCCTGCAGATGGCTGTATGAGAGAACGCCAGCAATAAAGGGTAGATACAGGGGTATACTGTGCTGTAGGGACTCAACACCCACTAACTCTTGCAGATGCCTATATGAGAGAACACCAGCAATAAAGGGTAGATACAGGTGTATGCTATGCTGTGCTGTAGGCACACAACACCCACTAACTCCTGCAGATGCCTGTATGCAAGAACACCAGCAATAAAGGGTAGATACAGGTGTATTCTGTGCTGTGCTGTAAGCACACAACACCCACTAACTCCTGCAGATGCCTGTATGAGAGAACGCCATCAATAAAGGGTAGATACAGGTGTATACTGTGCTGTGATGTAGGCACTCAACACCCACTAACTCTTGCAGATGCCTCTACAAGAGAACACCAGCAATAAAGGGTAGAAACAGGTGTATACTATGCTGTAGGCACACAACACCCACTAACTCCTGCAGATGCCTGTATGAGAGAACACCAGCAATAAAGGGTAGATACAGGGGTATACTGTGCTGTATGCACTCAACACCCACTAACTCTGGCAGATGCCTTTATGAGAAAAAAACAGCAATAAAGGGTAGATACAAATGTACACTATGCTGTGCTGTAGGCACACAACACCCATTAACTACTGCAGATGCCTGTATGAGAGAACACCAGCAACAAAAAGGTAGATACAGGTGTATACTGTGCTGGAGGCACACAACATCCACTAACTCCTGCAGATGCCTGTATGGGAGAACACCAGCAATATAGGGTAGATGCAGTTGTTTACTGTGCTGTGCTATAGGCACAATACACCCACTAACCCCTGCAGATGCCTGTATGAGAGAACACCAGCAATCAAGGGGAGATACAGGTGTATACTGTGCTGTGCCGTAGGCACACAACACCCACTAACTCTTGCAGATGCCTGTGTGAGAGAACACGAGTAATAAAGGGTAGATTCAGATGTATGCTGTGCTGTGTCGAAGGCACACAACACCCACTAACTCCTGCAGATGCCTGTATTAGAGAACACCAGCAATAAAGGGTAGAAACAGGTGTATACTGTGCTGGAGGCACACAACACCCACTAACTACTGCAGATGCTTGTATGAGAGAACGCCAGTAATAAAGGGTAGATACAGGTGTATACTGTGCTGTGATGTAGGCACTCAACACCCACTAACTCCTGCAGATGCCTGTACAAGAGAACACCAGCAATAAAGGGTAGATACAGGTGTATACTATGCTGTAGGCACACAACACCCACTAACTCCTGCAGATGCCTGTATGAGGGAACACCAGCAATAAAAGGTAGATACAGGTGTATACTGTCCTGGAGGCACACAACACCCACTAACTACTGCAGATGCCTGTAAGAGAGAACACCAGCAATAAAGGGCAGATACAGGAGTATACTATGCTGTGCTGTAGGCACACAACACCCACTAACTCCTGCAGATGCCTGTATTAGAGAACACCAGCAATAAAAGGTAGATACAGGTGTATACTGCGCTGTAGGCACTCAATACCCACTAACTCCTGCAGATGCCTGTATGAGAGAACACCAGGCATAATGTCTAGATACACGTGTATACTGTGCTGTAGACACTCAACACCCACTAACTCCTGCAGATGGCTGTATGAGAGAACGCCAACAATAAAGGGTATATACAGGGGTACACTGTGCTGTAGGCACACAACACCCACTAACTCCTCCAGATGCCTGTATGAGAATACCCCAGCAATAAAGGGTAGAAACAGGAGTATACTATGCTGTGCTGTAGGCACACAACACCCACTAACTCCTGCAGATGCCTGTACAAGAGAACACCAGCAATAAAGTGTAGATACAGGTGTATACTGTGTTGTGCTGGAGGCACACAACACCCACTAACTCCTGCAGATGCTTGTATGAGAGAACAACAGCAATAAAGGGTAGATACAGGTGTATACGGTGCTGTTCTGTAGGCACACAACACCCACTAACTCCTGCAGATGCCTGTATGAGAGAACACCAGCAATAAAGGGTAGGTACAGGTGTATACTGTGCTGTGATGTAGGCACTCAACACCCACTAACTCCTGCAGATGCCTGTACAAGAGAACACCAGCAATAAACGGTAGATACAGGTGTATACTATGCTGTAGGCACACAACACCCACTAACTCCTGCAGATGCCTGTATGAGAGAACACCAGCAATAAAGGGTAGTTACAGGTATATGCTGTCCTGTAGGCACTCAACACCCACTAACTTCTACAGATGCCGGTATGAGAGAACACCAGCAATAAAGGGTAGATACAGGTGTATACTGCTGTGCTGTAGGCACACAACACCCACTAACTACTGCAGATGCCTGTATGAGAGAACACCAGCAATAAAGGGTAGATACAGGTGTATACTGTGTCGGAGGCACACAACACCCACTAACTACTGCAGATGCCTGTATGAGAGAACACCAGCAATAAACGGTAGATACAGGTGTATACTGTGCTGTAGGCACTCAACACCCATAACTCCTGCAGATGGCTGTATGAGAGAACACCAGCAATAAAGGGTAGATACAGGGGTATACTGTGCTGTAGGCACACAACACCCACTAACTCCTGCAGATGCCTGTATGAGAGAACACCAGCAATAAAGGGTAGATACAGGTGTATACTGTGCTGTGCTGTAGGCACACAACACCCACTAACTCCTGCAGATGACTGTATGAGAGAACACCAGCAATAAAAGGTAGATACAGGTGTATACTGTGGTGTAGAAACACAACACCCACTAACTCCTGCAGATGCCTGTATGAGAGAACGCCATCAATAAAGGGTAGATACAGGTGTATACTGTGCTGTGATGTAGGCACTCAACACGCACTAACTCCTGCAGATGTCTCTGCAAGAGAACACCAGCAATAAAGGGTAGATACAGATGTATACTATGCTGTAGGCACACAACACCCACTAACTCCTGCAGATGCCTGTATGAGAGAACACCAGCAATAAAGGGTAGATACAGGGGTATACTGTGCTGTATGCACTCAACACCCACTAACTCCGGCCTTTATGAGAGAAAACCAGCAATAAAGGGTAGATACAAGTGTAAAGGCTGACCGCAGGGTGAGCCTGTATTTGTAGGAGGAGTCAGGCTGCATAAAGCCTGCCCTCCTCTGCCTCCTTCTCGTTGGACGTCGGGTCTCGTGTGGCTGACGTCACTTCCGGCGGGTTGGAGGAGGATGTCATTCTGCGGCTCGGGCGCTCATGGACGGGGGTGCTTTTGGCCCCCGCCGGCTCCGATTGTGGGCATCGGTGGTGGGGGGGGTGGTTCTCTCACCGGCAGCTTCTGTCTGCACGGGGGATCCTTCCTCCCGCCTGCCTCCTTCTCCGGCTGCCTCTGCTGGAGGGGAGGGGGGGTGGGGGTTTCTGTCTCAGGCTCCCCCTCGTCGTCCACCCGCCTCCTTCTCCCGCTGTGCCAGCCACAGGCTTCCCCCATGTGGAGCTGCGGGGGGGGGGGGGGCGCTTCACCAGACGGTGGCTGTCTGCATGGGAGAGGCTTTCTCACGGCCGCCTCGGCTGGAGGGGAGGGAGGTTTCCTGTCCCAGGCTTTCCCCGGGTGATTCTGCGGTAAGCGCTTGTCCACTGGGGGGGCTTGCACCGCCGGTTCTCCTGGCGGGGGGAGGGGGAGGTATTCGGCCGCGCCGACTCCCCTTCCCCCCCCTCCCCCTTCACATGTGCAGTCAAGGCCTTGGAAACTAGTACTGTGCTTGCATTAGGAAATCAATGAACTTAGAAAGTAATTCTAGGTTGCAGCTTCTGATAAGCTCTGATGGGGTCTAAAGGCCAACTTAAAGAGACATACTTGTCAAAAGAGAAAACTTCAATCCAAAGCAGTTTAATGGCCGTCTCCTGCCTGCAGATTATTTTTATTTTTTGGTCCCTTCCTTGTACCAAAATGTCATATGGCTTTTTTATCCTGAAAGAACCTGTCTGGACAGAAATATGGGAGAGGCTCCAGAGTGTTATGAAAAAAAATATATATATATATAAAAAAAAAGCTGCAATTTGCCGATATACACTGACTGGACAAAAAAAAAAAAAAAAAAAAGGCTGCATATAAAGATTCTTTATGCAACAGAACCTAAAAGTCAGAAGTTTCTAGAATACTATAGGTATACTTAAGGCACCTTTCTAAAACCTAGCCTTAAGAGGAAATCCTCCCCCCATGTGTTTTTTCTCTCCTTTTTGTTGGTGTTATACAGTTCACATTTTCGTTAACCCATTAATTGCTAATGTCATTGGGAGCTGGCTGTCTCTGGGTCAAGCAGTCATCCCCATGATGATGGGCAACCAGGGTATATACATGTATGTTGTGGTCCTTTAGATTGCCCAACCCCTGCCTGAGCTCCACGTGGCGTGCCCTACCCCCGCCTGAGCTCCACGTGGCGTGCCCAACCCCCGCCCGAGCTCCACGTGGCGTGCCCAACCCCCGCCTGAGCTCCATGTGGCGTGCCCAACCCCCGCCTGAGCTCCACGTGGCGTGCCCAACCCCCGCCTGAGCTCCACGTGGCGTGCCCCCGCCTGAGCTCCAAGTGGCGTGCCCCCGCCTGAGCTCCACGTGGCGTGCCCTCGCCTGAGCTCCACGTTCTCGTGCTATTCACGGTTTTCTCATGCAGTTTTACGTTCTGGTGCATTTTATGGTTTTCCCATGCGATTCGGTCCCATGCGTTTCCGGTCTCAGGCCATTCACGTTCTCATAGCGGTCACGTTCTCAAAGCAGTTGCGTTGTCATGCATTTGCATCTTCTTGCAGTTGCGTTTTTCATGCATTTGCGTTTTCATGCATTTGCATCTTCTTGCAGTTGCATCTTCTTGCAGTTGCGTTTTCATGCAGTTGCGTTTTCATGCATTTGCGTTTTCATGCAGTTGCATCTTCTTGCAGTTGCGTTTTTCATGCATTTGCGTTTTCATGCATTTGCATCTTCTTGCAGTTGCGTTTTCATGCAGTTGCGTTTTCATGCATTTGCGTTTCTTGCAGTTGCATTTTCTCGAGCAGTTGCGTTTTCTCGGGCAGTTGCGTTTCTCAGGCAGTTGCTTTTTCTTGCAGTTGCGTTTCTCAGGCAGTTGCGTTTTCATGCAGTTGCAGCTTCTTGCAGTTGTGTTTTTCATGCATTTGCATCTTCTTGCAGTTGCGTTTCTCAAGCAGTTGCGTTTCTCAAGCAGTTGCGTTGCTCAGGCAGTTGCATCTTCTTGCAGTTGCATTTCTCAGGCAGTTGCGTTTCTCAGGCAATTGCATCTTCAGGCATTTGCGTTTCTTGCATTTGCGTTTCTTGCATTTGCGTTTTGTTTCGATTACGTTTTCATGCAGTTATGTTCTCGTTCGGTTACATTCTCATGCAGTTATGTTCTCGTTTCGTTTTCCGTTCTCATTCGATTTTACGTTCTCATGCTTGTTGGTTTCAAGCACGTTGCTTACTGTTCTTACGCAATTTCGTTTTTCATGCGTTTTGGGTCTTTCATGTGATTTACTTTTCTTATGAAGTTGTTGTTTCTCATACAATTGATGGTTTTCCATGCAATTTTACGGTTTCTCATGCAATTACGTTTCTTGTGCGTTTCGCAGGCAGTTGGCGGTTTTTAAACGACGTACAGGTCTTACGCATTTATGGTTCTCATGAATTTATGGTTCTCAGGCATGTTAAATTTCTCATGCAATTTACGTATTAGATGTTATTTACGTGTCTCACGCAACTTCTTGCGTTTCCCATGTTTCTGACGTTTCCCCATGTTTTATAGCGTTTTCTGACGTTTCCCGTGGTTCTGACGTATTCCCGTGGTACAGTTGACGGTTCATGCAACTACGGTTTCTCATGCATTTTTATGGTTTCTCTCGCTTTCCAGGTTTTCTCTCACTTTCCAGGTTTTCTCTCACTTTCCAGGTTTCTCTATCACTTTCCAGGTTTCTCTATCGCTTTCCAGGTTTCTCTATCGCGTTCCAGCGTTATGCGTTTCATGCTTTTTTGGCATTTCATGTTTTGCGTTCTCATGCAGTTATGTCCTCGTTTCATTTTACGTTCTCATGCACTCATGTCCTCGTTTCGTTTTACGTTCTCATGCACTCATGTCCTTGTTTCGTTTTACGTTCTCATGCACCCATGTTCTCGTTTCATTTTAACATTCTCATACACTCATGTTCTCGTTTCGTTTACGTTCTCATGCAATCATGTTCTCGTTTTCGTTTTACGTTCTCATGCATTTTATGTTCTCGTTTCGTTTTACGTTCTCATGCGATTATGTTCTCATTCGATTTGACGTTCTCATGCTTTGTTTTCACGCACGGTTCTCACTCGTTTTACGGTTTTACATGCAATTGCCGTTTTCTCATGCAATTAGTTCATGCAATTCACGGTTTCCATGCAGTTGGTGTTTCTTGAAGTTACGGTTCTTACGCAATTTTGTTTTTCATATGATTTAGGTCTCTCATGTGATTTACATATGAAGTTGGTGTTTCTCATACATTTGATGGTTTTCCATGCAATTTTATGGTTTCTCATACAATTGCGTTCTAGTGTGTTTTGCTGGCAGTTGACGGTTTTAAACGACTTACAGTTCTTGCGCTTTTATGGTTCTCATAAATTTATGGTTATCAGGGTTTTTACGTTACTCATGCAATTCACGTATCGGATGTAATGTTCGTGGCTGTTATTTACGTGATGCAACTTCTTGTGTTTCCCTTGTTTCTGACGTTTCCCCATGTTTTTCTAGCATTTTCTGACGTATTTCCATGGTTTTGACGTATTCCCATGTTTCCTTACAGGTTGTCCGGTGTTTCCTTCCGTATTTCCCATGTGCCGCACGTTTCATGTCTTATGCCTTTCATGTCATTATCCTTGTGTAATTTCATGATTCTCAGGTTTTTTACGTTCCTCATGCTTGTTAGTGTCGGATGTATTGTACGTGTCTGATGCTATTTACGTGTCTCATGCATCTTCTCGCGTTTCCCATGTTTCTTTTGTTTCTCGTGTTCTCTTGCCTTTTCTCGTGTTCTTACATATTCCTATATGCCGCACGTTTTGTGTCTTATGCTTTTCTTTTCTCTTGTGTACCCCCCCAGGGTTTTCTTTGGTGTTTTTTCATCAATTTGTGCAACCTGCATTTCCTAGGCAGGTCGTGTTTTCTAGCAGCCGCGGTTCCTAAGCCGCTCACGGTGATCAGTTCACGCTTCTTATGTTTTTGTTCAGTCATGTTTCCTTATCGCAGGTTTCCTTCTTGTCGCAGGTATTTTTTGTCTGATCACGATTCTCTCGCTAGTTGTGTTCCTGATCAGTTGGGTGCCATTCCTCACTATTTATTTTAATTTCCTAGCTGCGTCTCCGGCCAGGAGTTGTCCTGGGGTATGGAAAGTTTGGTTAGTCAGTGTTTCACTGATCCAAAGTTTCTACTGGCTCAGGGGCTTTCGTGGATCACGGGGCCCGGGCCAGTATCTGTAGGCTCGGGTCTCAGAAGCAGGTTCCAGTGACGCACTTTCTTGTCAGTTCCAGTTGTGGTAGATTGGTTTTCCATTTGGTTGGCACTGCAGCCTTGATCATTGGGTTTTGTTTTAAATTCCAGGAAGGCCCATGACACTGCTTGGCATGTTTCCAGGGTAGGTTTCCAGTCCTGATGGTGAAACGTCTAGTTCCTTTTGCTTTTCTGTTTTGTTTTAGTTTCCTTTTTTGCCTCCTCCAGCTTGTATCAGCCTTCAGCACTTTCTGGGCGTATCCAGTTAAGTCCCAGCATTTCATGCTGAATGATCTGTCAGGTTGTTTTATTTTCGGCTTTTCTGTTTGAAGCCATCCAGGTCTCCAGCGGTGGGGACTCCCTGCTGTGCTTAGCTGACTTTCCATTGTGGGTTTCATTTTATGACGTTCATGTACTCTCGGGTTTATCTTGCGTTGGTCGCTGGGTTGGGCTCAAGGGGGTGCTATAGCTGGCCTTGTGGTTCCTGAAGCCAGGGGAGGGGCTACTGCCTTTCTTAGCGTTTGCTTCTCTGCGGCAAAGGCATAACTCATTTGCCACCACTCCAGGTTAGACGTTATTCACTGGGTCATCTGGTCGTTGAGCTTTCTTCCTACTGTGTTATTTTTTGCCCCCTTTTAGGCATACTGACCACGTGACCTTTGGCACACTTCAGGTCTTTGTTTCCTTGTTGCTCTTTGTTCCTTTCCTCACCATCCACAGAGTGACTCTGAGTACAAGTGTAAAGGCTGACCGCAGGGTAAGCCTGTATTTGTAGGAGGAGTCAGGCTGCATAAAGCCTGCCCTCCTCTGCCTCCTTCTCGTTGGACGTCGGGTCTCGTGTCCCACCCACCCATTCCCTTTTTCTTTTAAATTTCATTCTTTACATTTCATACTTGGGTATGCCCCCTTTTAGGCATACTGACCACGTGACCTTTGGCACACTTCAGGTCTTTGTTTCCTTGTTGCTCTTTGTTCCTTTCCTCACCATCCACAGAGTGACTCTGAGTACAAATGTATACTATGCTGTGCTGTAGGCACACAACACCCATTAACTACTGCAGATGCCTGTATGGGAGAACACCAGCAATATAGGGTAGATGCAGTTGTATACTGTGCTGTGCTATAGGCACAATACACCCACTAACCCCTGCAGATGCCTGTATGAGAGAACACCAGCAATCAAGGGGAGATACAGGTGTATACTGTGCTGTGCCGTAGGCACACAACACCCACTAACTCCTGCAGATGCCTGTGTGAGAGAACACGAGCAATAAAAGGTAGATACAGGTGTATACTGTGCTGTGCTGTAGGCACACAACACCCACTAACTCCTGCAGATGCCTGTATGAGAGAACGCCAGTAATAAAGGGTAGATACAGGTGTATACTGTCCTGGAGGCACACAACACACACTAACTCCTGCAGCACACAACACACACTAACTCCTGCAGATGCCTGTATGAGAGAACACCAGCATTAAAGGGTAGATACAGGTGTATACTGTGCCAGAGGCACACGACACCCACTGACTACTGCAGATGCCTGTATGACAGAACACCAGCAATAAAGGGTAGATAGAGGTGTATACTGTGCCGGAGGCACACAACACCCACTAACTACTGCAGATGCCTGTAAGAGAGAACACCAGCAATAAAGGGTAGATACAGGAGTATACTATGCTGTGCTGTAGGCACACAACACCCACTAACCCCTGCAGATGCCTGTATTAGAGAACACCAGCAATAAAAGGTAGATACAGGTGTATACTGCGCTGTAGGCACTCAATACCCACTAACTCCTGCAGATGCCTGTATGAGAGAACACCAGCAATAATGGCTAGATACACGTGTATACTGTGCTGTAGACACTCAACACCCAATAACTCCTGCAGATGGCTGTATGAGAGAACGCCAGCAATAAAGGGTATATACAGGGGTACACTGTGCTGTAGGCACACAACACCAACTAACTCCTGCAGATGCCTGTATGAGAGAACACCAGCAATAAAGGGTAGATACATGTGTATACTGTGCTGTGATGTAGGTACTCAACACCCACTAACTCCTCCAGATGCCTGTATGAGAGAACCCCAGCAATAAAGGGTAGAAACAGGAGTATACTATGCTGTGCTGTAGGCACATAACACCCACTAACTCCTGCAGATGCCTGTACAAGAGAACACCAGAAATAAAGTGTAGATACAGGTGTGTACTGTGTTGTGCTGGAGGCACACAACACCCACTAACTCCTGCAGATGCTTGTATGAGAGAACAACAGCAATAAAGGGTAGATACAGGTGTATACTGTGCTGTTCTGTAGGCACACAACACCCACTAACTCCTGCAGATGCCTGTTTGAGAGAACACCAGCAATAAACGGTAGATACAGGTGTATACTATGCTGTAGGCACACAACACCCACTAACTCCTGCAGATGCCTGTATGAGAGAACACCAGCAATAAAGGGCAGATACAGGTATATGCTGTCCTGTAGGCACTCAACACCCACTAACTTCTACATAGGCCGGTATGAGAGAACACCAGCAATAAAGGGTAGATACAGGTATATGCTGTCCTGTAGGCACTCAACACCCACTAACTTCTACATAGGCCGGTATGAGAGAACACCAGCAATAAAGGGTAGATACAGGTGTATACTGTGCCGGAGGCACACAACACCCACTAACTACTGCAGATGCCTGTATGAAAGAACACCAGCAATAAAGGGTAGATACAGGTGTATACTGTGTCGGAGGCACACAACACCCACTAACTACTGCAGATGCCTGTACAAGAGAACACCAGAAATAAAGTGTAGATACAGGTGTGTACTGTGTTGTGCTGGAGGCACACAACACCCACTAACTCCTGCAGATGCTTGTATGAGAGAACAACAGCAATAAAGGGTAGATACAGGTGTATACTGTGCTGTTCTGTAGGCACACAACACCCACTAACTCCTGCAGATGCCTGTTTGAGAGAACACCAGCAATAAACGGTAGATACAGGTGTATACTATGCTGTAGGCACACAACACCCACTAACTCCTGCAGATGCCTGTATGAGAGAACACCAGCAATAAAGGGTAGATACAGGTATATGCTGTCCTGTAGGCACTCAACACCCACTAACTTCTACATAGGCCGGTATGAGAGAACACCAGCAATAAAGGGTAGATACAGGTGTATACTGTGCCGGAGGCACACAACACCCACTAACTACTGCAGATGCCTGTATGAAAGAACACCAGCAATAAAGGGTAGATACAGGTGTATACTGTGTCGGAGGCACACAACACCCACTAACTACTGCAGATGCCTGTATGAGAGAACACCAGCAATAAAGTGTATATACAGGTGTATACTGTGCTGTGCTGGAGGCAAACAACAGCCACTAACTCCTGCAGATGCCTGTATGAGAGAACACCAGCAATAAAGGGTAGATACAGGTGTATACTGTGCTGTAGGCACTCAACACCCATAACTCCTGCAGATGGCTGTATGAGAGAACACCAGCAATAAAGGGTAGATACAGGGATATACTGTGCTGTAGGCACACAACACCCACTAACTCCTGCAGATGCCTGTATGAGAGAACACCAGCAATAAAGGGTAGATACAGGTCTATACTATGCTGTGATGTAGGGACTCAACACCCACTAACTCTTGCAGATGCCTGTATGAGAGAACACCAGCAATAAAGGGTAGATACAGGTGTATACTATGCTGTGCTGTAGGCACACAACACCCACTAACTCCTGCAGATGCCTGTATGCGAGAACACCAGCAATAAAGGGTAGATACAGGTGTATTCTGTGCTGTGCTGTAGGCACACAACACCCACTAACTCCTGCAGATGCCTGTATGAGAGAACACAAGCAATAAAGGGTAGTTACAGGTGTATACTGTGCTGTGATGTAGGCACTCAACACCCACTAACTCCTGCAGATGCCTGTACAAGAGAACACCAGCAATAAACGGTAGATACAGGTGTATACCATGCTGTAGGCACACAACACCCACTAACTCCTGCAGATGCCTGTATGAGAGAACACCAGCAATAAAGGGTAGATACAGGTATATGCTGTCCTGTAGGCACTCAACACCCACTAACTTCTACAGATGCCGGTATGAGAGAACACCAGCAATAAAGGGTAGATACAGGTGTATACTGCTGTGCTGTAGGCACACAACACCCACAAACTCCTGCAGATGCCTGTATGAGAGAACACCAGCAATAAAGTGTATATACAGGTGTATACTGTGCTGTGCTGGAGGCACACAACAGCCACAAACTCCTGCAGATGCCTGTATGAGAGAACACCAGCAATAAAGGGGAGATACAGGAGTATACTATGCTGTGCTGTAGGCACACAACACCCACTAACTCCTGCAGATACCTGTACAAGAGACCACCAGCAATAAAGTGTATATTCAGGTGTATACTGTGCTGTGCTGGAGGCACACAACAACCACTAACTCCGGCAGATGCCTATATGAGAGAACACCAGCAATAAAGGGTAGATACGGGTGTATACTGTGCTGTAGGCACTCAACACCCATAACTCCTGCAGATGGCTGTATGAGAGAACACCAGCAATAAAGGGTAGATACAGGGGTATCCTGTGCTGTAGGCACACAACACCCACTAACTTCTTCAGATGCCCGTATGAGAGAACACCACCAATAAAGGGTAGATACAGGTGTATACTGTGCTGTGCTGTAGGGACTCAACACCCACTAACTCCTGCAGATGGCTGTATGAGAGAACGCCAGCAATAAAGGGTAGATACAGGGGTATACTGTGCTGTAGGCACACAACACCCACTAACTACTGCAGATGCCTGTACAAGAGAACACCAGAAATAAAGGGTAGATACAGGAGTATACTATGCTGTGCTGTAGGCACACAACATCCACTAACTCTTGCAGATGCCTGTATGAGAGAACACCAGCAATAAAGGGTAGATACAGGTGTATACTGTGCTGTGATGTAGGTACTCAACACCCACTAACTCCTGCAGATGCCTGTATGAGAGAACACCAGCAATAAAGGGTAGATACAGGTGTATACTATGCTGTGCTGTAGGCACACAACGCCCACTAACTCCTGCAGATGCCTGTATTACAGAACACCAGCAATAAAAGGTAGATACAGGTGTATACTGTGCTGGAGGCACACAACACCCACTAACCCCTGTAATGCTTGTATGAGAGAACAACCGCAATAAAGGGTAGATACAGGTGTATACAGTGCTGTTCTGTAGGCACACAACACCCACTAACTCCTGCAGATGTCTGTATTAGAGAACACCAGCAATAAAGGGTAGAAATAGGTGTATACTGTGCTGGAGGCACACAACACCCACTAACTCCTGCAGATGCCTGAATGAGAGAATGCCAGCAATAAAGGGTAGATACATGTGTGTACTGTGCTATGCTGTGCTTTAGGCACACAACACCCACTAACTCCTGCAGATGCCTGTACAAGAGAACACCAGCAATAAAGGGTAGATACAGGTGTATACTATGCTGTAGGAACACAACACTCACTAACTTCTGCAGATTCCTGTATGAGAGAACACCAGCAATAAAAGGTAGATACAGGTGTATACTGTGCTGGAGGCACACAACACCCACAAACTCCCTCAGATGCCAGTATGAGAGAACACCAGCAATAAAGGGTAGATACAGGTGTATGCTGTCTTGTAGGCACTCAACACCCACTAACTCCTACATATGCTGGTATGAGAGAACACCAGCAATAAAGGGTAGATACAGGAGAATACTATGCTGTGCTGTAGGCACACAACACCCACTAACTCCTGCAGATGCCTGTACAAGAGACCACCAGCAATAAAGTGTATATTCAGGTATATACTGTGCTGTGCTGGAGGTACACAACAACCACTAACTCCGGCAGATGCCTATATGAGAGAACACCAGCAATAAAGGGTAGATACGGGTGAATACTGTGCTGTAGGCACTCAACACCCATAACTCCTGCAGATGGCTGTATGAGAGAACACCAGCAATAAAGGGTAGATACAGGGGTATCCTGTGCTGTAGGCACACAACACCCACTAACTTCTTCAGATGCCCGTATGAGAGAACACCACCAATAAAGGGTAGATACAGGTGTATACTGTGCTGTGCTGTAGGGACTCAACACCCACTAACTCCTGCAGATGGCTGTATGAGAGAACGCCAGCAATAAAGGGTAGATACAGGGGTATACTGTGCTGTAGGCACACAACACCCACTAACTACTGCAGATGCCTGTACAAGAGAACACCAGAAATAAAGGGTAGATACAGGAGTATACTATGCTGTGCTGTAGGCACACAACATCCACTAACTCTTGCAGATGCCTGTATGAGAGAACACCAGCAATAAAGGGTAGATACAGGTGTATACTGTGCTGTGATGTAGGTACTCAACACCCACTAACTCCTTCAGATGCCTGTATGAGAGAACACCAGCAATAAAGGGTAGATACAGGTGTATACTATGCTGTGCTGTAGGCACACAACGCCCACTAACTCCTGCAGATGCCTGTATTACAGAACACCAGCAATAAAAGGAAGATACAGGTGTATACTGTGCTGGAGGCACACAACACCCACTAACCCCTGTAATGCTTGTATGAGAGAACAACCGCAATAAAGGGTAGATACAGGTGTATACAGTGCTGTTCTGTAGGCACACAACACCCACTAACTCCTGCAGATGTCTGTATTAGAGAACACCAGCAATAAAGGGTAGAAATAGGTGTATACTGTGCTGGAGGCACACAACACCCACTAACTCCTGCAGATGCCTGAATGAGAGAATGCCAGCAATAAAGGGTAGATACATGTGTGTACTGTGCTATGCTGTGCTTTAGGCACACAACACCCACTAACTCCTGCAGATGCCTGTACAAGAGAACACCAGCAATAAAGGGTAGATACAGGTGTATACTATGCTGTAGGCACACAACACTCACTAACTTCTGCAGATTCCTGTATGAGAGAACACCAGCAATAAAAGGTAGATACAGGTGTATACTGTGCTGGAGGCACACAACACCCACAAACTCCCTCAGATGCCTGTATGAGAGAACACCAGCAATAAAGGGTAGATACAGGTGTATGCTGTCTTGTAGGCACTCAACACCCACTAACTCCTACATATGCTGGTATGAGAGAACACCAGCAATAAAGGGTAGATACAGGAGTATACTATGCTGTGCTGTAGGCACACAACACCCACTAACTCCTGCAGATGCCTGTACAAGAGACCACCAGCAATAAAGTGTATATTCAGGTATATACTGTGCTGTGCTGGAGGTACACAACAACCACTAACTCCGGTAGATGCCTATATGAGAGAACACCAGCAATAAAGGGGAGATACGGGTGAATACTGTGCTGTAGGCACAAACACCCATAACTCCTGCAGATGGCTGTATGAGAGAACACCAGCAATAAAGGGTAGATACAGGGGTATCCTGTGCTGTAGGCACACAACACCCACTAACTTCTTCAGATGCCCGTATGAGAGAACACCACCAATAAAGGGTAGATACAGGTGTATACTGTGCTGTGCTGTAGGGACTCAACACCCACTAACTCCTGCAGATGGCTGTATGAGAGAACGCCAGCAATAAAGGGTAGATACAGGGGTATACTGTGCTATAGGCACACAACACCCACTAACTACTGCAGATGCCTGTACAAGAGAACACCAGAAATAAAGGGTAGATACAGAAGTATACTATGCTGTGCTGTAGGCACACAACATCCACTAACTCTTGCAGATGCCTGTATGAGAGAACACCAGCAATAAAGGGTAGATACAGGTGTATACTGTGCTGTGATGTAGGTACTCAACACCCACTAACTCCTGCAGATGCCTGTATGAGAGAACACCAGCAATAAAGGGTAGATACAGGTGTATACTATGCTGTGCTGTAGGCACACAACGCCCACTAACTCCTGCAGATGCCTGTATTACAGAACACCAGCAATAAAAGGTAGATACAGGTGTATACTGTGCTGGAGGCACACAACACCCACTAACCCCTGTAATGCTTGTATGAGAGAACAACCGCAATAAAGGGTAGATACAGGTGTATACAGTGCTGTTCTGTAGGCACACAACACCCACTAACTCCTGCAGATGTCTGTATTAGAGAACACCAGCAATAAAGGGTAGAAATAGGTGTATACTGTGCTGGAGGCACACAACACCCACTAACTCCTGCAGATGCCTGTATGAGAGAACACCAGCAATAAAGGGTAGATACATGTGTGTACTGTGCTATGCTGTGCTTTAGGCACACAACACCCACTAACTCCTGCAGATGCCTGTACAAGAGAACACCAGCAATAAAGGGTAGATACAGGTGTATACTATGCTGTAGGCACACAACACTCACTAACTTCTGCAGATTCCTGTATGAGAGAACACCAGCAATAAAGGGTAGATACAGGTGTATGCTGTCTTGTAGGCACTCAACACCCACTAACTCCTACATATGCTGGTATGAGAGAACACCAGCAATAAAGGGTAGATACAGGAGTATACTATGCTATGCTGTAGGCACACAACACCCACTAACTCCTGCAGATGCCTGTACAAGAGACCACCAGCAATAAAGTGTATATTCAGGTATATACTGTGCTGTGCTGGAGGTACACAACAACCACTAACTCCGGCAGATGCCTATATGAGAGAACACCAGCAATAAAGGGTAGATACGGGTGAATACTGTGCTGTAGGCACTCAACACCCATAACTCCTGCAGATGGCTGTATGAGAGAACACCAGCAATAAAGGGTAGATACAGGGGTATCCTGTGCTGTAGGCACACAACACCCACTAACTTCTTCAGATGCCCGTATGAGAGAACACCACCAATAAAGGGTAGATACAGGTGTATACTGTGCTGTGCTGTAGGGACTCAACACCCACTAACTCCTGCAGATGGCTGTATGAGAGAACGCCAGCAATAAAGGGTAGATACAGGGGTATACTGTGCTGTAGGCACACAACACCCACTAACTACTGCAGATGCCTGTACAAGAGAACACCAGAAATAAAGGGTAGATACAGGAGTATACTATGCTGTGCTGTAGGCACACAACATCCACTAACTCTTGCAGATGCCTGTATGAGAGAACACCAGCAATAAAGGGTAGATACAGGTGTATATTGTGCTGTGATGTAGGTACTCAACACCCTCTAACTCCTGCAGATGCCTGTATGAGAGAACACCAGCAATAAAGGGTAGATACAGGTGTATACTATGCTGTGCTGTAGGCACACAACGCCCACTAACTCCTGCAGATGCCTGTATTACAGAACACCAGCAATAAAAGGTAGATACAGGTGTATACTGTGCTGGAGGCACACAACACCCACTAACCCCTGTAATGCTTGTATGAGAGAACAACCGCAATAAAGGGTAGATACAGGTGTATACAGTGCTGTTCTGTAGGCACACAACACCCACTAACTCCTGCAGATGTCTGTATTAGAGAACACCAGCAATAAAGGGTAGAAATAGGTGTATACTGTGCTGGAGGCACACAACACCCACTAACTCCGGCAGATGCCTGTATGAGAGAATGCCAGCAATAAAGGGTAGATACATGTGTGTACTGTGCTATGCTGTGCTTTAGGCACACAACACCCACTAACTCCTGCAGATGCCTGTACAAGAGAACACCAGCAATAAAGGGTAGATACAGGTGTATACTATGCTGTAGGCACAAACACTCACTAACTTCTGCAGATTCCTGTATGAGAGAACACCAGCAATAAAAGGTAGATACAGGTGTATACTGTGCTGGAGGCACACAACACCCACAAACTCCCTCAGATGCCTGTATGAGAGAACACCAGCAATAAAGGGTAGATACAGGTGTATGCTATCTTGTAGGCACTCAACACCCACTAACTCCTACATATGCTGGTATGAGAGAACACCAGCAATAAAGGGTAGATACAGGAGTATACTATGCTGTGCTGTAGGCACACAACACCCACTAACTCCTGCAGATGCCTGTACAAGAGACCACCAGCAATAAAGTGTATATTCAGGTATATACTGTGCTGTGCTGGAGGCACACAACAACCACTAACTCCGGCAGATGCCTATATGAGAGAACACCAGCAATAAAGGGTAGATACGGGTGTATACTGTGCTGTAGGCACTCAACACCCATAACTCCTGCAGATGGCTGTATGAGAGAACACCAGCAATAAAGGGTAGATACAGGGGTATCCTGTGCTGTAGGCACACAACACCCACTAACTTCTTCAGATGCCCGTATGAGAGAACACCCCCAATAAAGGGTAGATACAGGTGTATACTGTGCTGTAGGCACTCAACACCCATAACTCCTGCAGATGGCTGTATGAGAGAACTCCAGCAATAAAGGGTAGGTACAGGTGTATACTGTGCTGTGATGTAGGCACTCAACACCCACTAACTCCTGCAGATGCCTGTACAAGAGAACACCAGCAATAAAAGGTAGATACAGGTGTATACCATGCTGTAGACACACAACACCCACTAACTCCTGCAGATGCCTGTATGAGAGAACACCAGCAATAAAGGGTAGATACGGATGTATACTGTGCTGTAGGCACTCAACACCCATACCTCCTCCAGATGGCTGTATTAGAGAACACCAGCAATAAAGGGTAGAAATAGGTGTATACTGTGCTGGAGGCACACAACACCCACTAACTCCTGCAGATGCCTGTATGATAGAATGCCAGCAATAAAGGGTAGATACATGTGTGTACTGTGCTATGCTGTGCTTTAGGCACACAACACCCACTAACTCCTGCAGATGCCTGTATTAGAGAACACCAGCAATAAAGGTTAGATACAGGTATATAGTGTGTTGTGATGTAGGCACTCGACACCCACTAAGGCCGCGTACACACGCGGGGACTGTTCGCCCAACTTTGTCCGTCAAACAGTTTCGGCAAACAGTCCGCTCAAAATTAGCATGGACGGACATGGCCACACACGACGGACGAACAGTTTGGTGAAACCGTGCGCGATGACGTGAACGGCACGTACGACGGGACGAAAAATACGACGTCCTATACACTGCATTATAATTTTCGGCGTGAAAATCCTTTCTGGGCATGCGCGCAACTTTGTTTGACGAACAAGCCTACACACGAGCGTACTGTTCGCTGAAACAAGGTTTCAGCGGACAGTTTTTCGGAAATTCCGAAAAACCTTGTTCGTCAAACTGTCCGCTGAAACTGTCCGCTGAAAGCCCACACACGAGCGGACTGTCCGCCCAAACACTGTTCAGCGGACAAAGTTGGGCGAACAGTCCGCCCGTGTGTACGCGGCCTAAGTCCTGCAGATGCCTGTACAAGAGGCCACCAGCAATAAACTGTATATTCAGGTGTATACTGTGCTGTGCTGGAGGCACACAACAACCACTAACTCCGGCAGATGCCTATATGAGAGAACACCAGCAATAAAGGGTAGATACGGATGTATACTGTGCTGTAGGCACTCTACACCCATACCTCCTCCAGATGGCTGTATGAGAGAACACCAGCAATAAAGGGTAGATACAGGGGTATCCTGTGCTGTAGGCACACAACACCCACTAACTTCTTCAGATGCCCATATGAGAGAACACCACCAATAAAGGGTAGATACAGGTGTATACTGTGCTGTGCTGTAGGGACTCAACACCCACTAACTCCTGCAGATGGCTGTATGAGAGAACGCCAGCAATTAAGGGTAGATACAGGGGTATACTGTGCTGTAGGCACACAACACCCACAAACTACTGCAGATGCCTGTACAAGAGAACACCAGAAATAAAGGGTAGATACAGGAGTATACTATGCTGTGCTGTAGGCACACAACATCCACTAACTCTTGCAGATGCCTGTATGAGAGAACACCAGCAATAAAGGGTAGATACAGGTGTATACTGTGCTGTGATGTAGGTACTCAACACCCACTATCTCCTGCAGATGCCTGTATGAGAGAACACCAGCAATAAAGGGTAGATACAGGTGTATACTATGCTGTGCTGTAGGCACACAACGCCCACTAACTCCTGCAGATGCCTGTATTACAGAACACCAGCAATAAAAGGTAGATACAGGTGTATACTGTGCTGGAGGCACACAACACCCACTAACCCCATTAATGCTTGTATGAGAGAACAACCGCAATAAAGGGTAGATACAGGTGTATATAGTGCTGTTCTGCAGGCACACAACACCCACTAACTCATGCAGATGTCTGTATTAGAGAACACCAGCAATAAAGGGTAGAAATAGGTGTATACTGTGCTGGAGGCACACAACACCCACTAACTCCTGCAGATGCCTGTATGATAGAATGCCAGCAATAAAGGGTAGATACATCTGTGTACTGTGCTATGCTGTGCTTTAGGCACACAACACCCACTAACTCCTGCAGATGCCTGTATTAGAGAACACCAGCAATAAAGGGTAGATACAGGAATATAGTGTGTTGTGATGTAGGCACTCGACACCCACTAACTCCTGCAGATGCCTGTACAAGAGAAAACCAGCAATAAAGGGTAGATACAGGTGTATACTATGCTGTAGGCACACAACACTCACTAACTCCTGCAGATTCCTGTATGAGAGAACACCAGCAATAAAAGGTAGATACAGGTGTATATTGCGCTGTAGGCACTCAACAGCCACTAACTCCTGCAGATGCCTATATGAGAGAACACAAGCAAAAAAGGGTAGATACAGGTGTATACTGTGCTGGAGGCACACAATACCCACTAACTCCTGCAGATTCTTGTATGAGAGAACAACAGCAATAAAGGGTAAATACAGGGGTATCCTGTGCTGTAGGCACACAACACCCACTAACTCCTGCAGATGCCTGTATGAGAGAACACCAGCAATAAAGGGTAGATACAAGTGTATACTGTGCCGGAGGCACACAATACCCACTAATAGTGATGGCCGAACGGTTCGCCCGGCGGTCGTTTCGCGGCGAATTTCCGACATTCGCGGTCCGCACGTTCGAACGCCTTTTTCCGTCGTTCGCCGCGGCGGACTTACGTGTTTAATGTATACAAGAACTTTAACCTTTGGTGACACGTTTATCATGTGATACAGGACAGCCAATTGAGACATGACAGCACATGGACACTTGTACATTCCCCCTAACCTATAAATACACCCGATCCGGTGGCCATTTTACATTCTTTCTTCTGTTAAGATAGGGACAGGTTCCTGTGTGGAGTAGGGAGAGATAAACCACTAGCTATTTGGTACACAAAAGTTCTTTTCAGGACTGGTATAGGTGTTAGGTGTTGATAGGTTTGCTGTGCTGCTGATTCTTGCAGCAGCCTGAGTGTCTTTTGTTAGTTTAGAGAAAGGGAAAGGACGGTGTATGCTACAGGGACAGCCAGATTAGTCTTTCATCATCATCATCATCATCATCATCATTAGCTGTTACTATCAAGGTCCACAAAAGAGCTGTTCCAGTAACCACTAATCGTTCTCTTTTTTTGCCAATTTGTATAGGGACAGGAAGGAAGCAGTGTTGTCAGGCAGTGAGGGTAATTTTAAAGACTTGCTGTTATTATTAGTTCCACAAAGGTTCTTTTCAGGACTGGTATCAGTGGTACAGTAATAGGCTTGTACATGTATAATATTCTTTCTTCCAAATATAGAAAGGATATTATACTTGACTGCTGCCCTTCTGCTGCAGTCTGCTAAACATTCACAACTCACTTGTTCCACAAAAGTTCTTATAAGGACTGGTAACTTGGTATAGGGTGCTACGGTACATAGGCTTGAGTGCGGTACAGTCTGCTGTTCTGTAAGGACCGCTATCGGTCCACAATAGATAGGGTTGACGTGCACCACTGCTGACCGCTGCCCTATACTGCAGCAGTCCTTCAGCGGTATAGGGACTGACGTACAGTCTGCTAATCACTAACACACAACCTGCTTGTTCCACAAAAGTTCTTATAAGGACTGGTAACTTGGTATAGGGTGCTACGGTACATAGGCTTGAGTGCGGTACAGTCTGCTGTTCTGTAAGGACCGCTATCGGTCCACAATAGATAGGGTTGACGTGCACCACTGCTGACCGCTGCCCTATACTGCAGCAGTCCTTCAGCGGTATAGGGACTGACGTACAGTCTGCTAAACACTAATACACAACCTGCTTGGTCCACAAAAGTTCTTATAAGGACTGGTAACTTGGTATAGGGTGCTACGGTACATAGGCTTGAGTGCGGTACAGTCTGCTGTTCTGTAAGGACCGCTATCGGTCCACAATAGATAGGGTTGACGTGCACCACTGCTGACCGCTGCCCTATACTGCAGCAGTCCTTCAGCGGTATAGGGACTGACGTACAGTCTGCTAAACACTAATACACAACCTGCTTGGTCCACAAAAGTTCTTATAAGGACTGGTAACTTGGTATAGGGTGCTACGGTACATAGGCTTGAGTGCGGTACAGTCTGCTGTTCTGTAAGGACCGCTATCGGTCCACAATAGATAGGGTTGACGTGCACCACTGCTGACCGCTCACCTATACTGCAGCAGTCCTTCAGCGGTATAGGGACTGACGTACAGTCTGCTAATCACTAACACACAACCTGCTTGTTCCACAAAAGTTCTTATAAGGACTGGTAACTTGGTATAGGGTGCTACGGTACATAGGCTTGAGTGCGGTACAGTCTGCTGTTCTGTAAGGACCGCTATCGGTCCACAATAGATAGGGTTGACGTGCACCACTGCTGACCGCTGCCCTATACTGCAGCAGTCCTTCAGCGGTATAGGGACTGACGTACAGTCTGCTAAACACTAACACACAACCTGCTTGGTCCACAAAAGTTCTTATAAGGACTGGTAACTTGGTATAGGGTGCTACGGTACATAGGCTTGAGTGCGGTACAGTCTGCTGTTCTGTAAGGACCGCTATCGGTCCACAATAGATAGGGTTGACGTGCACCACTGCTGACCGCTGCCCTATACTGCAGCAGTCCTTCAGCGGTATAGGGACTGACGTACAGTCTGCTAAACACTAATACACAACCTGCTTGGTCCACAAAAGTTCTTATAAGGACTGGTAACTTGGTATAGGGTGCTACGGTACATAGGCTTGAGTGCGGTACAGTCTGCTGTTCTGTAAGGACCGCTATCGGTCCACAATAGATAGGGTTGACGTGCACCACTGCTGACCGCTCACCTATACTGCAGCAGTCCTTCAGCGGTATAGGGACTGACGTACAGTCTGCTAATCACTAACACACAACCTGCTTGTTCCACAAAAGTTCTTATAAGGACTGGTAACTTGGTATAGGGTGCTACGGTACATAGGCTTGAGTGCGGTACAGTCTGCTGTTCTGTAAGGACCGCTATCGGTCCACAATAGATAGGGTTGACGTGCACCACTGCTGACCGCTGCCCTATACTGCAGCAGTCCTTCAGCGGTATAGGGACTGACGTACAGTCTGCTAAACACTAATACACAACCTGCTTGGTCCACAAAAGTTCTTATAAGGACTGGTAACTTGGTATAGGGTGCTACGGTACATAGGCTTGAGTGCGGTACAGTCTGCTGTTCTGTAAGGACCGCTATCGGTCCACAATAGATAGGGTTGACGTGCACCACTGCTGACCGCTGCCCTATACTGCAGCAGTCCTTCAGCGGTATAGGGACTGACGTACAGTCTGCTAAACACTAATACACAACCTGCTTGGTCCACAAAAGTTCTTATAAGGACTGGTAACTTGGTATAGGGTGCTACGGTACATAGGCTTGAGTGCGGTACAGTCTGCTGTTCTGTAAGGACCGCTATCGGTCCACAATAGATAGGGTTGACGTGCACCACTGCTGACCGCTCACCTATACTGCAGCAGTCCTTCAGCGGTATAGGGACTGACGTACAGTCTGCTAATCACTAACACACAACCTGCTTGTTCCACAAAAGTTCTTATAAGGACTGGTAACTTGGTATAGGGTGCTACGGTACATAGGCTTGAGTGCGGTACAGTCTGCTGTTCTGTAAGGACCGCTATCGGTCCACAATAGATAGGGTTGACGTGCACCACTGCTGACCGCTGCCCTATACTGCAGCAGTCCTTCAGCGGTATAGGGACTGACGTACAGTCTGCTAAACACTAATACACAACCTGCTTGGTCCACAAAAGTTCTTATAAGGACTGGTAACTTGGTATAGGGTGCTACGGTACATAGGCTTGAGTGCGGTACAGTCTGCTGTTCTGTAAGGACCGCTATCGGTCCACAATAGATAGGGTTGACGTGCACCACTGCTGACCGCTCACCTATACTGCAGCAGTCCTTCAGCGGTATAGGGACTAAGAGTTTTGTCACAGGGTCATTTAAAAAATGACATGCAGAGGAAGAGGCAGGCCCTTCCGCAGGGGTGGTAGGGGTAGGGCAGGAGCAACAGGCTTGAGCCAAAGTGGGAAGTTGCAGAAGGTGCGTTCAATTACTTTAAAGGATGCACCAGACTTGGTTGAGTGGCTCGCTCAGCCTTACTCTTCTGCACCCTCCTCATCCTCTCGATCTGCACCCTCTTCTTCACTCTCTGCTATGTGCACCCCCAAAGACACTACCACCAACAACACGACCACCACCACCACCACCACATACCTTCCGCTTGAGTCACTGGAATTATTTTCCGATCCATATCAAGAGGACATTTCTGATGCGCAGCCACTCTTGGTATTGGATCAGGAAGAGGAGGTAGCAACAAGCGCTACTCAGCAGTCTGACGCCAGTACCCAGATCAGCCCAAGGAGGAGGTTGGTCCCCGGTGTTGCTGCCTACTCTACTTATAGCGGTGGGGAAGGTGACGTTGATGATGACGTGTCTAGTGATGTCACGTGGGTGCCCACAAGAGAGGAAGAGGAGGGGAGTTCAGAGGGAGATATGGACCAGCAGATAGGGAGGAGAAGCAGCAATGACTTACATTGCACAGCAGGGACAAAGCAGACTGCAAATGTATCAGGAGCGAGTCATCGACCATGTACGGTCACATCTGGCGCTCCCAGGACACCGGCACATGGCTCCGCAGTGTGGGCTTTTTTTAACGTGTCCGCTGCTGACAATAGCGTTGCCATCTGCAATCTTTGCAGTCAACGCGTTAGTCGCGGTAAGCCCAATACTCACCTAGGGACGACCGCCTTAAGAAGGCACATGAGCAGCCATCACCGAGCCCAGTGGGAGCAACGGAACACACAAAGCCACACTGCAGGCTCTCACCGTCCAGCCTCGTCTTCTACTTCTCCTTCTCCTCTCTCCTCACAATTGTCCTCCACTCCACCTTCCATCACGCCAAGCTCACATTTTTCTGCAAAAAGGCAGGCTTCCGTGGGCCTAATGTTTGAGCGTAAAAAAATGATGACGCCGGATAACCCTCTTGCCCAACGGTTGGCGGCTGGCTTGTCAGAACTCATAGCCCGCCAACTACTGCCATATAAACTGGTGGACTCGGAGGCCTTTCGCAAATTTGTGGCCATTGGAACACCACAATGGAAGGTCCCAGGAAGGAAGTATTTCTCAGAGAAGGGCATCCCAGAGCTATATGGCCATGTTCAGCGGCAAGTGAATGTATCTCTGGCACACAGTGTCGGTGCCAAGATACATCTGACCACAGACACGTGGTCTAGCAAACACGGGCAGGGAAGGTATATCAGTTTTACTGCCCACTGGGTGAACCTTCTGACGGCCGTCAAGCATGTAACCCGTGGCACCCGTGTAGATTTGGTTTTACCGCCACGGATTGCATGCAGGCCTGACTCTTCTTCTCCTCCTCCTACTCCATCCTCCTCCCTCTCCTCCTCAGCTGCCTCCTCCTTTTCCGCTGCTAGCGTCTCTTCCACTGCACCGCCCAAGCTCCCCAGAACCTATTCCACATGCCAGGTGAGACGTTGCCATGCCGTGCTGCGTCTGTTGTGCCTGGAAGCAAAGAGCCACACTGGCCCGGCACTCCTTTCAGCTTTGCGTTCACAGGCAGATGAGTGGCTAACACCGCTCAATTTGACAGTTGGTAAAGTGGTGTGTGACAACGGTGCCAATCTGCTTAGCGCATTGAAACAGGGCAAAATCACGCACGTGCCGTGCATGGCACACGTCTTAAACTTGGTCGTGCAGCGATTCCTTGTCAAATACCCTGGGGTCCAGGACATCTTGCGGCAGGCAAGGAAAATCTCGGCCCATTTCAGAAGATCTTACACGGCCATGGCTCGCCTTGCTGACATTCAGCGGCGACACCATCTGCCGGTCAGACGTCTTATTTGCGATTGCCCGACGCGATGGAACTCAACCTTCTATATGCTTGATAGGCTGCTCCAGCAGAAACGTGCAGTTAACGTCTACCTGTATGAACTCTGCGAAAGAAACGGTTCTGGGGAGCTGGGTTTTTTTTCACCGCGCCAGTGGCTGCTCATGCGCGACACATGCAGACTTCTGCGGCCATTTGAGGAGATCACCAAACTGGTCAGTCGCAGCCATGGCGCCATCAGTGACATGGTACCTTATGCCTTCTTTCTGGAGCGTGCATTGCGTCGTGTCATTGATCAGGCTGTGGAGGAGCAGGAGCGGGAAGATGAGGAAGTCGCAATGCTGGATGAATTCCCAGGGGGGGCTACTCTATCTGAGACAAGTCAACAACAGGAGTCTGATGAGGAGTCAGAGGAGGATGGTGCCGGGGCGGATGAGCAGGAGCAAGAAGAGCATGCTTTAAACCTTTCTGGGATCCCTGTTGTGCGAGGATGGGGAGAGGAGAATGAAGAGGACGACATTATCCTGGATGATGAGCAGGAGCCAGGCCACCACACCGCTTCCACTTTAGTGCAAATGGGGGCCTTCATGCTCCAGTGTTTTAATAGGGACCCCCGTATAAAAAGCATGAGGGTCAAGGACCAGTACTGGGTGGCAACGTACTTAGACCCCCGGTACAAACACAAAATGGCGGAAATGTTACCGCCGTCGCAGAGGGCTGTCAGAATGCAGCACTTCCAGGCCTTGCTTCGAGAAATGCTGCATTCTGCTTTTGCGTGCGCTGGCAGAGGAGCAATTCCCACTCCCAGAGAAGGATTTGCGGGTACCAATCCAACAGCGCCTGCAAGAAGAGGCCGGTTTGAAGATGTGTTGGTGACTTCGGATATGAGGTCATTCTTTCAGCCGACCCATCGACAGGTGTCATCCGGATCCAGCATCAGGGAACGCCTAGACCGTCAGGTGTCCGACTACATTGGGTTAACGGCCGATGTGGACGCTCTGAGGAGTGATGAACCCCTAGACTACTGGGTGGGCAGGCTTGACCTCTGGCCAGAGCTTGCCCAATTTGCAATCGAACTGTTGGCTTGCCCCTCATCCAGTGTCCTGTCCGAAAGGACGTTCAGCGCAGCAGGGGGGATTGTGACCGATAAGCGTACTCGCCTAGCTCACCACAGTGTTAACTACCTCACATTTCTAAAAATGAATGAGGCATGGATCTCGGAGGAATTCAACACATGTGATCAGTAGACCATGTATATGTCTATAAACAATTTTTGGAATCAAGCACACAGACCTTCTTAATTCATTTGGCTCACTTCCCTGACCCAAAAAAGCACACCGTACTATATGCCCCTACCCTCCTCTTTGAAGAGGTTGAGCGGTGTCATATTTCTACTGGGGCTGCTTATTATGAGGGGTTCCCACCATCCCTGTGCTGTGCTGACTTCCTCCTGGGTGTTCTTATTATGAGGGGCTCCCACCATCCCTGTGCTGTGCTGACTTCCTCCTGGGGGTTCTTATTATGAGGGGATCACACCATCCCTGTGCTGTGCTGACTTCCTCCTGGGGCTGCTTACGGTGCTGCTGTCAGCGCTGTATGTCACGGAGCTGCTGTCAGCGCTGTATGTCACGGAGCTGCTGTCAGCGCTGTATGTCACGGAGCTGCTGTCAGCGCTGTATGTCACGGAGCTGCTGTCAGCGCTGTATGTCACGGAGCTGCTGTCAGCGCTGTATGTCACGGAGCTGCTGTCAGCGCTGTATGTCACGGAGCTGCTGTCAGCGCTGTATGTCACGGAGCTGCTGTCAGCGCTGTATGTCACGGAGCTGCTGTCAGCGCTGTATGTCACGGAGCTGCTGTCAGCGCTGTATGTCACGGTGCTGCTGTCAGCGCTGTATGTCACGGAGCTGCTGTCAGCGCTGTATGTCACGGAGCTGCTGTCAGTGCTGTATGTCACGGAGCTGCTGTCAGCGCTGTATGTCACGGAGCTGCTGTCAGCGCTGTATGTCACGGAGCTGCTGTCAGCGCTGTATGTCACGGTGCTGCTGTCAGCGCTGTATGTCACGGAGCTGCTGTCAGCGCTGTATGTCACGGAGCTGCTGTCAGCGCTGTATGTCACGGAGCTGCTGTCAGCGCTGTATGTCACGGAGCTGCTGTCAGCGCTGTATGTCACGGAGCTGCTGTCAGCGCTGTATGTCACGGTGCTGATGTCAGTGCTCTGTATTACGGTGCTGCTGTCAGTGCTCTGTATCTCCTGCACCCTCTTGTTTGCCTACCCTGGTCCCTGACCTTCCCTCTCCTCCATTGCCTTCATTAGCTCCATAGTCCTGAATTGTCAGAACAATTTCCCAAATAAAAAAAAAATGCTTGTAGTTATCGATCCCAAATTCACCTCATACATGTATTATGCTATTGTCCAGGTGGTGGGACTACGTGCTACCCCCTAATAATTACCCCGTGGCCGCAAATTCGACCTAAAGGTTTGCGAAATTCGCCTCCCATTGAAGTCAATGGAGCCCGCGGCGAACGGTCGTTTTCGCGAACGTTTGTGTCCGTTCGCGTTTCGCGTTCGCGAAACGTCCCGTCGGAAGTTCGTCCATCACTACCCACTAACTACTGCAGATGCCTGTATGAGAGAACAAGAGCAATAAAGGGTAGATACAGGTGTATACTGTGCTGTAGGCTCTCAACACCCATAACTCCTGCAGATGCCTGTATGAGAGAACTCCAGCAATAAAGGGTAAATACAGGTGTATACTATGCTGTAGGCACACAACACTCACTAACTCCTGCAGATTCCTGTATGAGAGAACACCAGCAATAAAAGGTAGATACAGGTGTATATTGCGCTGTAGGCACTCAACAGCCACTAACTCCTGCAGATGCCTATATGAGAGAACACAAGCAAAAAAGGGTAGATACAGGTGTATACTGTGCTGTAGGCTCTCAACACCCATAACTCCTGCAGATGGCTGTATGAGAGAACTCCAGCAATAAAGGGTAAATACAGGGGTATCCTGTGCTGTAGGCACACAACACCCACTAACTCCTGCAGATGCCTGTATGAGAGAACACCAGCAATAAAGGGTAGATACAAGTGTATACTGTGCCGGAGGCACACAATACCCACTAACTACTGCAGATGCCTGTATGAGAGAACAAGAGCAATAAAGGGTAGATACAGGTGTATACTGTGCTGTAGGCTCTCAACACCCATAACTCCTGCAGATGCCTGTATGAGAGAACTCCAGCAATAAAGGGTAAATACAGGGGTATCCTGTGCTGTAGGCACACAACACCCACTAACTCCTGCAAATGCCTGTATGAGAGAACACCAGCAATAAAGGGTAGATACAAGTGTATACTGTGCCGGAGGCACACAACACCCACTAACTACTGCAGATGCCTGTATGAGAGAACAAGAGCAATAAAGGGTAGATACAGGTGTATACTGTGCTGGAGGCACACAACACCCACAAACTCCCTCAGATGCCTGTATGAGAGAACACCAGCAATAAAGGGTAGATACAGGTGTATGCTGTCTTGTAGGCACTGAACACCCACTAACTCCTACAGATGCTGGTATGAGAGAACACCAGCATTAAAGGGAAGATACAGGTGTATACTGTGCCGGACGCACACAACACCCACTAACTCCTGCAGATGCCTGTACAAGAGAACACCAAAATAAAGGGTAGATACAGGAGTATACTATGCTGTGCTGTAGGCACACAACATCCACTAACTCTTGCAGATGCCTGTATGAGAGAACACCAGCAATAAAGGGTAGATACAGGTGTATACTGTGCTGTGATGTAGGTACTCAACACCCACTAACTCCTGCAGATGCCTGTATGAGAAAACACCAGCAATAAAGGGTAGATACAGGTGTATACTATGCTGTGCTGTAGGCACACAACGCCCACTAACTCCTGCAGATGCCTGTATTACAGAACACCAGCAATAAAAGGTAGATACAGGTGTATACTGTGCTGGAGGCACACAACACCCACTAACCCCATTAATGCTTGTATGAGAGAACAACCGCAATAAAGGGTAGATACAGGTGTATACAGTGCTGTTCTGCAGGTACACAACACCCACTAACTCCTGCAGATGCCTGTATGATAGAATGCCAGCAATAAAGGGTAGATACATGTGTGTACTGTGCTATGCTGTGCTTTAGGCACACAACACCCACTAACTCCTGCAGATGCCTGTATTAGAGAACACCAGCAATAAAGGGTAGATACAGGTATATAGTGTGTTGTGATGTAGGCACTCGACACCCACTAACTCCTGCAGATGCCTGTACAAGAGAAAACCAGCAATAAAGGGTAGATACAGGTGTATACTATGCTGTAGGCACACAACACTCACTAACTCCTGCAGATTCCTGTATGAGAGAACACCAGCAATAAAAGGTAGATACAGGTGTATATTGCGCTGTAGGCACTCAACAGCCACTAACTCCTGCAGATGCCTATATGAGAGAACACAAGCAAAAAAGGGTAGATACAGGTGTATACTGTGCTGGAGGCACACAATACCCACTAATTCCTGCAGATTCTCTTATGAGAGAACAACAGCAATAAAGGGTAGATACAGGTGTATACTGTGCTGTAGGCTCTCAACACCCATAACTCCTGCAGATGGCTGTATGAGAGAACTCCAGTAATAAAGGGTAAATACAGGGGTATCCTGTGCTGTAGGCACACAACACCCACTAACTCCTGCAGATGCCTGTATGAGAGAACACCAGCATTAAAGGGAAGATACAGGTGTATACTGTGCCGGAGGCACACAACACCCACTAACTACTGCAGATGCCTGTATGAGAGAACAAGAACAAAAAAGGGTAGATACAGGTGTACAACACCCACTAACTACTGCAGATGCCTGTACAAGAGAACACCAGCAATAAAGTGTATATACAGGTGTATACTGTGCTGTGCTGGAGGCACACAACAGCCACTAACTCCTGCAGATGCCTGTATGAGTGAACACCAGCAATAAAGGGTAGATACAGGAGTATACTATGTTGTGCTGTAGGCACACAACACCCACTAACTCCTGCAGATGCCTGTACAAGAGAACATCAGTAATAAAGTGTATATTCAGGTGTATACTGTGCTGTGCTGGAGGCACACAGCACCCACTAACTCCTGCAGATGGCTGTATGAGAGAACGCCAGCAATAAAGGGTAGATACAGGGGTATCCTGTACTGTAGGCACACAACACCCACTAACTCCTGCAGATGCCTGTATGAGAGAACACCAGCAATAAAGGGTAGATACAGGTGTACTATGCTATGATGTAGGCACACAACACCCACTAACTCCTGCAGATGCCTGTATGAGAGAACACCACCAATAAAGGGTAGATACAGGAGTATACTGTCCCGGAGGCACACAGCACCCACTAACTACTGCAGATGCCTTTATGAGAGAACACCAGCAATAAAGGGTAGATACAGGTGTATACTATGTTGCGCTGTAGGCACACAACACCCACTAACTCCTGCAGATGCCTGTACAAGAAAACACCAGCAATAGAGTGTAGATACAGGTGTATACTGTGCTGTGCTGTAAGCACACAACACCCACTAACTCCTGGAGATGTCTGTATGACAGAACACCAGCAATAAAGGGTAGACACAGGTGTATACAGTGCTGTGATGCCTTTACAAGAGAACACCATCAATAAATGGTAAAGGCAGGTGTATACTGTGCTGGAGGCACACAACACCCACTAACTCCTGCAGATGCCTGTATTAGAGAACACCAGCAATAAAGGGTAGAAACAGGTGTATACTGTGCTGGAGGCACACAACACCCACTAACTACTGCAGATGCCGGTATGAGAGAACACCAGCAATAAAGGGTAGATACAGGTGCATACTGTGCTGTGCTGTAGGCACACAACACCCACTAACTCCTGCAGATGCCTGTATGAGAGAACACCAGCAATAAAGGGTAGATACACGTGTATACTGTGCCAGTGGCACACAACACCCACTAACTACTGCAGATGCCTGTATGAGAGAACACCAGCAATAAAGGATAGATACAGGTGTATACTGTGCCGGAGGCACGCAACACCCACTAACTACTGCAGATCTCTTTATGAGAGAACATCAGCAATAAAGGGTAGATACAGCTGTATACTGTGCCAGAGGCACACAACACCCACTAACTACTGCAGATGCCTTTATGAGAGAACACCAGCAATAAAGGGTAGATACAGGAGTATACTATGCTGTGCTGTAGGCACACAACACCCACTAACTCTTGCAGATGCCTGTACAAGAGAACACCATCAATAAAGGGTAGATACAGGTGTATACTATGCTGTAGGCACACAACACCCACTAACTCCTGCAGATGCCTGTATGAGAGAAAGCCAGCAATAAAGGGTAGATACAGGTGTGTGCTGTGTTGTGATGTGCTTTAGGCACACAACACCCACAAACTCCTTCAGATGCCTATATGAGAGAATACCAGCAATAAAGGGTAGATACAGGTGTATGCTGTCTTGTAGGCACTCAAACACCCACTAACTCCTGCGGATGCTGGTATGAGAGAACACCAGCAATAAAGGGTAGATACAGGTGTATACTATACTGTGCTGTAGGCACACAACACTCACTAACTCCTGCAGATGCCTGTACAAGAGAACACTATCAATAAAGGGTAGATACAGGTGTATACTATGCTGTAGGCACACAACACCCAATAACTCCTGCAGCTGCCTGTATGAGAGAATGCCAGCAATAAAGGGTAGATACAGGTGTGTGCTGTGTTGTGATGTGCTTTAGGCACACAACACCAACTAACTCCTGCAGATGCCTGTATAAGAGAATATCAGCAATAAAGGGTAGATACACGTCTATACTGTGCCAGAGGCACACAATACCCACTAACTCCTACAGATGCCTGTATGAGAGAACACCAGCAATAAAGGGTAGATACACGTGTATACTGTGCCAGAGGCACACAACACCCACTAACTACTGCAGATGCCTGTATGAGAGCACACCAGCAATAAAGGATAGATACAGGTGTATACTGTGCCGGAGCCACACAACACCCACTAACTACTGCAGATGCCTTTATGAGAGAACACCAGCAATAAAGGGTAAATACAGGAGTATACTATGCTGTGATGTAGGGACTCAACACCCACTAAGTCCTGCAGATGCCTGTATTAGAGAACACCAGCAATAAAGTGTAGATACAGGTGTATACTGTGCTGTGCTGTAAGCACACAACACCCACTAACTCCGGCAGATGTCTGTATGAGAGAACACCAGCAATAAAGGGTAGATACAGGTATATACTGTGCTGTCATGTAGGCACTCAACACCCACGAACTCCTGCAGATGCCTGTACAAGAGAACACCATCAATAAATGGTAGATACAGGTGTATACTGTACTGGAGGCACACAACACCCACTAACTCCTGCAGATGCCTGTATTAGAGAACACCAGCAATAAAGGGTAGAAACAGGTGTATACTGTGCTGGAGGCACACAACACCCACTATCTCCTGCAGATGGCTGTATGAGAGAACACCAGCAATAAAGGGTAGATACAGGGGTATCCTGTACTGTAGGCACACAACACCCACTAACTCCTGCAGATGCCTGTATGAGAGAACACCAGCAATAAAGGGTAGATACAGGTGTACTATGCTATGATGTAGGCACACAACACCCACTAACTCCTGCAGATGCCTGTATGAGAGAACACCACCAATAAAGGGTAGATACAGGTGTATACTGTGCTGTGCTGTAGGGACTCGACACCCACTAACTCCTGCAGATGGCTGTATGAGAGAACGCCAGCAATAAAGGGTAGAGACAGAGGTATACTATGCTGTAGGCACACAACACCCAATAACTCCTGCAGATGCCTGTATGAGAGAACACCAGCAATAAAGGGAAGATACACGTGTATACTGTGCTGTGCTGTAGGGACTCAACACCCACTAACTCCTGCAGATGGCTGTATGAGAGAACGCCAGCAATAAAGGGTAGAGACAGAGGTATACTATGCTGTAGGCACACAACACCCACTAACTACTGCAGATGCCTGTATGAGAGAACACCGGCAATAAAGGATAGATACAGGTGTATACTGTGCCGGAGGCACGCAACACCCACTAACTATTGCAGATGCCTTTATGAGAGAACACCAGCAGTAAAGGGTAGATACAGGTGTATACTGTGCCAGAGGCACACAACACCCACTAACTCCTGCAGATGCCTATATGAGAGAACACTAGCAATAAAGGTTAGATACAGGAGTATACTATGCTGTGCTGTAGGCACACAACACCCACTAACTCTTGCAGATGCCTGTACAAGAGAACACCATCAATAAAGGGTAGATACAGGTGTATACTCTGCTGTAGGCACACAACACCCACTAACTCCTGCAGATGCCTGTATGAGAGAAAGCCAGCAATAAAGGGTAGATACAGGTGTATGCTGTCTTGTAGGCACTCAAACACCCACTAACTCCTGCGGATGCTGGTATGAGAGAACACCAGCAATAAAGGGTAGATACAGGTGTATACTCTACTGTGCTGTAGGCACACAACACTCACTAACTCCTGCAGATGCCTGTACAAGAGAACACTATCAATAAAGGGTAGATACAGGTTTATACTATGCTGTAGGCACACAACACCCACTAACTCCTGCAGATGCCTGTATGAGAGAATGCCAGCAATAAAGGGTAGATACAGGTGTGTGCTGTGTTGTGATGTGCTTTAGGCACACAACACCAACTAACTCCTGCAGATGCCTGTATAAGAGAACACCATCAATAAGGGTAGATACAGGTGTATACTATGCTGTAGGCACACAACACCCACTAACTCCTACAGATGCCTGTATGAGAGAAAGCCAGCAATAAAGGGTAGATACAGGTGTGTGCTGTGTTGTGATGTGCTTTAGGCACACAACACCAACTAACTCCTGCAGATGCCTGTATAAGAGAACACCAGCAATATAAGGTAGATACAACTGTATACTGTGCTGGAGGCACACAACACCCACAAACTCCTTCAGATGCCTGTATGAGAGAATACCAGCAATAAAGGGTAGATACAGGTGTATGCTGTCTTGTAGGCACTCAAACACCCACTAACTCCTGCGGATGCTGGTATGAGAGAACACCAGCAATAAAGGGTAGATACAGGTGTATACTATACTGTGCTGTAGGCACACAACACTCACTAATTCCTGCAGATGCCTGTACAAGAGAACACTATCAATAAAGGGTAGATACAGGTGTATACTATGCTGTAGGCACACAACACCCAATAAATCCTGCAGATGCCTGTATGAGAGAATGCCAGCAATAAAGGGTAGATATAGGTGTGTGCTGTGTTGTGATGTGCTTTAGGCACACAACACCAACTAACTCCTGCAGATGCCTGTATAAGAGAATATCAGCAATAAAGGGTAGATACACGTGTATACTGTGCCAGAGGCACACAATACCCACTAACTCCTACAGATGCCTATATGAGAGAACACCAGCAATAAAGGGTAGATACACGTGTATACTGTGCCAGAGGCACACAACACCCACTAACTACTGCAGATGCCTGTATGAGAGAACACCAGCAATAAAGGAGAGATACAGGTGTATACTGTGCCGGAGGCACACAACACCCACTAACTACTGCAGATGCCTTTATGAGAGAACACCAGCAATAAAGGGTAAATACAGGAGTATACTATGCTGTGATGTAGGGACTCAACACCCACTAACTCCTGCAGATGCCTGTATTAGAGAACACCAGCAATAAAGTGTAGATACAGGTGTATACTGTGCTGTGCTGTAAGCACACAACACCCACTAACTCCTGCAGATGTCTGTATGAGAGAACACCAGCAATAAAGGGTAGATACATGTATATACTGTGCTGTGATGTAGGCACTCAACACCCACGAACTCCTGCAGATGCCTGTACAAGAGAACACCATCAATAAATGGTAGATACAGGTGTATACTGTGCTGGAGGCACACAACACCCACTAACTCCTGCAGATGCCTGTATTAGAGAACACCAGCAATAAAGGGTAGAAACAGGTGTATACTGTGCTGGATGCACACAACACCCACTAACTCCTGCAGATGGCTGTATGAGAGAACACCAGCAATAAAGGGTAGATACAGGGGTATCCTGTACTGTAGGCACACAACACCCACTAACTCCTGCAGATGCCTGTATGAGAGAACACCAGCAATAAAGGGTAGATACAGGTGTACTATGCTATGATGTAGGCACACAACACCCACTAACTCCTGCAGATGCCTGTATGAGAGAACACCAGCAATAAAGGGTAGTTACAGGTGTATACTGTGCCAGAGGTACACAACACCAACTAACTACTGCAGATGCCTTTATGAGAGAACACCAGCAATAAAGGGTAGATACAGGAGTATACTATGCTGTGCTGTAGGCACACAACACCCACTAACTCTTGCAGATGCCTGTACAAGAGAACACCATCAATAAAGGGTAGATACAGGTGTATACTATGCTGTAGGCACACAACACCCACTAACTCCTGCAGATGCCTGTATGAGAGAAAACCAGCAATAAAGGGTAGATACAGGTGTGTGCTGTGTTGTGATGTGCTTTAGGCACACAACACCAACTAACTCCTCCAGATGCCTGTATAAGAGAATATCAGCAATAAAGGGTAGATACACGTGTATACTGTGCCAGAGGCACACAATACCCACTAACTCCTGCAGATGCCTATATGAGAGAACACCAGCAATAAAGGGTAGATACACGTGTATACTGTGCCAGAGGCACACAACACCCACTAACTACTGCAGATGCCTGTATGAGAGAACACCAGCAATAAAGGAGAGATACAGGTGTATACTGTGCCGGAGGCACACAACACCCACTAACTACTGCAGATGCCTTTATGAGAGAACACCAGCAATGAAGGGTAAATACAGGAGTATACTATGCTGTGATGTAGGGACTTAACACCCACTAACTCCTGCAGATGCCTGTATTAGAGAACACCAGCAATAAAGTGTAGATACAGGTGTATACTGTGCTGTAAGCACACAACACCCACTAACTCCTGCAGATGTCTGTATGAGTGAACACCAGCAATAAAGGGTAGATACAGGTATATACTGTGCTGTGATGTAGGCACTCAGCACCCACGAACTCCTGCAGATGCCTGTACAAGAGAACACCATCAATAAATGGTAGATACAGGTGTATACTGTGCTGGAGGCACACAACACCCACTAACTCCTGCAGATGCCTGTATTAGAGAACACCAGCAATAAAGGGTAGAAACAGGTGTATACTGTGCTGGAGGCACACAACACCCACTAACTCCTGCAGATGGCTGTATGAGAGAACACCAGCAATAAAGGGTAGATACAGGGGTATCCTGTACTGTAGGCACACAACACCCACTAACTCCTGCAGATGCCTGTATGAGAGAACACCAGGAATAAAGGGTAGATACAGGTGTGCTATGCTATGATGTAGGCACACAACACCCACTAACTCCTGCAGATGCCTGTATGAGAGAACACCAGCAATAAAGGGTAGAAACAGGTGTATACTGTGCCAGAGGTACACAACACCAACTAACTACTGCAGATGCCTTCATGAGAGAACACCAGCAATAAAGGGTAGATACAGGAGTATACTATGCTGTGCTGTAGGCACACAACACCAACTAACTCCTCCAGATGCCTGTATAAGAGAACACCAGCAATAAAAGGTAGATACAACTGTATTCTGTGCTGGAGGCACACAACACCCACAAACTCCTTCAGATGCCTATATGAGAGAATACCAGCAATAAAGGGTAGATACAGGTGTATGCTGTCTTGTAGGCACTCAAACACCCACTAACTCCTGCGGATGCTGGTATGAGAGAACACCAGCAATAAAGGGTAGATACAGGTGTATACTATACTGTGCTGTAGGCACACAACACTCACTAACTCCTGCAGATGCCTGTACAAGAGAACACTATCAATAAAGGGTAGATACAGGTGTATACTATGCTGTAGGCACACAACACCCACTAACTCCTGCAGATGCCTGTATGAGAGAATGCCAGCAATAAAGGGTAGATACAGGTGTGTGCTGTGTTGTGATGTGCTTTAGGCACACAACACCCACTAACTCCTGCAGATGCCTGTATTAGAGAACACCAGCAATAAAGGGTAGATATAGGTGTATAATGTGCTGTGCTTTAGGCACACAACACCCACTAACTCCTGCAGATGCCTGTATGAGAGAACACCAGTAATAAAAGGTAGATACAGGTGTATACTTTGCTGGAGGCACACAACACCCACAATCTCCTGCAGATGCCTGTATGAGAGAACACCAGCAATAAAGGGTAGATACAGGTATATACTGTGCCAGAGGCACACAACACCCACTAACTACTGCAGATGCCTGTATGACAGAATGCCAGCAATAAAGGGTAGATACAGGTGTGTGCTGTGTTGTGATGTGCTTTAGGCACACAACACCCACTAACTCCTGCAGATGCCTGTATGAGAGAACACCAGCAATAAAGGGTAGATACGCGTGTATACTGTGCCAGAAGCACACAACACCCACTAACTACTGCAGATGCCTGTATGAGAGAACACCAGCAATAAAGGATAGATACAGGTGTATACTGTGCTGTGCTGTAGGGACTCAACACCCACTAACTCCTGCAGATGGCTGTATGAGAGAACGCCAGCAATAAAGGGTAGATACAGGGGTATACTGTGCTGTAGGCACACAACACCCACTAACTACTGCAGATGCCTGTACAAGAGAACACCAGAAATAAAGGGTAGATACAGGAGTATACTATGCTGTGCTGTAGGCACACAACATCCACTAACTCTTGCAGATGCCTGTATGAGAGAACACCAGCAATAAAGGGTAGATACAGGTGTATACTGTGCTGTGATGTAGGTACTAAACACCCACTAACTCCTGCAGATGCCTGTATGAGAGAACACCAGCAATAAAGGGTAGAAACAGGTGTATACTGTGCTGGAGGCACACAACACCCACTAACTCCTGCAGATGGCTGTTTGAGAGAACGCCAGCAATAAAGGGTAGATACAGGGGTACTATGCTATGATGGAGGCCCACAACACCCACTAACTCCTGCAGATGCCTGTATGAGAGAACGCCACCAATAAAGGGTAAATACAGGTGTATACTGTGCTGTGCTGTAGGGACTCAACACCCACTAACTCCTGCAGATGGCTGTATGAGAGAACGCCAGCAATAAAGGGTAGAGACAGAGGTATACTATGATGTAGTCACACAACACCCACTAACTACTGCAGATGCCTGTACAAGAGAACACCAGCAATAAAGGGTAGATACAGGAGTATACTGTGCCGGAGGCACACAGCACCCACTAACTACTGCAGATGCCTGTACAAGAAAACACCAGCAATAAAGTGTAGATACAGGTGTATACTGTGCTGTGCTGTAAGCACACAACACCCACTAACTCCTGGAGATGTCTGTATGACAGAACACCAGCAATAAAGGGTAGACACAGGTGTATACAGTGCTGTGATGTAGGCACTCAACACCCATGAACTCCTGCAGATGCCTTTACAAGAGAACACCATCAATAAATGGTAGATGCAGGTGTATACTGTGCTGGAGGCACACAACACCCACTAACTCCTGCAGATGCCTGTATTAGAGAACACCAGCAATAAAGGGTAGACACAGGTGTATACTGTGCTGGAGGCACACAACACCCATTATCTACTGCAGATGCCGGTATGAGAGAACACCAGCAATAAAGGGTAGATACAGGTGTATACTGTGCTGTGCTGTAGGCACACAACACCCACTAACTCCTGCAGATGCCTGTATGAGAGAACACCAGCAATAAAGGGTAGATACACGTGTATACTGTGCCAGAGGCACACAACACCCACTAACTACTGCAGATGCCTTTATGAGAGAACACCAGCAATAAAGGGTAGATACAGGTGTATACTGTGCCAGAGGCACACAACACCCACTAACTACTGCAGATGCCTTTATGAGAGAACACCAGCAATAAAGGGTACATACAGGAGTATACTATGCTGTGCTGTAGACACACAACACCCACTAACTCTTGCAGATGCCTGTACAAGAGAACACCATCAATAAAGGGTAGATACAGGTGTATACTATGCTGTAGGCACACAACACCCACTAACTCCTGCAGATGCCTGTATGAGAGAAAGCCAGCAATAAAGGGTAGATACAGGTGTGTGCTGTGTTGTGATGTGCTTTAGGCACACAACACCAACTAACTCCTGCAGATGCCTGTATAAGAGAACACCAGCAATAAATGGTAGATACAGGTGTATACTGTGCTGGAGGCACACAACACCCACTAACTCCTGCAGATGCCTCTATTAGAGAACACCAGCAATAAAGGGTAGAAACAGGTGTATACTGTGCTGGAGGCACACAACACCCACTAACTACTGCAGATGCCGGTATGAGAGAACACCAGCAATAAAGGATAGATACAGGTGTGTGCTGTGCTGTGCTGTGCTGTGCTGTAGGCACACAACACCCACTAACTCCTGCAGATGCCTGTATGAGAGAACACCAGCAATAAAGGGTAGATACAGGTGTATATTGTGCTGTAGTAACACATCACCCACTAACTCCTGCAGATGCCTGTATGAGAGAATGCCAGCAATAAAAGGTAGATACAGGTGTATACTGTGCTGTAGGCACACAACACCCACTAACTCCTGCAGATGCCTGTATGAGAGAACACCAGCAATAAAAGGTAGATACAGGTGTGTACTGTGCTGGAGGCATACAACACCCACAAACTCCTTCAGATGCCTGTATGAGAGAACACCAGCAATAAAGGGTAGATACAGGTGTATGCTGTCTTGTAGGCACTCAACACCCACTAACTCCTACAGATGCCGGTATGAGAGAACACCAGCAATAAAGGGCAGATACAGGTGTATACTGTGCTGTGCTGGAGGCACACAACACCCACTAACTCCTGCAGATGCCTGTATGAGAGAACACCAGCAATAAAGGGTAGATACAGGTGTATACTGTACTGTAGGCACACAACACCAACTAACTCCTGAATATGCCTCTATTAGAGAACACCAGCAATAAAGGGAAGATACAGGTGTATACTGTGCCAGAGGCACACAACACCCACTAACTACTGCAGTTGCCTTTATGAGAGAACACCAGCAATAAAGGGTAGATACAGGAGTATACTATGCTGTGCTGTAGGCACACAACACCCACTAACTCCTGCAGATGCCTGTACAGGAGAACACCATCAATAAAGGGTAGATACAGGTGTATACTATGCTGTGCTGTAGGCACACAACACCCACTAACTCCTGCAGATGCCTGTATGAGAGAACACCAGCAATAAAAGGTAGATACAGGTGTATAATGTGCTGGAGGCACACAACACCCACAAACTCCTTCAGATGCCTGTATGGGAGAATACCAGCAATAAAGGGTAGATACAGGTGTATACTATGCTGTGCTGTAAGCACACAACACCCACTAACTCCTGCAGATGTCTGTACAAGAGAACACCATCATAAATGGCAGATACAGGTGTATACTGTGCTGGAGGCACACAACACCCACAAACTCCTGCAGATGCCTGTATGAGAGAACACCAACAATAAAGGGTAGATACAGGTGTATACTGTGCCGGAGTCACACAACACCCACAAACTCCTTCAGATGCCTGTATGAGAGAATACCAGCAATAAAGGGTAGATACAGGTGTATGCTGTCTTGTAGGCACTCAACACCCACTAACTACTGCAGATGTCTTTATGAGAGAACACCAGCAATAAAGGGTAGATACAGGTGTATACTATTCTGCGCTGTAGGCACACAACATCCACTAACTCCTGCAGATGTCTGTACAAGAAAACACCAGCAATAAAGTGTAGATACAGGTGTATACTGTGCTGTGCTGTAAGCACACAACACCCACTAACTCCTGGAGATGTCTGTATGACAGAACACCAGCAATAAAGGGTAGACACAGGTGTATACAGTGCTGTGATGTAGGCACTCAACACCCATGAACTCCTGCAGATGCCTTTACAAGAGAACACCATCAATAAATGGTAGATGCAGGTGTATACTGTGCTGGAGGCACACAACACCCACTAACTCCTGCAGATGCCTGTATTAGAGAACACCAGCAATAAAGGGTAGACACAGGTGTATACTGTGCTGGAGGCACACAACACCCACTAACTACTGCAGATGCCGGTATGAGAGAACACCAGCAATAAAGGGTAGATACAGGTGTATACTGTGCTGTGCTGTAGGCACACAACACCCACTAACTCCTGCAGATGCCTTTATGAGAGAACACCAGCAATAAAGGGTAGATACACGTGTATACTGTGCCAGAGGCACACAACACCCACTAACTACTGCAGATGCCTTTATGAGAGAACACCAGCAATAAAGGGTAGATACAGGTGTATACTGTGCCAGAGGCACACAACACCCACTAACTACTGCAGATGCCTTTATGAGAGAACACCAGCAATAAAGGGTACATACAGGAGTATACTATGCTGTGCTGTAGGCACACAACACCCACTAACTCTTGCAGATGCCTGTACAAGAGAACACCATCAATAAAGGGTAGATACAGGTGTATACTATGCTGTAGGCACACAACAGCCACTAACTCCTGCAGATGCCTGTATGAGAGAAAGCCAGCAATAAAGGGTAGATACAGGTGTGTGCTGTGTTGTGATGTGCTTTAGGCACACAACACCAACTAACTCCTGCAGATGCCTGTATAAGAGAACACCAGCAATAAATGGTAGATACAGGTGTATACTGTGCTGGAGGCACACAACACCCACTAACTCCTGCAGATGCCTCTATTAGAGAACACCAGCAATAAAGGGTAGAAACAGGTGTATACTGTGCTGGAGGCACACAACACCCACTAACTCCTGCAGATGCCTGTATGAGAGAACACCAGCAATAAAGGGTAGATACAGGTGTATATTGTGCTGTAGTAACACATCACCCACTAACTCCTGCAGATGCCTGTATGAGAGAATGCCAGCAATAAAGGGTAGATACAGATGTATACTGTGCTGTGATGTAGGCACTCGACACCCACTAACTCCTGCAGATGCCTGTACAAGAGAACACCGGCAATAAAAGGTAGATACAGGTGTATACTGTGCTGTAGGCACACAACACCCACTAACTCCTGCAGATGCCTGTATGAGAGAACACCAGCACTAAAAGGTAGATACAGGTGTGTACTGTGCTGGAGGCATACAACACCCACAAACTCCTTCAGATGCCTGTATGAGAGAACACCAGCAATAAAGGGTAGATACAGGTGTATGCTGTCTTGTAGGCACTCAACACCCACTAACTCCTACAGATGCCGGTATGAGAGAACACCAGCAATAAAGGGCAGATACAGGTGTATACTGTGCTGTGCTGGAGGCACACAACACCCAATAACTCCTGCAGATGCCTGTATGAGAGAACACCAGCAATAAAGGGTAGATACAGGTGTATACTGTACTGTAGGCACACAACACCAACTAACTCCTGAATATGCCTCTATTAGAGAACACCAGCAATAAAGGGAAGATACAGGTGTATACTGTGCCAGAGGCACACAACACCCACTAACTACTGCAGTTGCCTTTATGAGAGAACACCAGCAATAAAGGGTAGATACAGGAGTATACTATGCTGTGCTGTAGGCACACAACACCCACTAACTCCTGCAGATGCCTGTACAGGAGAACACCATCAATAAAGGGTAGATACAGGTGTATACTATGCTGTGCTGTAGGCACACAACACCCACTAACTCCTGCAGATGCCTGTATGAGAGAACACCAGCAATAAAAGGTAGATACAGGTGTATAATGTGCTGGAGGCACACAACACCCACATACTCCTTCAGATGCCTGTATGGGAGAATACCAGCAATAAAGGGTAGATACAGGTGTATACTATGCTGTGCTGTAAGCACACAACACCCACTAACTCCTGCAGATGTCTGTACAAGAGAACACCATCATAAATGGCAGATACAGGTGTATACTGTGCTGGAGGCACACAACACCCACAAACTCCTGCAGATGCCTGTATGAGAGAACACCAACAATAAAGGGTAGATACAGGTGTATACTGTGCCGGAGTCACACAACACCCACAAACTCCTTCAGATGCCTGTATGAGAGAATACCAGCAATAAAGGGTAGATACAGGTGTATGCTGTCTTGTAGGCACTCAACACCCACTAACTCCTACAGATGCTGGTATTAGAGAACACCAGCAATAAAGTGTAGATACAGGTGTATACTGTGCTGTGCTGTAAGCACACAACACCCACTAACTCCTGCAGATGTCTGTACAAGAGAACACCATCAATAAATGGCAGATACAGGTGTATACGGTGCTGGAGGCACACAACACCCACTAACTCCTGCAGATGCCTGTATTAGAGAACACCAGCAATAAAGGGTAGAAACAGGTGTATACTGTGCTGGAGGCACACAACACCCACTAACTACTACAGATGCCGGTATGAGAGAACACCAGCAATAAAGGGTAGATACAGGTGTATACTGTGCTGTGCTGGAGGCACACAACACCTACTAACTCCTGCAGATGCCTGTATGAGAGAACACCAGCAATAAAGGGTAGATACAGGTGTACACTGTGCTGTAGGCACACAACACCAACTAACTCCTGCAGATGCCTCTATTAGAGAACACCAGCAATAAAGGGTAGATACAGGAGCATACTATGCTGTGCTGTAGGCACACAACACCCACTAACTCCTGCAGATGCCTGTACAAGAGAACATCATCAAGAAAGGGTAGATACAGGTGTATACTATGCTGTAGGCACACAACACCCACTAACTCCTGCAGATGCCTATATGAGAGAATGCCAGCAATAAAGGGTAGATACAGGTGTGTGCTGTGTTGTGATGTGCTTTAGGCACACAGCACCAACTAACTCCTGCAGATGCCTGTATTAGAGAACACCAGCAATAAAAGGTAGATACAGGTGTATACTGTTCTGGAGGCACACAACACCCACAAACTCCTTCAGATGCCTGTATGAGAGAATACCAGCAATAAAGGGTAGATACAGGTGTATGCTTTCTTGTAGGCACACAACACTCACTAACTCCTGCAGATGCCTGTATGAGAGAATACCAGCAATAAAAGGTAGATACAGGTGTATACTGTGCTGGAGGCACACAACACCCACAAACTCCTACAGATGCCTGTATGAGAGAACACCAGCAATAAAGGATAGATACAGGTGTATACTGTGCCGGAGGCACACAACACCCACTAACTACTGCAGATGCCTTTATGAGAGAACACCAGCAATAAAGGGTAGATACAGGTGTATACTGTGCTGGAGGCACACAACACCCACAAACTCCTTCAGATGCCTGTATGAGAGAATACCAGCAATAAAGGGTAGATACAGGTGTATGCTGTCTTGTAGGCACTCAACACCCACTAACTCCTACAGATGCTGGTATGAGAGAACACCAGCAATAAAGGGCAGATACAGGTGTATACTATGCTGTGCTGTAGGCACACAGCACCCACCAACTCCTGCAGATGCCTGTATGAGAGAACACCGGCAATAAAAGGTAGATACAGGTGTATACTGTGCTGGAGGCACACAACACCCACAAACTCCTGCAGATGCCTGTATGAGAGAACACCAACAATAAAGGGTAGATACAGGTGTATACTGTGCCGGAGTCACACAACACCCACAAACTCCTTCAGATGCCTGTATGAGAGAATTCCAGCAATAAAGGGTAGATACAGGTGTATGCTGTCTTGTAGGCACTCAACACCCACTAACTCCTACAGATGCTGGTATTAGAGAACACCAGCAATAAAGTGTAGATACAGGTGTATACTGTGCTGTGCTGTAAGCACACAACACCCACTAACTCCTGCAGATGTCTGTACAAGAGAACACCATCAATAAATGGCAGATACAGGTGTATACGGTGCTGGAGGCACACAACACCCACTAACTCCTGCAGATGCCTGTATTAGAGAACACCAGCAATAAAGGGTAGAAACAGGTGTATACTGTGCTGGAGGCACACAACACCCACTAACTACTGCAGATGCCGGTATGAGAGAACACTAGCAATAAAGGGTAGATACAGGTGTATACTGTGCTGTGCTGGAGGCACACAACACCTACTATCTCCTGCAGATGCCTGTATGAGAGAACACCAGCAATAAAGGGTAGATACAGGTGTACACTGTGCTGTAGGCACACAACACCAACTAACTCCTGCAGATGCCTCTATTAGAGAACACCAGCAATAAAGGGTAGATACAGGTGTATACTGTGCCAGAGGCACACAACACCCACTAACTACTGCAGATGCCTTTATGAGAGAACACCAGCAATAAAGGGTAGATACAGGAGCATACTATGCTGTGCTGTAGGCACACAACACCCACTAACTCCTGCAGATGCCTGTACAAGAGAACACCATCAATAAAGGGTAGATACAGGTGTATACTATGCTTTAGGCACACAACACCCACTAACTCCTGCAGATGCCTATATGAGAGAATGCCAGCAATAAAGGGTAGATACAGGTGTGTGCTGTGTTGTAATGTGCTTTAGGCACACAACACCAACTAACTCCTGCAGATGACTGTATTAGAGAACACCAGCAATAAAAGGTAGATAAAGGTGTATACTGTCTTGTAGGCACACAACACCCACAAACTCCTTCAGATGCCTGTATGAGAGAATACCAGCAATAAAGGGTAGATACAGGTGTATGCTGTCTTGTAGGCACACAACACTCACTAACTTCTGCAGATGCCTGTATGAGAGAATACCAGCAATAAAAGGTAGATACAGGTTTCATAGTTTCATAGTTAGTAAGGTTGAATAAAGACACCAGTCCATCCAGTTCAACCTGAGTGAGTGTCTACAATTGTCCCTATCCCTGTACATTACACACTCACATTGGTCCCTACCCTCAAGGAGCCCACAATCCAAGATCCCCATTCATATACTAGGGCCAATTTTGGACAGAAGCCAATTAACCTACCTGCATGTCTTTGGTTTGTGGGAGGAAACCGGAGTACCCGGAGGAAACCCACGCAGGCACAGGGAGAACATGCAAACTCCAGGCAGGTAGTGTCATGGTTGGGATTTGAACCAGTGACCCTTCTTACTGCTAGGTGAGAGTGCTAACCACTACACCACTGTGCCACCACTGTGCTGGAGGCACACAACACCCACAAACTCCTACAGATGCCTGTATGAGAGAACACCAGCAATAAAGGGTAGTGTGAGGGGGTTCGCTCGGTAGCGGGTGTGTGTGACCCCCTGGATGGGTTCTCAACACAAAGTCAGGCACAGCAGACAGCGGTGTAGGTGCAAAAAACAAAAGGTCCGGTTTATTTAGGCTACATGCAGTGATACATATAACAGCCAAACAAAATAAAACAAGAAAATAAATCCTGGTCAGCTTGACCTCTAACTACACACGTAGACTCCCTGTCTAACAACTGGGTGCAGCCTTGTGCTGCCCCAGTCCCTGTCTCTATTGTAGGGGTTTGCCACACAGGCGTTAACTCACGGCACAGAACAGATCTCAGACTCCCCAGTCTATACACACAAAACTGGTTCCAGGATGGAGCATCTCCCTATGCATGCTGGGGTTTTTTGTAGAGGTCTTAATGAGCCCACTTACTTCAGCTGGGCTCATTAACTCTTCCCCTCTAATTGTAAAAGTCTGCATAAAGCCTGAATCTAGGACACACATATTTCCCATCCTGAATACAACCAGGTGATTTTACCTGCGTGCTGCCACATACCCCCCCCCCCCCCTCTTGTTTCAACCTTGGGGTTGTAACACAAGCAGCCAGACACGCATGTATCCGAGACAAAGCATCCACATTCCCCATTTTAACACCAGGGCGATGCTTAACTGTAAAGTTAAATTCCTGTAGGGCCAGGAACCACCTATTTACCCTTCTATTGGTCTCCTTGTTTTGAGCCATCCACTTTAAAGGAGCGTGATCAGTCACCAGGTCAAAGTGCCTACCTAGCAGATAGTACCGAAGGGAATCTAGAGCCCACTTCACTGCTAAACATTCCTTCTCAATCGTGGAGTAATTTACCTCATGGGACTTCAACTTCCTGCTGAGGTAAATGACTGGGTGCTCTTCCCCGTTCCAGACCTGGGATAACACTGCTCCTAACCCAACGTCTGATGCATCAGTTTGTACAACAAAGTCCTTAGAGAAGTCTGGTGAGTACAACACTGGCTGGCTACATAAGGCTGTTTTTAAGGACTGAAATGCTTCCTCAGCCTCTGGGGACCATTTAACCATAACCGACTCTTTCCCTTTTGTCATGTTGGTGAGGGGCACAGCCTGAGAAGCAAAATGGGGAATGAATCGTCGATAATAGCCAGCGATTCCCAGAAAGGCTCGTACCTGTTTCTTGCTGTTGGGACGTGGCCAACTCTGTATGGCCTCGACTTTATTGACTTGGGGTTTTATCACCCCCCTCCCAATAGTGTACCCAAGATATTTGGCCTCCTCCTGTCCAATGGTACACTTCTTTGGATTGGCCGTAACCCAGCTTCCCGGATAGAGTCTAGGACTGCTTGTACTTTTGGCAAATGTGAGACCCAGTCTGTGCTATGACTTGAAGCCTGATGAAGGAGCATGCATGCTCCGAAGCGCCGCTCTGCCTAGCCCGTCTCCTGAGGACATCGACTCCCCGAACACCGGACTAAAGGCACCACAGCTACCAGCACTACCCTGATTGCTCTGACCACTCCAAGGAAATACATGGAATAGACCAAAACACCTACCATCGGTCAATAAAGTCAGATGCCGGAAACCTTGCCTTACAGCCCTGCGAGTCACCCTCATGGACTTACGGATGAAACATTTTATCCCTGATGTGCCTGTACACCACTAATTTAATGTGAGTGTTTTTTAACCATTTCTAATAAATTTGAGCAACTTTACTGCTGCACTTAGAGGGCGCCGTCTCTCTCTCTATTTAAATGTGAGACCCAGTCTGTGCTATGGATAATCACATCATCCAGGTAAGCTGCAGCATATTTATGATGGGGCCTCAGAATCTTATCAATTTTCCGCTGGAATGTTGCCGGTGCATTCTGTAACCCAAACGGCATTCTCTTATATTGGAATGCCCCATCTGGGGTTACAAACGCAGTTTTCTCCTTGGCCGACTCGGCCAGGGGAATTTGCCAATACCCTTTGGTGAGATCAAGAGTTGTCATATATCGGGCTGTTCCCAGCCGGTCAACCAACTCATCTATACGTGGCATGGGGTAGGTGCCAAATTTTGTAACTTTATTTAATTGTCTAAAATCGTTACAAAACCGCCAGCTCCCATCAGGTTTGGGCACTAGTACAATAGGACTGGACCAGTCACTCTGGGACTCCTCTATCACACCCAATTCCAGCATCCTTTGAACCTCCCCACGTATTGCCTCCCGTCGGGCCTCTGGTATTCTATAAGGTTTTAGTTTTACCCTTTCTCCTGGCGGGGTGATAATGTCATGCTCTACGCCAGATGTTTGTCCCGGAAGCTCAGAGAAAATCTCTTTGTTACGAAGTACAAACTCTTTAACCTCCTGTTGTTGGAGTTTCGATAAGGTGTCTGCTATTCCAACCTCAGGAACTAAGCAATCAGGCTGTACTTGTGAAAAAGTCCCTGCGACTAGGGATTCCCTATCCCTCCAGGCTTTCAGCAGATTGACGTGATAGATCTGCTCCGGCTTTCGCCTTCCTGGCTGTCTAACCCTGTAGTTCACCTCACTAATTTTTTCAATTACTTCATATGGACCTTGCCATTTGGCCAGAAATTTGCTTTCAACCGTAGGGACTAGCACCAAGACCCTATCCCCCAGGTTAAAAGTACGTGTCTTGGCCCCACGGTTGTACACTCTCTGCTGTGCTAACTGCGCTTGGGTTAAATGTTCCTTTACAATTGGCATTACCTGTGCAATTCTATCTTGCATCAGGGCGACATGCTCAATCACACTCCTGTGAGGAGAACTCTCATTTTCCCAAGTTTCCTTGGCGATATCCAGCAGCCCTCTTGGGTGTCTCCCATAGAGCAACTCGAAGGGTGAGAAACCCGTAGAAGATTGGGGTACCTCCCTAATGGCAAACATCAGATAGGGTATTAGACAATCCCAATTCTTTCCATCTCTATCCACCACCTTCTTTAACATTTGTTTTAGGGTTTTGTTGAATCTTTCAACCAACCCATCTGTTTGGGGGTGATACACAGATGTACGCAATTGCTTCACTTTGTACAACTTGCATAATTCTTTCATAACCCGGGACATAAAGGGTGTACCTTGGTCCGTAAGCAGTTCCTTACAAATACCCACGCGGCTAAAAACAAGGGATAGCTCTTTGGCTATGGTTTTGGCCGAGGTATTTCGGAGAGGAATTGCTTCCGGATAACGGGTGGCATAGTCCAATATAACCAAAATGTACTGATGCCCCCTAGCAGACTTCATTATTGGACCTACCAAATCCATTGCGATCCTCTCAAAGGGGACCTCAATGATAGGAAGAGGTACCAGTGGGTTACGGAAATGTGGCATAGGTGCCGACTTCTGACACACAGGGCAGGAGGAACAATAATTTTCTATTTCCTTCATGACCCCAGGCCAATAGAATCTCTGCAATACCCTCTCTCTGGTTTTCTCTGTCCCCAGATGACCTCCCAGAATGTGTCCATGAGCCAATTCTAACACCAACTTCCTGTAAGGTTTGGGCACTACAAGTTGCTCAATGGTTTCTTCTGCCCTTTGAGCCACTTGATATAGCAGGTCCCTTTCCATAGTGAAGTAAGGATAAGGGCAAGTCTTATCTGGGTTCACTAACTCGCCATCTATTTTCACCACATTTTCCCGTGCCTTTATTAGGGTGGGGTCTTTTAACTGTTCTGTGGCAAAATTTTCCCTGTGAACCTCAAGATCCGAAAACTCCACAGACGGCATGTTTTCATCTGAGGATGTTGGCTCCTCCCCAGTTTCTCGAGTTTCCCCCGCCAATACCGACAAGGGAAATTCAGGAGAGTCCTCACCACTCCCAGAGGAATTCTGGTCATCTTCCTGGTTTATAGGGGCACCAATGGGGGCCTCAGGACAATCCCAGAGTTCCCAGAATTTTGGAAAATCCCTTCCCACAATAGCATCATGTGGTAACTGAGACACTAACCCCACCTGATGAGAGAGGTTACCTTTGGGGGTCTCAAAAAACACTGAAGTTACAGGATACTCTCGGGTGTCCCCATGCACACAAATAACAGCCACCCTGTTCTTCCCAGAGACCTCTGTAGTAACTAATTCAGCTTTTATCAATGTTACCAGGCTACCTGAATCTAGCAACACATCAACATGTCTACCATTAATACACATTTTACATAAATGTTTCTCAGGTCCCCGAATGGCAGTGCATGCAACTGTCGCAAACAGCGACTGACGTCTCTCCCTTATAAAGTCACATTGCATAGGCTCATCCACAACTGGGCAATTGGCTGCAATATGTCCCTCTTGCCGGCAGCGGTAGCAAATAATTTTTTTCGCTGCCTCTTGCAGCATGGGCTTCCTGGGCTGCTCCCGCCAGACCTTAGGTAGAACTCCCACCCTCTCACTCTCTCCACCCTCACCCCTTGGAGTCATCTTAACCACCACTGGGGATGATCTGGTCTTAGGGGGGAAAGTCCGTGAGTCCCTGGAAGAGGTGGTCAAGTTCTCTGTAGCCAAGTACCTCTCAACCAGATCCACAAGTTTATCTGCATTTTCTGGGTCTCCATGGCTTACCCATTTTTGGATGGCAGTAGGAAGAGCTCTCAGGAAACGATCCATAACCACACGTTCCACAATGTTTGGTGCGGTCAAAATCTCTGGCTGCAGCCACTTCCTGCTCAGGTGAATGAGATCATACATTTGAGACCTGGGAGGTTTTCCAACCTGAAAAGTCCAGTTATGCACACGCTGAGCCCGGACTGCCAGGGTGACACCCAGCCGTGCCAATATTTCTGCTTTTAGCACCACATAGTCTTTTGCTTGGTCAGGCTCTAGGTCATAATAAGCTTTCTGCGATTCCCCAGTTAACAGAGGGGCCACCAGTCCAGCCCATTGCTCCTTAGGCCACTTTTCCCTTTCAGCAGTCCTTTCAAATGTGGTCAAAAACACCTCCGGATCATCCTCTCCAGTCATTTTTGTCAGTAAACGGCTCACACCAAAGGTTGCGGTATTATTGTACCCACTTGCTTCATTGGTTTGCGGACGTTGCTGTATCAATGTCTCTATTTGCTGTTGAAAATTCTGCTCTTGCTTCTGCAACAGGTCTATGAAGCGGGCTTCAGATAGCTGCTGGGCTTGTTGCTGAGCTTCCAAACTCTGCTGCAAAGTTGCATTTGTCTGCTGCTGATTTGCATTTGCCTGCTGCTGGGCTTGTTGTTGAGCTGCAAGGCTCTTTTGTAAAGCTGCATTTGTTTGCTGCTGATTTGCATTTGCTTGCTGCTGGTTTGCATTTGCTAGAGCCAGCTGTCTCAGTATCTCCTCCATGCTGGCCTTAACAAAAAAAAAAAAAAAACTGCCAAAATTCTCCACCAACTGTGAGGGGGTTCGCTCGGTAACGGGTGTGTGTGACCCCCTGGATGGGTTCACAACACAAAGTCAGGCACAGCAGACAGCGGTGTAGGTGCAAAAAACAAAAGGTCCGGTTTATTTAGGCTACATGCAGTGATACATATAACAGCCAAACAAAATAAAACAAGAAAATAAATCCTGGTCAGCTTGACCTCTAACTACACACGTAGACTCCCTGTCTAACAACTGGGTGCAGCCTTGTGCTGCCCCAGTCCCTGTCTCTATTGTAGGGGTTTGCCACACAGGTGTTAACTCACCGCACAGAACAGATCTCAGACTCCCCAGTCTATACACACAAAACTGGTTCCAGGATGGAGCATCTCCCTATGCATGCTGGGGTTTTTTGTAGAGGTCTTAATGAGCCCACTTACTTCAGCTGGGCTCATTAACTCTTCCCCTCTAATTGTAAAAGTCTGCATAAAGCCTGAATCTAGGACACACATATTTCCCATCCTGAATACAACCAGGTGATTTTACCTGCGTGCTGCCACAGTAGAAACACGTGTATACTGTGCCAGAGGCACACAACACCCACTAACTACTGCAGATGTCTGTATGAGAGAACACCAGCAATAAAGGATAGATACAGGTGTATACTGTGCCGGAGGCACACAACACCCACTAACTACTGCAGATGCCTTTATGAGAGAACACCAGCAATAAAAGGTAGATACAGGTGTATACTGTGCTGGAGGTATTTTTTGGGAGAATGAGTTTGCCTCCAGAGCTTCAACCATAGTCTTATGGGGTATCCCCATTAGCATTAGGGTCCTGTTCGTTCCGCCACCTATCTCCTCGCTCATTCCCAGGTGCTGCAATTGGGCAGCTAAGAAGTAGCTCCTTGGGTGTGGTACTGCCATTCCTCCTTTTCTTGTTGGTGATTGCAAAGTTTGTAAAGCAATCCTTGATACTCCCCCTCTCCATATGAGTTCTCGAAATAGTACCTCTATTTTCCTAAACCATTTTATATCTACCCATATCAGGGAGTTGTGTAACACATATAATACCTGCGGCATCCGTACCATTTTAATCAGATTACATCTCCCTGCAGTCGATAATGGGAGTCTCTTCCAAATTTCAATTTTATTTTTAAATTGAGCTATTAATGGGACAACATTATCGCTTATATATTTATTGGGAACTCTTTGTATATATATCCACAGGTATTTCATACATTCCACTACTTCCAGCTGCGGACCTGTCACTGGGCTTTGACTCCTCAATTTATCCACTGGCATAAGGGCTGATTTTTCCCAGTTTATAACCAGTCCCGAGAACCTCCTAAAATCTATAATGAGTTTCATCTCCTGCCTGAGGGACTGCTCTGTGTCCCCCAGGAAGAGGAGAATATCGTCCGCATATAACGCGATCCTCTCTTCCCTCATCCTCCTTTGGAAGCCAACCATATTCGTATTGGATCTAATTGCAATAGCTAACGGTTCTATCGCCAGGGCGAAAATCAGGGGCGACAGAGGGCAACCCTGTCTTGTCCCCCTCTCAAAAAAATCTTATCTGAGTACTCATTATTAACCCTGATTCTGGCACTAGGGCCATTATACAGAGTTTTTACCCACGCAATAAGCGTGGGACCAAACCCAAATTCGCCCAGTACATGCCAGAGATATCTCCATTCTAAACTATCGAAGGCTTTGATTACATCCAGAGCCATTATGCCTTTTTACCTTCGTTTTCTGTTGGTACCTGCAGATTAAGATATAATCTTCTTATGTTCATACTTGTAGACCTACCCGGGATGAATCCCGTTTGATCGGGATGTATCAATCTGGAGATAATTTTATTCAACCTAATGGCTAATACTTTGGCTAATATTTTAGCGTCCGCACAAAGGAGGGAGATAGGTCGATAAGATTGAGTTTACAATGTATCCTTCCCCTCCTTGTGCAAGACTATTATCGTTGCTTTGGTCATTGAGGTAGGCAATCTCCCTTCCTCCTTTGCCCAATTAAATACTTTAAGAAGCTCTGGCAGCAATATTTTGCCGTAATATTTATAGGTTTCCATAGGGAGACCATCTGGTCCTGAGGATTTCTTATTGGCCATTTCCGACACTGCACATTGAATTTCCTCTATCGTTAATGGGGCTACCATTATCTCCCTCTCTTCCTTGGTAAGGGACGGTATTTTAATATTTGCAAAGAACCTGTCCATGTCCTCGTCGCCCACCGCCCCCTGTGAACTGTACAGTTTTGCATAAAATGCCCTGAAGGTATCTGTAATCACTGATCCCTGTGCTGAGATTTCTCCCTTCTCTGTCCTGATCACTGGAACGGTGGATGGCGAGGAGTTACTTCTTACTATCTGTGCCAGCATCTTTCCTACTTTTTCCCCTTCCCCATACTCCACTTGTTTCTGGAACAGTCTTTTATTCTCTATTTTCCTAATAATCACTACCTTATGTTCCTGTTGTTTCTCTAGCCATATTTTTTGTTTCTCTGGGGTGGGGTTTTCTATATATGCTCTTTCTGCTACTACTAACTCCCTTTTAACATTGTTCTCCCATTCACTGGATGTCTTCTTAATGTTTGCTACATGTTGGATAAGAATACCCCTGAGGTAGGCCTTTAATGCATGCCATATCACTCCTCTTTCTGCAGACTCATTATTAAACTTTATGAACTCTGCTAATTTAAATAGCACCTTATCAGAATCTCCAATTAACTCAAACCATACTGGATTCATATTCCATACTCTTGGGGGTCTTATCCCCCCTAAATTTACCGATACTGTCACTAGTGAGTGATCTGACACCCCCCTGGGTTGATAGACTATTTCCCTTACTACATGACTTGCCTCCTCATTCCCAAGAACTAAATCTTTTCTTGAGAGTGAGGAGTATGAGCTTGAGAAACATGAATATTGTAACAGATCCGGGTTACACATTCTCCACATATCGAACAATCCCCCCTCCTGCAAGAATCGGGACAACCGGGTATCAACCTCCATCTGCATATATATTCCTGGTGGAAATGTATCCTGGTTTTTATTAATGACCTCATTAAAATCTCCCATTACTATAACTGGCATCCCGGATTTATCCGCTATAAATTCCATTAAACAATATAGAACTTTCAGTTTAAATGGTGGAGGAATATAAATATTTGCAAAAACATACTCCTGATTTTCAATTGCACAATGTAGAAAAATGTATCACCCTTCTTTATCTATGCTGATCTGCCGGCAGAAGAACGCCACCTTACCAACACAGCCACCCCTTGAATAGGAGGTGTGAAATGAGTGGAACTGAGCTTGAAATTTCCTGCTCTGACTTTTTGATTTAGTTTCTTTAGTTAGGTGTGTCTCCTGTAGGCAGATCAGCCCTGCATCACACCTTTCCAGGGTGTCAAACACCACTGCTATTTTTACAGGGGCCCCTAGCCCTCGGATATTCCAAGAGCCAATATTCAGAACTCTAGACTGCATAACTCTAGAAGGAGAGAGGAAAAAAAAACAGAGAGAAAAAAAGAAAAAAAAAACAAACATTGAAAATTGGAATTAGAGTTCCTTGGCACTGAGTAGAAATGATCCCTACATCTCCCCCAGTAATCCATGGCGGGGAAGGGGGCACAAGAAGGGGGTATAGGAAAAAAAGTGAGACCCCACTCGATAAACACCCTAATAAATTTATACAACCCTTTATACTTCATAGTGTCATCCCTTCTCAATCTTCCCTTATGAATACAAAATATAAACTTTACATCTGTACATATTCTTGCCCCGTGTTTACTCGTTACTTTTAATTTATCATCTATGACTGTGCAAATTTTGCCCTTTTCTTGTGCTTTATATACTTCAATATTCCCTAATTCCTCCCCCCTCCCCCCTTCATACCAATCCAGGTTACCCCTAGGGGCTTTTTCCGTGACCACTACACTCCCACCCACACCTTCTTGCTCCCTCCCCTCCCCTCTTTCTCTTGTGCTTGCATCCCAACCCCCCTCCCTACCCCCCCACCCCCCACCCCCATACTCAACAACATCCCATTTCGACCCTCCCCTCTTCTCATTCATAAATTCCTATTATACTGTGTGCCACTCACTACACCCTGACTCAAGTATATCATGCTAATTTTTTTTTTCAAATACAGTGCACCCGATGCACCCCCCTGTGCAAATGTTCCCCCCCCCCCCAAAAAAAAGGGAAGAGAAAAGAAAAAAGAAATGGAAGGGAAGGGAACCATATATATGAAAGAGCACATCACTTCCTCAATAACTGATCTCCCTTCTCCTGCACCCATGCCGATACGCTTGCCGGGGTGTCAAAAAATAAAGTCTCTCCCAATGCTACTACCCGTAACTGAGACGGATAGAGAAAAGCGTATGTAACGTCCAGTTTCTGAAGTCTGCTCTTGGTCTCAATAAATTCCCCTCTGCGCTTCTGGAGATCTGGGGAAAAGTCAGAGTAAAACAAAATTTTTGCACCTTTATAAGTAATACTCCCCATTTCCCTGGCCTTGCGAAGTAGAACAACTTTATCTCGATAATTCAAGAATTTCAGTAACACAGATCTAGGCTGGCCCCCCCGATGCAGAATTCTAAATGGAACTCTATGTGCCCTTTCTATTGCAAATTGTTGGGAAAAGGTCTCTCTACCAAACACTTCGATGAACCAAAAAAAAACTCAATTGTATCAGAGCCTTCACACTTCTCCGGGAGGCCTATCAGTCTTATATTGTCCCTTCGGAGTCTGTTTTCCATTTCGTCCAGTTTCCCTTCAAATTTACCCATCTGTATTTTTAGATCTTTAACCTCTTGGTTCAGTGGGTACACCTCATCTTCAATCTGACAGATTCTGCCCTCTGCTGCTGTTATTCTATCAACCATTATCTGAAGTTCCTGCAGCATGAGGGCCAGCTCTTCTTTAATACTTCTTGTTTGATCGCATAGCTCTACCAATGACTGTTTACAAACATTAACTGCCCCCAAGACCTCCTTCAACGTTGGTTCTTCTTCTCTATCTATTTGTCATGGTTATGCAGTGATCTTCCTGTGTTTGCTTACCTTCCCTCATGTCTTCAGACTAAGAAGCCAGCCACTTCCACCTGGTGGTTTTTATAACCTCTCCTCTAAGCATGGCTCCACCCCAGGCCCTATCAGGGAGCCCTATATTAACCTGTGCACTGCAGGCCTCAGTGCTGATCAACCATTGTGTATTCTTTGTGTGTTAGCGTCCGCTTTCCTGCTGTGTGCTCTGCTACTGGTTTCCGTTACCGACTTTGGCGTGTCTTGACTATCCTTGTTTGCCTGTGATCCTGACCTTTTGGCGTGTACCCGACTATTCTTGTCTGCTTGTGGCCCCGACCTTGGCTTTGTCCCTCATCCCTATCCTCCTGTTGCCTACTGTGGGTGTGAGCTGGGGGACCCTGGGGGTCGCGACCTGGAGCCAGTTGCAGCCAAGTCCATCCTCCCCACTGGAGGCTCTGGTGAACACCTGCTGGCTCTTAGACTCCGCGCCCCAGGGAATCTCACACTCTTTCCCCAGTGGGATCTGTCCCCCATCTGCAGCAGTCAGCCGTAGGGTCCACAACCTTGCAGTACACTTCTGATCCTACGGTGTGCACCTGTCACCTCGCCTCAAGGTGACCTGACAGTTTGATCAGCCATGGACCCGGCTGATGTGCCGCTTCCTGCAGATGATCCATTGCAGAGCTTAGTTTGGCGACTTGAGACCCAAGAATCGCATCAGACCCAGGTGATGCAATTCCTTCAGGATTTGGCATCCCGTTTTGAACAGGTTCAGGCCTCATTAGGACCCCCGGTTCAACAACCTCAACCGCTATCTGCCGCTGCACCTATCGCATCAGTCGCAGCCACACATTCATTACAACTACCAGCTCCAGTCCATTTCTCTGGGGACTCCAAGGCTTGCAGGGGGTTCCTTAGCCAGTGCACAATTCATTTTGAACTTCTGCCCCAAAACTTCCTGTCCGATCGGGCAAAAGTCGCATATATCATATCCCTCCTGTCCGGCGAGGCGTTAGCCTGGGCCGCCCCTCTGTGGGAACTGAATGATCCAGTGGTTTCTAGCCTGTCTGATTTCTTGAAACTTTTTCGGAATATCTTCGAGGAACCGGGTCGTGTCTCCTCAGCGGCTAGCGCTCTTTTACGTCTCCGTCAAGAGTCCGCTTCTGTGGGACAGTATGCTCTTCAGTTCCGTATCCTCTCAGCTAAATTGAGCTGGAATAATGAGGCCCTAGTTGCAACCTTTTTACATGGCCTCTCTGATAGAGTGAAGGATGAATTAGCAGGAAGATCCCTTCCTGCTGATCTGGACAGTGTCATCACCTTGTGTAACCAGATCGATATTCGCTTTCAGGAGAGGGCCCTGGAAAAAATACGCCAGCACTCCCCGTTCTTTAGGCAGCCTGAGTCCCCAGTCCCTTCTCCTCGATCCGAGGAGCACCCCCTGCCTACCGAGGAACCTATGCAGTTGGGCTGGACTAAGTTATCTCCCGAAGAACGCGCTAGGCGCAGAACTCTGGGCCTATGCCTCTATTGTGGGGCCAAAGGTCATTTCCGTGACACTTGTTCTCTTCGTCCGGTAAAACGCTCAGGGCTAATACATCTGGAAGGTGGAGTATTAGACCCTGAAATATCACCTTCACCTTCTCGTCTTCTCCTTTCTGTGTTGCTTCATGTCGGTGCTTCCTCTCGTTCGGTCTCAGCACATCTGGATTCCGGAGCCGCTGCCAATTTCATGGATTGGGAAGCTGCATCCTCCATGAGACTTACCCTTTTGCCCCTTACAATGCCATTGGTGGTCTTGGCGATTGATTGCACTGTTCTCCCAGGGGGCCCTATCCGCTTCCAGACTATTCCTGTTAAGATATCAGTAGGGAAACTCCACCAGGAGTGGATATCCTTCCTTGTCTTACCTAAGGCTTCATCTCCTATCATATTAGGCATTCCTTGGTTACGGTTCCATTCTCCACACGTTGACTGGTCTGCTGGACAGATCCTGGCTTGGGGTTCCTCCTGTTCCTGTTCCTGCCTACTCAAGGGTACCCCAAAGGAGAGACTACCTGTTTACACCATCCCAGTATCTTTTGCTTTTCCTGCTGTATATAGCGATCCCTGCGGTACGTCCTGCAATAGTCGGACTGGTGCACTCTCTGGGTTATGTGGTACTCTGGATGAGGAGCCCACCTATGAACCTGAGTCGATCATTCACTCCAGTTCGCATAAGCATTTACCTTTGCCTGTCCCTAATCTCCCTTGGACGCACAGCCAGGCTAACTTGTCTGAAAGTTCCAGAGTCGCTATGCCTTGTGATGCGATTGAGATGGTCGCTACATCTGACAATACTATTCAATCGGCCTCTGCACCACTTATGCCAGTCCAGCCCATGCCCAATGAGCTTCCTGCTTCTTGTTCAGGACCTTCCGTGACCCAGCCTCACCCTACTGCTACTATGTTCGTTCAAACCCATTTAAGAGGCTCAATCCATCCTTTGAATAGAATACCTCATTCTGCCAGGAGGGGTTTTCAATCTTTTTCTCAGGGTACTCTGCATTCTGTTTCTGTTTCAGCTACCCAGCTTGACTCTTGTGACATGTCACTTTCTATCCAACCTGACCTCAGGGATCCACTGACCTCTGCCCAGTCTGGTGGTCTGGTTATGGATGCCCAACTCATCTTTAAGGGTCTGGGGGACCCAGCTCAGACTCCTGATCTTCTCATGCCCTTACCCATTCCTAAAAAGCCTTTAGTCCTCAAGTCCCCTCGTCCTCTCCCTACCTCTGTTTCGGTCTCTGAGGATAATCTAAAATACGAGGTTAGTCAAGTTTTGGATTCCTGGTTCCGTAAAGGCATTCTTCAGTACCTCGTACTTTGGAAAGGGTTGGGTCCTGAGGAGAGGTCTTGGATCACTGCATCTGAGGTCTTTTCTCCCTGTCTGTTAAGGAGGTTCCATCTGGAGTTTCCCTTTAAGCCTGGACCCAGGCAGGGAAGGGGGAGGCCTCGTAAGAGGGAGGGTACTGTCATGGTTATGCAGTGATCTTCCTGTGTTTGCTTACCTTCCCTCATGTCTTCAGACTAAAAAGCCAGCCACTTCCACCTGGTGGTTTTTATAACCTCTCCTCTAAGCATGGCTCCACCCCAGGCCCTATCAGGGAGCCCTATATTAACCTGTGCACTGCAGGCGTCAGTGCTGATCAACCATTGTGTATTCTTTGTGTGTTAGCTTCCGCTTTCTTGCTGTGTGCTCTGCTACTGGTTTCCGTTACCGACTTTGGCGTGTCTTGACTATCCTTGTTTGCCTGTGATCCTGACCTTTTGGCGTGTACCCGACTATTCTTGTCTGCTTGTGGCCCCGACCTTGGCTTTGTCCCTCATCCCTATCCTCCTGTTGCCTACTGTGGGTGTGAGCTGGGGGACCCTGGGGGTCGCGACCTGGAGCCAGTTGCAGCCAAGTCCATCCTCACCACTGGAGGCTCTGGTGAACACCTGCTGGCTCTTAGACTCCGCGCCCCAGGGAATCTCACGCTCTTTCCCCAGTGGGATCTGTCCCCCGTCTGCAGCAGTCAGCCGTAGGGTCCACAACCTTGCAGTGCACTCCTGATCCTATGATGTGCACCTGTCACCTCGCCTCAAGGTGACCTGACACTATTAAGGGCACCTGCGTGGGGATTGTTTCAGATCTTCCAACAACACCCATACTTTTATTATTTGTGTGTTTTGCACCCGCTTGCGTTAACTGCCCTTGACTCTTTCTGTCCGTTGAAGGTTTTACTTGACTCCCCTGTCCCCCCTTAGTTGGTGTATTATCGGGAGTGTGAGCATATTTTTCCAACTTGGCTGCTGCTAATATCCCAGTTGTTGCAATGGGCTGGGGACCTTTTTCCTTATCTTTGTCCTTGGCCGATCTCAGTGATTGTATTCCAACATTTTCCTGCCCAACGTGCTCCTCCCCTCTCCTCCTTGCAGACATGATTCAAATCCACAAATATCCCACAGGAGCTTCCCTTCCCCCTTTATCCCACTCTCTCCTTACTCTCTTCAAAAAAAGGCGAAGTGAGAGAGAGAAAAAAAACAAAGGGGGGGGGTAATTTTTCCTGGGCCAAAGCTCACAAAAAAATAAAAATAAAAGAAAGGGGGGGGACTAATAGGCATTCTTAATCGTGACACGATTGAGACCCATATAAACTATACAAGGTCTCAGTTCACTGCTCTTCTTTTTCACAAAGAAGAAACCAGCACCAGCACCAGCAGGAGACAAGGACTTGTGGATGAAACCTTGAGAAAGTGCGTCAGCAACATACTCCTCCCTGGCCTTATCCTCCAAGACCGACAAAGGGAAAACCCAGCCACGAGGAGGTATGGCACCAGGTTGAAGGTCAATTGCGCAACCATAAGACCGGTGTGGAGGCAAACTACCGGCTTGACCTTTATCAAAGACATCGCCAAAATCACGGTACACCTCCGGCGGGGAGTGAAGTGGTGCACAGGACCTTGAATACCTTCAGGAAGCATGTCTCACTGCATTGTGGTGACCAGGAGAGAACCTCAGCACGGAGCCATTCAAAAGAGGGGTTGTGCCTCTGTACCCAAGGATAACCAATAACCAGCAGAAACCTGGGTGAGGAAATAACTTGGAATTGGATTATCTCATGGTGAAGAGCCCCTACGGCCATGGACAACGGAAGCGTCTCATGAGTCACATGGGCAGGCTGTAAAGGTCTCCTGTCAAGAGCCTCAATGGCAAGTGAAGTGTCACGCAGCTGCCGTGGAATCAAGTGCTGTGAAACAAATGCAGCATCAATGAACAGGCCTGCAGCCCCAGAGTCGATTAGAGCCTGTATCAAACTGGACGACTCAGCCCAAGAAAGGGTGACCAAAACCAGGGGCTTATCCTTCTGGATAACTGGGGACGAAACAACGCCACCTAAGGTCTGTCCATGACAGGACCTCAAGGTTCGGGCGTTCCCTGGACGGGAAGGACAAGACTTCAAAAAGTGACCTGCCTGGCCACAATAAAGGCACAAACTCTCCCTCCTCCTAAAGGCTCTCTCATCCGCAGAGAGACGCTTGAAGCCCAGGTGCATGGGTTCATCTTCACTGACCAACTCGGTACCAGGAGGCATGGGAGGTGAGGGAGGTATGGGTGGGACTACAAAGCTCGGAGGCAAACGTAGAGGAGGCTTCCGCAAGCGGTCCTTAAGAGAAAGTCGTTGTCTGAGTCTGGAGTCAATGAGGATGGCAAATGAGATCAAGCTCTCCAACTCAGTGGGTATATCTCGGGCTGCTATCTCATCATTGATGGAATCTGAGAGACCATGAGAAAAAGCAGCCACAAGGGCCTCATTGTTCCAAACAACCTCTGCTTCCAGAGTACGGATATCAATGGCGTAGTCTGCAACAGTTCTTGTACTCTGTTTGATGGACATGAGGCACTTGGCAGCAGAAGCGGAGCGTGGGGGAACGTCAAAAACCCTTTTAAAGGAGGCCACAAACTGAGGGTAACTCAAGACAACAGGTTTTTGCGTCTCCCATAGAGGGTTAGCCCAGGCCAAGGCTCTCTCAGAAAGCAAAGATATCACAAAACCTACTTTGCTTCTGTCCGTGGGAAACGCCTGGGGAAGCATTTCAAAGTATATCTCAACCTGATTGAGAAACCCTCTGCATTGAACTGGTTCACCCCCAAATCGCTGGGGAAGCGGAGCAGAACCAGACATACCTCTTGTAGAGGTAATACTCAAGGCGGGTGCCTGCACAGAGACTGACGCAGCAGCAGGGACGGCCTGCAACTCAGGTTGTACCGGAGTAGGCACCGTGGGGGATTCCAGGTGAGCCGTACGATTCAGGAGCGTTTGTAACGCCAAGGCAAACTGATCCATGCGGTGATCTTGCTCATCCAATCTGGAAAAAATATTACCAACAAGTGGATTGACTGTATCTTCTGAATCCATGGCCTTCGCGTACTGTCAGAAACCATGAATCAGCCTGAGTCAGAAGTACAAATAAATCACACTTGTTTATTAATAAAAATAATAAGGTAAATAGAAAAAGCGCAGTCAAGCATAGCCAGAGTCCAGTAACCAGATCGGGTAGTCAGCCAGTCCAAAGTTCATTAACCAGATCGGGTAATCAGCCAGGCCGGAAGTCAGGGATCCAAGGAGAGCAACTGCAAGCAGGATAAGAAGCCAGGTGGGATGTCAGCAAGTCAGTCTTGAAACAAACAGCAGGAGATGGTTCCCTGTGATGTGACCAATGCGAAGGCAAATTAAAAAGTGAGCTGGAAGGCTTTAAATAGGCAGGTCAGATGAGCATCATCAGGAACAGCTGGTAACTGTGGAAAGAGAAGAGAGCTGGCAATCAGCCGACAGCTGAGCGGCCAGCCCAGAGGAGGAAGGGCTAAGCCAGCCCTGACAGTGTCCAACGATCGCGATCCCACGTTGCCGTAGCAACGCCAAAACTGGAGCCAATACCTTGGTAAAGACTCAGGGGGCAGAAGCCAGACCAAAAGGAAGAGCCACAAACGGCAGAAACTTTTGATGCCGGAGGCATATGGGTATGTGCAGGTACGCATCCTGGATGTCTAAGGATACCAAGGAGTCCCCTTGATGGAGTGCAGCGACTACTGAGCGACCTGAGTCCATTCTGAACCTCTGCACTTTTACTAAGTGATTGAGGGCTTTTAGGTCCAATATTGGATGTACCCCTTCCTTCTTGGGAACCGCAAACAGATTTGAGTAGAATCCCTGGAAGCATTCTGATTCTGGAACCGGTACAATCACCCCAAGATTCAGCAGGTCCCTTACTGCCCCCAAGAGGGCCTCCTGGCAAACTCCCAAAGGCGACTTGACATGGGTGAGGGCAAACCTTCATGCGGTAGCACTTTTATTCGCAGGCTTGCTAGGCTTGCGGTTCCAGGGATGTTTTTGACCGTGGGCGTCCTGTCAGGCTGGGGACGTTTTGTTGAAGCTCTGGGCAGACGAAAAAGCCGCTTGTGAGTGGAAAACGAGGGCCCTTGCCTACGGCGTAGCTCCTTAGCCTTCCTGGCTTGTGGGAGTAAGGTACTCTTACCACCGGTGGCATTCTTAATAATGTCATCTAATGAGGCTCCAAAGAGCCGGTCGCCAAGGAAGGGAAGAATCGTCCGGGCTTTTTTGGATGCCTGGTCACCAGAATTTTAACCAAATTAGGCGCCTCAGCGCCACAGCTGACACTGAAGCCCTGGATAGCAGAGGGAGAGTATCCAGGGCCGTGTCACAGACATACTTAAGGCCTTGCACTAGTTGGCCTGCTAGTTCCACGCAGACAGGGGAAGCCTGTTGCTCTCCCACTTTGCGGTACAAAAGTTATGCCCACTCAGTCAGTGTCTGCAACACAAGTGCGGATGCCAGTACTGGTCGCACGGCTGACCCCACAACCATAAACAAGGAGTGAGCCACTGTCTCTGTGTTACGTACCTGGGATGTGAGCCTGACGTGCAGAGGAAGGCCTCTCGTACAACTCCGGCTCACGGACCACTGGTATTGATACAGCAGCCACAGGAGCACGGTGGGGTATGAGTGCCTGTAAAACAGTTCAATAGTCCCTGTAGTAGTGGTGATCAGCAGGCAGGTAGTGGATGAACTCACATGAGCAGGACCAGATGCTGGTTTGCAGGGCTGGGAGCTGAAGCAGGCTGGATGAACAAGATGCAGGGTCAGACAGGCCGGGTCGGTATTAATCAGGCAGATCGGGCATAGACGGTAGGCAGAAGAGAGGTCAGGTCACAAGCCAAGTAGTACCAGAAGATCAGCAGACAGAATCAGCAGGCAGGATCAGAGTCAAGGGAAGCCGGGATCAGAACAGGCAGCAGGCAATCACAGGTAACAACAAGCTGGATAAGATTCAGAGGTCACACAGGAAACAGGAAACAACACAGAAGCTGCAGACCAAACAGCAATGAACCTCTGTAGGAGCCCTGTTTAAATAGCCCGCCTGACTTCAGTATTAGTGACAGGTGTGTGTCTTAAAGTGCTAGTACCCATGCGTGCACGCCGGGATCTTACATGGAAAGCCCGTCTTCCCTGACATTGCCCCCTCCCTACGGGCAACCTCCGGGTGCCCAACTGGTTCCTCTTTTGCGGGTTCCTGCGAAAGAAGGCACGGATCAAGTCTGTGGCATGTACATTTCGTGGAGGTTCCCAGGAATTCTCTTCTGGACCATAACCCTTCCACTTGATTAAATATTGCGTCTGACCCCTTCTTTTCCTGCAGTCTAAAACAGCCTCAACCTCAAATTCTTCATCCCCATCAATAATAATAGGTGCGGGAGGACCTGGTCTATGATCCGGAAATGGATCTGGCACAACAGGCTTCAGCAAGGATACATGAAACACTGGGTGAATTTTAAAAGACTCAGGTAAAGTTAATTCAAAGGAAACATCATAAATTTTTCTCCTTACCGGAAATGGTCCTACGAACCTTGGTGCCAGCTTTCTTGAAGGACATAGCATCTTCAAATTCGTTGTTGAAAGACATACTTGATCTCCTGGTTGCAAGATCAGTTCCCCCCTTCTTTTCTTGTCAAATGATTTCTTGCTGTCTTCCTGTGCTTTCGCGATGGTTTCCTGTAACAACATATTATTACGAGAGAAAAAGTCCAGAGTATCCTGGACAGCTGGAACGGAAGATTCTGCAACAAGATTAGGTAAGAAGGTGGGATGGAATCCATAATTAGCAAAGAACGGAGATTGCTTGGTGGCCGAATGGTTGGCATTATTATAGGCAAATTCCGCCAAGGGTAATAATGATACCCAATCATCCTGGACAAAAGAAGTAAAACAACGGATGTATTGCTCTAGGGTTTGATTAGTCCTCTCCGTCTGCCCATTAGTTTGTGGGTGGTAAGCAGAAGAGAATGAGAGTTCAATCTGTAGGATCTCACACAAGGCCCTCCAAAATCTGGATGTGAACTGGACACCGCGATCAGATACAATATTTGCAGGGACTCCATGGAGTCTGACAATTTCTTTTATAAACACCCAAGCAGTTTCTGAAGCCGATGGTGTACCCTTTAGAGGAATGAAATGAGCCATCTTTGATAAGCGATCTACTACCACAAAGATAGCAGTACATTCTTCAGATAGTGGAAGTTCAACTATAAAATCCATAGCAATCATCTGCCACTGTCTGTCAGGTATAGGCAGAGGTCTGAGTAATCCCCAAGCTTTGCTACGGGAACTTTTACTCCGGATGCAGGTGGTGCATGCATTTACATAAGCTCCGCAGTCTTTCTCCAATCCTGGCCACCAAAATGAGCGTTGTACAAGTTGGACAGTCTTATGAACCCCAAAATGGCCTGCCAAAGGGTGGTCATGACAAACCCCCAAGATCATTGCTCGAACCTCTTTAGGTACAAAAATCTGCTTACCCCTCCATAATAGTCCATTCTTTGCTTGTAGTGTGACCCCTGGAGGACTGGGTGTTACTGCAGAAGCTTGCTGTAACTGAGACAAAATGTCAGTGTGTAATAGTAGGAAGTTTCCAGCTGGTAAAATGGTGTCTGGTATTAGGATGTCTCTTGGATCTTCGAACATGCGCGACAATGCTTTAGGCTTAGTGTTCTTTGATCCGGGCCTGTACGTAATATGGAATGAGAATCTTGAAAAAAAGAGTGCCCAACGAGCTTGGCGTGGTTTGAGGCGTTTAGCGGATCGCAGATATTCAAGATTCTTATGATCCGTGTAGATTAGAATTGGATGGGCCGCTCCCTCCAGCAAGTACCTCCATTCCTCCAATGCAGCTTTGATCGCCAAAAGTTCCCGATCACCTACATCGTAGTTTCTTTCAGCTGACGTGAGTTTGCGTGAAAAAAATGCCACTGGGTGGATCACTTCTTTGAGGCCTTGACGTTGTGATAGAATGGCCCCAACTGCACTTTCTGAAGCATCCACCTCCACAATATAGGGCAAGGTAGAGTCTGGGTGACTTAAGACAGGAGCAATGGTAAACCGTCTCTTCAAAGTTTCAAAAGCAGCTTGAGCCTCATTAGTCCAACAGAAATGGATACCTTGTTTGGTCAGCTGTGTAATAGGGTGAATGATAGCGGAAAAGTTCTTGATAAACTTGCGATAGAAATTGGCAAAGCCCACAAAACGTTGTATTCCCTTCTCGTCTGTGGGGGCTGGCCAATCTAGTATCGCTGAGACTTTCTGTGGGTCCATCTTGATCCCTTCGGTCGAGATGATCAGACCTAAGAACTGGATGCTCTGCTGCTCAAAGTCGCATTTCTCGGCTTTGGCATAAAGTCCATATTTGCGGAGCTGGCACAATACACTCTTAACATGCCCTCGGTGCACCTCTAGTGATACGGAGAATATCAAAATGTCATCAAGGTAGACAACCATGAAAATATCTAGAAAGTCTTTGAAAATATCGTTAATAAAGTACTGAAAGGTGGCAGGGGCATTACAAAGGCCAAAGGGCATAACCAGATATTCAAAGTGCCCAAATCAGGTACGGAAGGCAGTTTTCCATTCATCCCCTTCTCGTATACGAACCAGGTTATAGGCCCCTCTTAAATCCAGCTTGGTAAAGATACTTGCTGATTTGAGTCTTTGGAACAGTTCAGGAACTAAAGGAAGGGGATAGCGATTCTTCACTGTTATTTTATTTAGGTCACGATAGTCCACACATGGTCTCAGGGAATGATCCTTCTTTTCTACAAAAAATATACCAGCACCAGCCGGTGAGGTAGAGGGACGGATGAATCCTTTCTGCAGATTCTCATCAATATAGTCCTTCAAAACTCCTGATTCCCGTTCAGATAAAGGAAAGATGCGCCCAAATGGAATCTCGGCCCCGGGTAGGAGCTCAATAGGGCAGTCATAAGGTCTGTGTGGAGGAAGAGTGTCTGCTCCTCGTTTGCTGAAAACGTCCAGGTATTCGTGGTAAGAATCTGGAACTACGCGACATAATTCAGGGTCTGCGTCCATACACAGCAGGGTAGCAGGTGATGGTGGTGAAGTTTCCAAACAGTGTCTCTGACAATATGCTGACTGTAACTTGACACTGTCGGATTCCCAGTCTATCTGTGGGTTGTGGGCCTGTAGCCAGGGCAGGCCCAGGATGACGGGGTACAAGGGTGAAGAGATCGCGTCTAAACGCAGCAGCTCTCGATGGTTGGTGGAGGAGATGGTCAGCATCGGTGGGATCTCCTTGGTTACCAGTCCAGATTTAATGCGAGACCCATCGGCCAGAAATACTGGCAGAAATAGCTGGCAGATAAGGCGGGCAGGGGTGACTGGTTGAGTGAAGAAAGGGAAAGACACTTACGCAGCTTGGCAGGACAGGTACGTACAAAGTGACCGGCTTCTCCACAGTACAGGCAGAGGTTATTTACTTTTCAGCGTTGGCGTTCTTCTGGAGTCAATGAAGAACGAATCAGGCCCAATTGCATGGGTTCAGGCGCCTCTGGAGTGGACAAAGCGGAGTTTCCAGGAGTTGGGTTAGGAGGAGCAGGGATCTTAGGTAACATCCAGGCTGGACTGAAGTGCTGTGTGGTTCTTTCAGACCTGCGTTCTCGTAGGCGGCGGTCAATCTGAATGGACAGAGCGATTAGGGCTTCCAGAGAGCTTGGCACCCCGACCCGAGCGAGCTCATCTTTCAGGCTTTCCGAGAGACCCAAATGAAATTGATGACGCAAGGCTGCGTCATTCCAGCTAGTGTCTGCACTCCAGCGTCTAAAGTCAGTGACATAGTCCTCTGCCGCTCTACGGCCTTGCTGGAGTGCATGAAGGGCGGCTTCAGCGGTGGAGGTACGTTGGGGGTCATCATAAATCAGCGCCATAGCATCAAAGAACATTTGCATGGTGTTTAGTTGTGCGTTGTTCTCTTCCAACAGCCGGTGGGCCCAAGACTGTGGTTCCCCTTGGAGGAGGGAAATAATGAATCCCACCTTGGTGGTTTCCAGGGAAAAAGTCCGTGGCTGGAGAGCAAAGTAGAGCTGACAGGCATTGCGGAAGGCTCTAAATTTACTCCGATCACCGGAAAACCTCTCAGGATTAGGTACACGGGGCTCAGGAGGTAACATCATTACTGTATGGCTGGCTGAAGTCCCAGCTTGGGTGGTAGAGGAGGCTGGATCAGATGCAGGAGCTGTAGTTGTTGGAATGGACAGGGACTGTACCCGCTCTTCCAGACGTACATATCCTTCCTGCAGCGACTTAACCGCCTGTGTAAGAGCAGCAAGGTGCTGACATTCATCCACTGGAGAGGGTCCTCTTGCAGGCTCAGACATGGCTGTTTGGTACTGTTACGTACCTAGGATGTGAGCCTGACGTGCAGAGGAAGGCCTCTCGTACAACTCCGGCTCACGGACCACTGGTATTGATACAGCAGCCACAGGAGCACGGTGGGGTATGAGTGCCTGTAAAACAGTTCAATAGTCCCTGTAGTAGTGGTGATCAGCAGGCAGGTAGTGGATGAACTCACACGAGCAGGACCAGATGCTGGTTTGCAGGGCTGGGAGCTGAAGCAGGCTGGATGAACAAGATGCAGGGTCAGACAGGCCGGGTCGGTATTAATCAGGCAGATCGGGCATAGACGGTAGGCAGAAGAGAGGTCAGGTCACAAGCCAAGTAGTACCAGAAGATCAGCAGACAGAATCAGCAGGCAGGATCAGAGTCAAGGGAAGCCGGGATCAGAACAGGCAGCAGGCAATCACAGGTAACAACAAGCTGGATAAGATTCAGAGGTCACACAGGAAACAGGAAACAACACAGAAGCTGCAGACCAAACAGCAATGAACCTCTGTAGGAGCCCTGTTTAAATAGCCTGCCTGACTTCAGTATTAGTGACAGGTGTGTGTCTTAAAGTGCTAGTACCCATGCGTGCACGCCGGGATCTTACATGGAAAGCCCGTCTTCCCTGACACTCTGCCTTCCTGTCCATGGTATCCTTGTATGCAGGAGTCCCCTCAACCCGGCATCGTGGTTACTTTATTTAACCTGGATACTGGGGGGTCCATGACCGGAGGAGCCGACCATTTTTTGAGAAGGTTTTCCTCAAAGGGGTAACGCACCGCCATGTATTTGGGGACCAAAAAGGTCCGTTATGGGCGACCCCATTCCTTGTAAATTAACTTGTCAAAATAAGTCAGATATGGGAACGTCCTGGCTTGCGGGACCCAAAAGGGACCTGTACATTAGCAGAGGGATCTGATGGCTCCTGAATCTTCAGGGTATCATGCACAGCTGTGATAAGTGCTCCGACAAGTGATTTGTCGTGCCCGGACAGGGACTCATCCTCACTGTCCGAACGGTCCTGGTCAGCGTCATCTGACAAGACAGAGCAGGGGTCACCAGCCTCAGCAGGACCTGAGTTTGCGTCAGAGCTCTCCCCAGAGGACGGGGGGGGGGCAAGGGCCTATTTAACAGACCTTTCTTCCCACGTACCTCCTCCATCTTGGCAACGAACGAATTGAGGACCGCCATCAGGGTGTCCATGGGTACTGCGCAGTCCACAGACGACCCGGTTGCAATTGCTGGGATTTCGGGGGAAGAAACACAAGTTTCTGAAGCCATGCTGACCCTACCCTATCTACCACCCAAAAGGGACATAGTACAGTGACAGTCCCACCCTTCTTGCTGCTGCTGACTGAGGGGCTCTATCCCGCCGGACCACCCTGAGGAGTTCTGCGCTGTTCACAAGTAGTGCCTGTAGACCCCGAGTGCTCCCGGGTGCAGAGGAAACAAAAGCTGTTTCGGTAGCAGTCGTCAGAATGAGCGCTAAACATTCTGAAAAACTTGCTCAGGCTTCAATAAAATGGCCGCCCAGCATCCAGTATACAGACAGGAAAACACAGGGAAAATGGCTGTGAGAGCACATGCAAGCTGCTGCTAGAAAACACTGAAAAACGTGTCCAGGCTTCCAGAAAAGGGCCGTCAGCGTCCTGAATAGGAGATCACCTGGAAAATGGCTGCTTGAAGCCCAGGAAGACATGCTGCCCTCGCGCACACCTAAAATGGCCGCCAGCTAGAACCATGAGGCACAGAAGACAGAGTGTGACAGAGACACAGCGCTGCACCAAAAAAACACAGCAGATCCTCACAGACACCTTCCGGGAGCTTAACACACAGGATCCAGGACACCACCAGCCAGCCAGCCCCATATCCCAGGTGAGAGCTCCCAGGGATCTGTACAAATACACCGCTCATCAACCACATGCAGCATTCCCCCAGGTGGGGGGAGGGAATATAGGGACAGGGAAGAGAAGAGAGGGAGGTGAGGGACCCCTGAATCGACCTCCCAGGGAATGCCCAGCCGCTCAGCCCCGCCAGGGCAGGGAGAGCTGTACTTACCAGTCCTGAAGAGCTGGAGGACATTCCATTGCAGAACTACTCACTGATCAGTACAGGGTAGCTGCCGGCCTCGGCATATTGTGACGCAGACATCAGTACTCCGTTATATGTATGCCCCCCAGCATAAAAGCTCACCGACCACCTCTGGAGCTGAGGTTTTGTCGTGGTCTGTTGAGCCATAGCTGCAACCTGCACACGCTCGATGGCCGTACTGGGGAGACTACAAGGATAAGGGTATCCAGCTTGTCACCCAGCCGGCTGTTGATAGTTGATCAGAGGATCATTCATCTTGCGCAAAAAGCCTCTGCATAAAAAAGCACGGACCGATGGGCACGCAGGGTTCCTAGGTCCTTCTCCTTTACTAGGCAAAATAAAACCGAGGTCTGTCTGGCAGACGGGAGGGTTGTAGCCCGAGGGACCGCCCCCCCCCCCCCCCCCCCCCCGACAGAACTAAGAGTTCTGAGTGTTGTGTTACAATTATGCCTAGTATTCTCCTAGTGATAAGGCTAACAACCCATTTGTTACAGAGAGGAGCTGTGTGACGGTGAATATAAGAGAAACCAAGTTACCATTTTGGAAATGCATTTACCGTCATACCATCAGAATGAACACAAAAGATCCTCACTTTCCTACGGGGCGTCATTGTCACCTAGTTCATCCTGATCATACCCCAAAAATAGGCTTTTTGGCCCTAGATCATATATACCCCCCCAATTCCAGAGGTTGCGACGATAATAAATTGTTGTTACAGAGTGAATCGAGGTGTATATTCCACGTCAACGCTACCTTTTCTTGAGGGCTTTCATTCTAGGGCTTGTAAATTAGACTTATAACATTGTGTCTCTTTCTGTCTACTATGCTATTTTGCTTGTTATACACCATCTTGGTACCGCAATGGCATCTTGGTTCCCTTGTTTATATTCTATTCTTATCAGACCACTGACTGTTAACTGTTCATACTGATTGTAATATTATGTCATATAATGTACTAAACATACCGGCTATTTTCTTACTACGTATCTGTTTTAGACCATACTCTATTGTTATACATTGATGTGCATGTTTTAATTTTTGTTAATTTCCACTATACATTTTTTCTATACCTCATTGCCAATGTTATTCAATATTCATTTGTTATGTTTATTTACAATGAGTTTCATGTACCATGATACTACCATTACCTCTAATGCCTGTCTGTTTTTTTCATACTGCTTTAATTGCAAGCCTGCACTACCCTTTGCTCACCACCAGGGGTTTTTAGGGCCTTCCCCCCTACTTTTCCCCTTACATAGTCCCTCTATACACCAAGTTTTACTGGACTTACTGGTCCTTGTCTATGCCTATGCCTGCCCGGCACGCCGGGAGACCCAACAGGCCCTCGCGATTGTGGCTTGTGGCCTGTGGATCGTTTTCCCATTCAGCGCAGGTGTCCCCTGCGCTCTTCCTGTTTGAGCTCCACTCCGCAGCCAATTGGCGCACCAGTCCATCTCAAATGGCTTCAGCTGTGGAGGCTGCCGATGGTGCCTGTCCACAGCTGATTGTAACTAACCCTTATGGGTTATTTAAAGGCCTGCAAACATGGCAGTCAGTACGCCATGGACTGCACGCCGTCAAGCACTGCCCTCACCTGCATTTTGCTTTCAGGTTAGTACCCTTCTCACCATTATACTGTCAATCTCCTACTCCATTACCCAGGCATACCCATTTGGTTGCTAACCATTATACATTTTTTCCTTTCTTTTCCACCAGACTTTTCTGCTGTGTACTCCTGCCGTTTGTTTTGTTGTTCTGGTTACTTAACCAGACAGCTGAGCTCTTGCAGCCATAGCATTCTTAGACTCCACTGCATAGCAATCTGCTTTGCCATTTTTTGGCTTAACCACTTGCAGACCGGACCATTTTGCTGGTCAAAGACCAGACCACTTTTTGCGATTCGGCACTGCGTCGCTTTAACTGACAATTGCGCGGTCGTGCGACGTGGCTCCCAAACAAAATTGACGTCCTTTTTTTCCCACAAATAGAGCTTTCTTTTGGTGGTATTTGATCACCCCTGCGGTTTTTATTTTTTGTGCTATAAACAAAAATAGAGCAACAATTTTGAAAAAAACGAATTATTTTTTACTTTTTGTTATAATAAATATCCCCCAAAAATATATAAAAAGAAATTTTTTTTTCCCTCAGTTTAGGCCAATACGTATTCTTCTACATATTTTTGGTTAAAAAAAATCGCAATAAGCGATTATTGATTGGTTTGCGCAAAAGTTATAGCGTTTACAAAATAGGGATAGTTTTATAGCATTTTTATTAATAATTTTTTATTATTTTTTTTTTTACTAGTAATGGCGGCGATCAGCGATTTTTATTGTGACTGCGACATTGTGGGGGACCCATCAGACATTTTTGACACATTTTTGGGACCATTGTCATTTATACAGTAATCACTGCTATATAAATGCAGTGATTCCTGTGTAAATGACACTGGCAGTGAAGGGGTTAACCAGTGGGTGGCAGTGTAGGGGTTAAGTGTTCCTAGGGGTGTGTTACTAACTGTGGGGGGGTTGGGCTTTCATTTAGTGAACACTGATCTCTGCTCCAATCACATGGAGCAGAGATCAGCGTCACTAGTTGCTAGGCAGAATGGAGAAATGCTGTTTACTCGGCACTTCCTCCATTCGGCCGCTCCGTGAGACGATCGCGGGGATGCCCGCGGCGATCGAGTCCACGGGTCCCGCGACTGCACTCACGGGGGTCCCGACCAGCGCGGGAGCGCGCCGCCCATGGCGCGCTCCTGATGGCAGGGCGGCATTGAATATTGGACGTACCTGTACGCCAATATGCCTGCCTGTGCCATTCTGTCGACGTACATCCTCGTGCGCTGGTCGGGAAGTGGTTAAACGTCACCATACAATCATGTGCAATCCACTGCCATACTTCATGTTTTTAATTTACTAGAGTACTTTCATCCCCTGCTGTTGACCATTGGTGTCTGTGTCAGGCTTGTAAGTATCTCTATTACCTGTAATATTTATTATCAAGGATGAAATTGTTGAGCTATGCACCTTTTTGCCTGTCCTTACCTTATTACATTTATATTTTAGACTATGTATTCACAAGATGTTTGTTTTGCCCAAGAAAAAGGACGGACAGTCCGAAACATGTCAACAACATTCTCTATACTGCATATGTTCCAAGCCTGTTTCAATTCAGCACTGTGAAGTACTCCCTGTATATGCTTAAGATGTGTTACATTATTTTTCTTTATTCAATAAAAATTATATATATTTTTTTTTAATTACTGACTGGTCTATCTGAATTAATATCCCTAGGGGTATCTGTCATGCCTTGTGCACTAGGCCTTTTTTTTGCTGTTTTATTTAATAAACAAGTGTGAATTAATTGTACTTCTATCTCGGTCTGATTTATGGTTTCTGACACCCATTAGCTGTAGAGAGACAAAGAGGGTGATGTAAGTTTGAGAGAAACCAGAGACTTGATAGTTCATGATAAACTGAGAATAAGACTTGCTGGGTCTCACAGGGCAAGTGCAGAGAAAATGTCCTGAACCCCCACAGTAAAGGCACAGGTTGGCCTGTCATCTACGTAAGCGTTCTTCTGGGGTGAGGGGAGCACGAACCAATCCCAGTTGCATGGGTGCGACCTCAGAAGTGGTGACTGGTGGGGCCGTATAGGAGGGGTGAACGGGAATCGGCTTAGGCAGCATCCAGCTGGGACGGGAAACCTGAAAGCGCTCTGAGCGACGTTCCCGCATACGTCTGTCCAGTTTGGTGGCTGCTTGGATTAAGTCCTCCAAGGTAGCAGGGGTGTCAATCCGGGCTAGCTCGTCTTTAAGAGCTTCAGACAGCCCTTGGAGAAACTGATATTTAAGGGCAGGTTCATTCCAGCCGGTATTAGCCGACCACTTCCAGAATTCCACAATATAATCTTCTACTGGCCTCCGCCCTTGAGAAAGATTGTGTAGAGTGGCCTCGGCCGTGGCCACCCTTTGGGGGTCGTCGTAGAGTTGTGCCATACTTTTGAAAAAGGTATCCACAGAATTTAACACAGGGTTTCTCTGTTCCATTAGACTGTGGGCCCAGGCTTGTGGTTCATCAGCCAGGAGAGAGATGATAAAGCCTACTTTTACCACCTCGGAGGAGAAGGTCCTAGGTTGGAGGGCCAAGTACAAAGAGCAGGCATTTTTAAAGGCTACATTTTTTGCGACTGTAGGGTTGGAAGGAACTGCAGAAGAGGAAGCCCCACTGGTGGGTGCAGAAGCTGTGTCCTTCTCCTCTACTAGGCAAAATAAAACCGAGGTCTGTCCGGCAGACGGGAGGGTTGTAGCCCGAGGGACCGCCCCCCTGGGTGGAACTAAGAGTTCTGAGTTTTGTGTTACAACTATGCCTAGTATTCTCCTAGTGATAAGGCTAACAACCCATTTGTTACAGAGAGGAGCTGTGTCGGTCGGTGAATATAAGAGAAATCAAGTTACCATTTTGGAAACGCATTTATACCATCAGCATCAACACAAAAGATCCTGACTTTCTTACGGGGCGCCATTGTCGCCTAGTTCATCCTGATTATACCCCAAAAATAGGCTTTTTGGCCTTAGATCATATCCCCCCCAATTCCAGAGGTGGCGACTATAATAAATTGCTGTTACAGAGTGAATTGAGGTGGATATTCCACCTCAGCGCTACCTCCCCTCCTGGCCTTAAAGAGGTGTTCAATTTCAAACCTTTTCTCCAGGGCTTTCAATCTGGGGCTTGTGAATTAGACTTATAACATTGTGTATTTTTCTGTCTACTATGCTATTTTGCTTGTTATACACCAAGTGCGGATGGCCCGGCAAGCTGCTGGACACAATTGTTAATTTGGGTATAGCCTTCTTGCAACTTTTGAACTGCATTAATGAGTGCCAATACTTGCTGACACAGGATTTCAAGAGGGGAACATGCTCTGTCGGCCTCCAACATGGCTGGTTTGTACTGTCAGAGAAGTACTTACTGAGACCGAGATGCCGAGAGCGATTCGCCCTTGCGACTAAGCGCAATTCGCCCCCTGGAGGTGGTACAGGGAGTGAATGGCACAAAGAGGCACAGGCTACCCAGGTGGCAGGAGAAGCCTTGCGTGAAGGTCCTTGTAGAGCGCCTGTGCAAGGGCTGGCAGATGGCAAGTGCAGCAGACAGAAAGTCCCGAACCAGGCTGAGAGTCAAACACTGAAAGTCTATAATGAAACACAGGCAGAGATGTAGTATCTTTGGGAGACACAAGGCAAATCCGGGTCACAGGCAGAGGGTCAAGGCAAGGAGACAGAAGGCAGGTCCGGGTCGCAGGCAGAGGGTCAAACACTGGAGAGAAGAGGAGTCTGTTTAAACAAGCCAGGGGTCAAGGTCCAGAAGATAAGCAGCAGCGTCAAGAACAATCCGGATCACAACAGGTAGTCAGATGCAAGGAACAGGATCAAGTTAGCAGGAGCTGAAGACAAACCAGCAATTTGTCTGCGCACCAGAGCAGCTTTTATAGGCCGCAAAGGGGACGCTAAGCGTGCGCCAATGCGTACAAGCATGCGCCAGTGCACATGTGCGTGCGGCGGAGCGCCGGGCCGCAAATGCCATGTGCAAGTGCCATTCCGCGGCACATGCACACAGGAATGCGGCTAAGGCGCCTGCAATGTCTATTCCCCTGACGGTGACTGAGTGATGAAGGAGTGTGCATATTGACGAGACCAATCAATAAATGTAAAGTCTTATATGAACTGCTGCCGGTGTAAGCTAAATGGCAAAGGTGAAAAAGTATCATCTTATTATCTGTATGGTTTAATTACCTGATAAAGTAACTTGCCATACAGGCCATTGTGGCCCATAGGACTTCTATTGCAGTTGGAGTCAGAATCAGAGGCAGTCACAGATAAACTGTAACAAAGATATAAAGGATTATAACATAGGTAAACTGACAGGGGAGCCAGGGCTCCCATAATCAGTTATGTCCATCAAAGATAGGTCCATTTTAATAGCAAATGCCTCTATTCCTGAAGTTAAGCTTACCCCACTGTTCTGTCTGTGCGTGCTTCACTCTCCAGGGATCAGCTAATAAATCCCAGTGTGTGCGCATTTATATATATATATATATATATATAACTTACTTGTGTTGTTATTTGTTGCAGGTGCACTCAGCCTGTGATGTCCTGGGAGGGGTTTGCAAAAAGGGGCCAAAACAGCAGCAAGCACAGGGACACCATGAGGATAATAAGATGTAGAGGCTTAAAAATAAACAACATCAACAATGATAATTCATTAAAATTATAATCTTTATAACAATGCTATGTGCAACTTATATTGATTATTTAACTATTATCAATATTTATGGCACCGTGTTTATATCTATAAAGCTGTTTACTCATATTTGACATAATTTACGATATTTTTCACGGCCGAGGAAAATTGAAAAACAGGGAGAGGAGGAATGCCATCTCTCTCACCTGGGAGAATATACTTTTTGAGATGACAATAATCATTTATAGTATATCAATAGTGTACATGTCCATAAACTTAAGTGGGCACCAGCAAGGATGGGAGGATAATTCGACTGGGAGTTAGCAGGAACAAGAAATTAGAATGCTACCTGTTAGTGGGTGGATTACCACCCCTTCAAAAGAGTCTTATTTCCTTATTAATTTTGGCCAAAGGCCAATTGTTGGTCCATATGAGCATTATCATATTAGTGAGTATGTGATCAGTGGGCGGAATATAATACCCGCCGACTACTTCTGCCTAACCAAATCTTCCCATCTTGATCCTTGCATCCTAATTTGTTTTCCCCGAAGTATAACCCTTTAAAAAGGGTGCAAAAGAAATGTACTCATTCAGGCTGGGGTACTTAGTGGCCTTGAGTGTATATATCCACTTTTGCTCAATTTGAAACAGTTTATTGTTCCAATCTCTGCCCGATTGGGAATATGTACCCGATCGAGGGCAGTGAAGGAAACTTTTGCTATCTTGTAGTTATGTTGTATGACTACGTGTCTTCCAAGGGGGAGATATATGTTCCCTATCTCCATGCTGTAGATATGTTTGGAGGTCCTACACCAGAACCTCTGCCTAGTTTTGCCTACGTAATACGCACCACATTCACAGGTCATTAATTATACAACCCCGCAGGTTTGGGAATTTACAGTGTTTTGGTCTGAAGACCTGTTCATTGGGTAGCGTGAATACCTTATTGTCATAGGATGCGCACGGGTAAAGCGCTCTGGCGCACAGCTGTGTGCAATAGGAATAAACTAAAGCACACAAGCACACACACACAGGGTGTGACCCCTCACTGACCCATAAAGGAAGTGAGGTCATCCAAACACACTGCTGGTTTGTCTTCAGCTTCCTGTGTTTCCCACGTCTGTTCCTGTGATCTGCATTACCCGTTGTGACCCGGATTGCCTCATCGACCTTGCTGATCTTCTCCTGACCCGACCTCTGGCTTGACCTTGGACTCCCGCTTTCTGAACGTGTTTGACCCTCAGCCTGCATCTGGACTTACCTGCTATCTCCTGTGTTCGACCCCCGGCTTGTCTTGGATTATCCTTCTGCCTCAATGTTCCTGGTACCTGTTGTCTTCTGATGTGGACTGTGTTTGACCCCTGGCCTGTCTCCTGGATTCTGCCTTTGCCTTACGGACTTGCTACTATTGCTTCTGGACCTTCCCACAGGACATCACCTCTCAGCTCTGCGCAAGCTACCTGCTGATCTACTAGCAAGTGACTGTCCTACTGGTAGCTTGTGCCTCTTGGTGCAACCACCCCCTGTGCCACCTTCAGGGGTGGTCTGCGCCGAGTCGCAACAGCGACCGCTCTCTGCATCTTGGCCTCGGTGAGTACATTTATATGATAGTACAAACCAGCCATGACAGAGGCCAACAGAGCGGGTTCTCCATTAGAAGTCCTGTGCCAGCAAGTCTCTGCACTCACAGAAGCAGTACAGAAACTACAGGATGGCTATGCACAGATCGACAGCAGGCTTCAGCGACTAGCCACAGCTCCGGCACCCACAAATCCTACGCAGGCCTCAGTCAGCGGTGCCTCCACACCTCATGTCCAGCCTCCACCCGGTATGATGATGGCAGTACCCGAACCACGAGTACCCACGCCTGAGCGATTTTCAGGTGACCGAAAAAAATTCAGAGCCTTTAAAAATGCATGTTCCTTGTACTTGGCTTTGCAACCCAGGACCTTTTCTTCGGAGATCGTCAAGGTCAGATTTATTATCTCTCTTTTGGCTGAGGAACCCCAGGCCTGGGCCCATAGCCTTATGGAACAGAGAAGTCCCTTGTTAAACTCCATGGACACCTTCTTTGAGGCCATGGGACAATTATATGACGACCCTCAGCGTACTGCCACGGCTGAGGCTACCCTGCATGCTCTCTCACAGGGGAGAAGACCGGTGGAGGATTACACCGTTGAGTTTCGCAAGTGGTCAGCTGACACCGGCTGGAACGAGGCGGCCCTGCATTATCAGTACCGGTTAGGGCTCTCCGAGAACCTAAAGGACGAGTTGGCCCGAGTAGAGACTCCTGCCTCCCTGGAGGAATTAATCCATTTGGCCACAAAACTGGACAGACGGATGTGCGAGCGGCGCTCCGAATGCCTCCAGGTCCCTCTGCCTAGTTGGATGCTTCCTAAGGCCACTGTTCCGTATCCGCCCATCCCGGTTCCTTCGGGTCCCTCAGCTTCAGAAGGGGAGCCCATGCAGCTAGGTTTGGTCCGTCCTCGTCTCACCCCAGAAGAGCGACAACGAAGACGCCAAGCCAATCTGTGCTTATACTGTGGGGGGCTTGGACATTTCGTTCACAGCTGTCCCGTGAGACCCCGTAAGTTGCCCCCACGGTGTATAATGAACTACCAGAGTGTTGGTCCTGCTCAAACTTATGTGACTCTCTCTGTTTCCCTACAGCTGGCAGAAGAGAAGATCCCACTCCCAGCCGTGATTGACTCGGGGGCATGTAGTTGCTTTTTGGACATCTCCCTTGCACAGCAACTACGCATTCTAAACCAGAATAAAGCAACACACCTTCTAGTCCATTTAGCAGCTGGATCTCTGACACACTCAGGTCCAGTAACACAGGAGACACTACCTCTGCTTACTATTACAGACTCTGGCCATAGAGAACTCCTACGCTTTGATCTAATATCATCTCCCATGTTCCCTATCATCCTGGGACTTCCTTGGTTGCAGGCTCATGATCCCCAGATCAGTTAGAACAACAAGGAAGTGTCCTTTACATCGCCTACTGTATGCAGCATTGTTTTGATTCCATTCCAGCTCCTTGTATGACCGTGGCCCCCACCACTAATCACCTTCAGCACATTCCTCAGGTCTATTCCGAGTTTAAGGACGTCTTCGATAAAAAGAAGGCTGACCGTCTACCACCACACAGACCATATGACTGCCCCATTGAACTGTTACCCGGCTCTGAGATCCCTTTTGGACGAATATTCTCCTTATCCGAGACTGAACTAAAGGCTCTCAAAGCCTACATTGATGAAAATCTTGAAAAGGGGTTCATTCGCCCATCTTCTTCGCCAGCAGGGGCAGGTATTTTCTTCGTGGGAAAAAAGGACGGATCCCTTAGGCCATGTGTTGACTACAGGGAACTTAAAGAGGGATTCCGCCCAAAAAAAATATTAAAAGCCAGTAGCTATAAATACTACAGCTGCTGACTTTTAATAAATGGACACTCACCTGTCCCGGGTTCGAGAGATGCCGGCAGCCGAGGCCGATCGACCGCTCGGGCCTCGGCTGCTGCCGCCGCCATTCTACGTGAGGGAATTAGGAAGTGAAGCGAATCGGCTTCACTTCCCGGTTCCCTACTGCGCATGCGCGAGCCGCGCTGCGCAATAGGAAATCTCTGCGCTGTCACTGGGACCCGTGTGTGTCCCAGCAGACAGCGCAGGAAATGGCGTAGACTCCCATGGGAGTCTATGCCCGGAAGTGGGTGAAAATACCTGTCTTTGACAGGTATCTCCACCCCCCTCCCCCCTGAAAGGTGTCAATTGTGACACCGGAGGGGGGGGTTCCGATTAGCGGAGGTTCCACTTTAGGGTGGAATCCCGCTTTAATAAAGTCACAATCAAAAATCGCTATCCGGGGGGGCGTGTCCGGATGTGAACAGCAGCGGATGTCTACTATGAGAGCTCCGCTACTCCTACAGCCAAATCCACCGCCATCCGCATCTGTTTGGAGCTGTTGGGAGCCAGACACCTTACCCAGCTGACCGTATGGGTGCCCTGTGGGGTTTGGAGCCAGTATTGCCCGGAGATCCTGCTCTGGACAGCCCGAGAGCCTTCTCTCCTGAACACTCGCGGCCGCCATTTTGGAGATCCGAGGCCTGCAGATACCGGCCTTCATCCGCACGAACCGGGAGGTAGGGAACCCTCATCCACCCTCACAGCCTTGTCCTACATCCTCTCTGCACCCTCCGGTGGCCCGGCTGAGCTCCGGGGGCGCTCGTAGAGGCCGCGGCCTGATCCGGCCTAGTGCGGCCTAGTGGGGCCTGCGGATCCCCGGTGTGTCCTAAAGTGTGCATCCCGCGGAGGGGCGGTGCGGCCGGCCTGGCCTTGGCTTGGAGGAGCAGGGCGTCCCTCTCTTTGCCCAAACAAGAATCCATCCCTGGTCTATGTAGTGCGGGGGGGCGGGGAACGGACCTAGGCCTGAAGAAGCAGCCATCTTGCTCCACCTAAAGACTTGTGGCTGGGTGGTATAGCAGCCATCTTGCTACACCCGGGTGCGGGGCTGCCGCTCACCTATAGACACGTCAAGCCTCTCCCTTGCCTAATGGAGATGCCCAGGCTGCCACACCACTGTCTTAAGTGTGGCACATCAAAAACCTAGTCTCCAAAGTGCCCGCACAGAGGTAGCACGGCCCCTGGCCTAGCAGTGGCCATCTTGCTCCACCTGACTTCTGGCCTCTTACAGTCATAGCAGCCATCTTGCTCCACCCAGTGCTGTCATTCCTTCGTGCCTGGCCACAGCCAGCCCCCCTCCTCGGCCCCAAGAGCACCCCAGACTGCCAAGCCATATTCCAGCTCCCCCCTGCTCTCCCCTCTTCTTCTAAACACCTGATAGGAGGGCTGCTCCCAATTCCAATCCTGTGGCTATCTTACTCCACCCGGACACTAACACTGCAACAAGAGCCCACTTCCACCGCCAACACAGACCGCATAAGCTGCTTTACCACTTCACCTACGGGTGCGTGTGGCTGTTGATGGCCGGCTGAAGATATGTACCGCTGAGCTCTGTGCTACCCCGACAACTGCAGGCTGTGTTCCCAACTAATCATACCCGGCTTGCTGATGGCGGCTTCCAGCTCTCATCCTGCTGACTTTGCTGAACTACAACAAGGCTCTATCCAACGTTACCTACTCCGTACAACCTCACAAGACTCCCGTGCAGGGAAAGACAAGCTCTCGACAAGCCGAACCCCAGGCAAACTGAAGCCTCCCCCCCCGACTACAGCGTCTTGCCCTACCCCTGGGAACAACTCGGTTGCTCAGCCTAATCCCCCGATGGACCCTCCGGATCCCCTGGCCGGATTTACACTGTACCCTACCACAAACGTAACCGTTGCTTCAGAAGAGATGCCTTCCTCAGCCTTGAACAGGGATTCGGGCTCCACCGCCCTACTCTCTGCCTTCAGGGCTGACTTGAAGTCCTGGGCCTCCAAAATGGAAACTTCTATCCAAAGTGAACTGAATGCCCTCAAACAGCAGGTTTTGGCATCGGAGACTGCAATTTCTACAATGGCCACCACCCAAGAAGACCATACGTCCCGTATAACGGCACTTGAAATCGCATCTATGGCTCACCTCTCCCGGTTGCAGGAACACCAGCTCCGAATAGAAGATAGTGAGAACCGGAGCCGCAGGAATAACATCCGGCTGCAGGGTGTCCTGGAGACGACCTCGGGTAATGACCTCAAACCCACTATCGTTGCTATCCTAAATCAGGTCCTGGAGAGGGAAGTTACGTCCCCTATCGAATTGGATAGAGTACATAGGGTTGGGGGTGTGGGGGGAGACGGCAGGGATCGCCCTCGTGATGTCCTCTGCCGGGTACACTACTATACCCTGAAGGAAGAGATCTTGCGCAAAGGCCTGGTGCCTGGGCCCACTGGACTTTCACGGATCCTCCATACACCTGTACCCAGATCTTTCCCGCAACACGCTGTACATGCGGCGGGTGGTCCGCCCACTACTGGAATTGATTCGCCAAGCAGGTGCAACGTACACGTGGGGTCACACCTTTAGCATCAAAGTGACCCGGGAGGATAACCACAAATTTGTCCTATCAGATCCGGACCAGCTTCCTGCCTTCTTCCTCTTTCTGGACCGAGACCATATCACCTTCCCAAATTGGCTGGATCCTCCAGATGATCGTCAAAGACTACCGGGTCCTCCCCTGCAACGCCGGAGACACTCACGTCCTAGATTTGTTCCCCCTGGTCCCAGAATACGGAGAGCCACATCACCAGAGGACTAATCTGCACTCTCTCTCTTCACTAGGGGGTTACGGGTCTTGTCCTTGCTACAGGCCAGGTTTGCCTTAACAATGTTCCCTATGCTCTGTTTTTTCCTCCCCTCAGTACATTTGTTCTCCTCCCATTGACTCCTGGTAACTGTGTAATTTGAATGCTATGGGTGGTTTAGCTGTCTGGATAGGATAGTTGAAGCTTCCATTGCCCTCCGCTGGTACAGTTGTGATAGCTGGGGCTCTGGAAGGGTGGACATTACCACTGATGTTGTTTATTGGGTTGTAGTGGACACTTTCATTATGTCTCCTTAAAACGTTGGACCTGCGGATTGACTTGACGTGTCTCGAACATGGTCCCCTGGTTTGTTCTGGGGATTCCAAGTCTCTCCTCAGCACCAACCCCAAATTTCTCTGTGGCTCGAGATCGGTAGCCCTTGTCGAGGGCAACTAATGCACGTTTACATTGTTATCGGAGCTAGGCTATGACAACAATCTTGGATAGAGCTGCTATGAATGTGGTAATTGGTGTGTTCAACCTCCTTGGGACCACATGGGAATACCTGAGCCCTTATGTTGCCCCTAGCCGGTTCATACCTTGTTGTTCACTTCTGTTGTTTTTTCTTTTTTGTTTTTGTTTATACTCCTATAATGTTTATGTAGCCCGAGGGTACCATGGTATTAGCTATACATTCTATTTTTTAGTGCCTACGAAATTGAGCATTAGACGCCATGGTCATTGGGTATGTTACACTTATGTTATATGTGCCCGCTAAGTTGTCGGGATCACAACTCAGCTATTCTAACCTCGTTCTCTCCCCCTCCATAGGATCGGCACAATCCGTGCCTACTACGTGATATTTCACGAAGTGTTACGTTTTCACGGACACTCTAGGATTCTTCTAGAGCCGCCTTACCCCAGGGGCTCTCTCTGACCTACCTCTTTTCCATCTCTCCCCCCTCCTTTCTTCCTCCCCGTCTGTCTTTGGACATCTCTCCCTTTGCTCCACTACCCTTCCTATTGTGTTTTTTTTTTTTTTGTCACTCTATCATGGCCCACACGGCGGCGTCTCAACCCAGGCTACAGTTTTGTTCATACAATGTGAATGGCCTCAATATTGCCGCTAAAAGAGGACAAATCATCTACCAGATGCACAAACACCTAGTTAATGTGCTTCTGCTACAGGAGACACATTTTCACTCTGCCTCCACTCCTTCCTGCTCCAGCAGATACTTTAACAGATGGTTCCATAGTACTAACCCGACTCAGAAAACCAAGGGAGTGTCTATTGCCTTTCATAAGACACTCCCTATAGAAGTGCTTGATCATTTGTCTGACCCCTAGGGAAGGTATGTTTTCGTGAAATTCATGTTATGGGGCACCAAATTTACGGTAGCTAATATTTACCTCCCAAATGTCAACCCAGTATCATCTGCGTTGCAGTACTTGAAGATTCTGTCAGGATTCCTGGAGGGTAAGCTTGTCTTGGGAGGGGATTTTAACACACCTCTAGAACCTCTCTTGGATTCCTCCACCTCGCGATCATGTCTCTCGTTCCCCAAACTGAGGGCACTGAAACGTGCATTCTACGATCTGCGTCTTGTTGACGTTTGGAGGGTACTACACCCCACATCCTGTAACTATACCCACTTCTCTCACATACATCACACTTATAGTCGCATAGACTACTTCATGTGTGACCACAGCTGCCTAGATTGGTCCCCTGAATGCACCATAGACCCTATGGTTTGGTCTGACCACTCTCCCATTCATATGACATTCTCAATCCCCTCCACTCCAATTAGGGAGTGGACATGGTGGTTGAACGATTCGTTGCTTACAAACTCGGAGTGTGTGGCGCAGGTTACGAATACCATATCTAACTATTTCGCTGACCACGCCTCTGATACGACGTCGCTGCCCTTTCAATGGGAGGCATTAAAAGCAGTCCTACATGGAACCTTCATCCAACTGGGTACACGCCTAAAGAGGGAACGCTCAGCCGCCATCACGGCTGCACTCCAAACTATTAGGAACCTAGAAACTGAACAAAAACGATCCCCGACAGTGACCACGCTGGCAGACGTTTCTAGGGCGAGATCTCAACCCAGAGAACTATATGAGACCTCCGCACGCACATATTCGGATAAGATTGCTTTCCACCAATATAAGTTTCAGGATAAATGTGGTAGGTCAATGGCTCGATCCCTGCATCCCAAAGCATCTTCCGCTTTTGTGCCCCATATTAGGGGGGCGCGGGGGGAATTGGTCTCTTCACCCTCTAAGATGGCTGAGGAATTCAGGAACTTCTATCAGTCTCTGTACAATATCCCTCTGTCTCGACAAGTGGGTTCCCCTTCTATCGAGTTGGCAGACAAACTATCCTATGTCTCGGAAAGCACGCTCCCACAATTGGACGGTGACACCGTTGCTGACCTAGAAACCCCTATCACTGAGGACGAAGTTGCCAAAGCCATAGCGGGAACAAGTGGAAAGAGCCCAGGCCCCAACGGCTTCACTCCTAGGTTTTACAAACTTTTCGCCACCCTTCTTACACCCTTTCTCACTAGGATGTTCAACTCCTTGACAGAGGGATCTAAGTTCCCTCCACAAACACTTGAGGCCCACATCTGCCTCATACCAAAACCAGACAAAGACGCCACTCTCTGTGCAAACTATAGGCCAATATCCTTGATTGGTGTCGATTTGAAAGTCTTTGCCAAAATCCTAGCCAATAGATTGCAACCATTGTTGCCCAGGATAATACACTTAGACCAGGTCGGATTTGTGAGCGGCCGGGAGGCTAGGGACAATACTCTAAAGACCCTCCTTCTGACTAATTATGCCCGATCCCATGATATTCCACTATGCCTCTTAACAGTCGATGCGGAGAAGGCATTCGACCGGGTAGACTGGCAGTTCCTCCAATTATCCCTGCAACAAATAGGCTTGGGAACTAAAATGGTAGCAAGAATAATGTCCCTATACTCCTCTCCATATGCTAGGATTAGACTGAATGGTTCATTATCTTCAGCCTTTTCAATCTCCAACGGGACACGTCAGGGGTGCCCATTGTCCCCCCTCCTCTATGTCCTAACTATGGAACACTTGGCCGTTGCTATACGCAACAATCCCTCTATCCAAGGTATAACAGTCGGGCCCACTCAAACTAAACTCGCCCTATTCGCAGATGATCTGCTCCTGTACGTGACTCACCCACGCACATCCCTACCCTCAGTATTGAGGGAATTCCAAAAATTCGGAGCGGTTAGCAATTTCAAAGTTAATTATAGTAAATCAGAAATCCTTAATATATCCATGCCTAAGTCGGACATACGAAGACTCTCGACTACTTTCTCCTTCAAAACTGGTTCCTCTTCCATTAAGTATCTCGGAATACAAATACCGACGGACGCGTCCCAGCTCTTTGCTCTGAATTTTGCCCCCCTACTTCTTAGGGCCCAGGCAGATCTAGCTACATATATGTCAAAACGGCTCTCATGGCTAGGTAGAGTGCATGCCTTGAAAATGGACGTTCTTCTTTGTTTCCTGTATCTGTTTCAAACCGTTCCTATCCACATACCCAATTCGTACTTTAAGAAATTACGCCAGCTGTTCTCCAAATTTATTTCGAATGCTGTCCGCCCCAGAATACGGTATGAAACACTATCTCGTCCAAGGGATCGGGGGGGAGGTGGAGCCCCGGACGCCGCCCTGTATCATAAAGCAGCAGTGCTCACACGCATACTAGATTGGTTCCATCACTCTTCCACCAAGCTTTGGGTTCAATTAGAAAGTTATATGAACCCAATAGACCTCTCCGCCCTCCCATGGACCTTGCCCACGGTCTGGGGAGGGTCAGGCCCTCTCAACGACCTTACTCGTCACACAATCCAGATTTGGGACCGTATGCTGACCAAAAGGGGCTTATCAAAATATATGGGGCCTATGACTCCCTTTTTTGGGACCCCGGCCTTTCCTCCAGCTATGGGTGTATCAAAATTTGGACCATGGCAAAGAGAAGACCATAGGAGACTTGCCCAAGTTTCATTCGGGCAGATCCCACTTTAAAGACAGATACCCCTACCAGTCTGACCTCCCGAAAATCCCATGCAGTGGATGCAGAGACAACAGACCACCTCCTACATCCAGACTTTCCCGTCCATTCCAGATATCCTTGCTAAACCGACAGGGTTTGAGGAACTGCTCTTGCAGGAAGAACCCCCAACGCATGTGGTGTCTCAACTTTACTCCCTCTTGCTCAATATCTCCGTTTACGGCGGCCTGGGAGACAGAACTACAACACCCTATCTCTCCTATTGACTGGCAGAAATGCTTTATCCTGACACACAAAATATCCCTCGCCACTAAGACCCAGGAAAAGGGATTTAAACTGGTAACGAGATGGTACAGATGCCCATCGACTGTAAACCGTTTCAACCTGGGAGTACCAGATACCTGCTGTTGGTGTCTTAGCTCCCGGGGGAACCATGCTCCACATATGGTGGGAATGCCCTCCGGTACAAAAGTATTGGCAACAGATATTCAAACTTTACTGTAAGCTGATGGCGACCTCTCTACACCCTTCACCTGAGGTGGCTCTCTTATCTATACTCCCTGGTACATTCAAATCCATCCAAAAAAGATATTTTACGACACTTCCTGGAGGCGGCCAGGGTAGTGATCCCCCGTCACTGGAGATCGACGATCATGCCTTCCCTTGGGGACTGGGCTACGGAGGTGGACCGCATCAGGGACCTGGAACGTCTGTTGGCAGAGGAATGTGGTAAAAATGAACAGTTTACTCTCACCTGGACATCATGGTCCATGTTCCGATATTCCTCTGAGTTTATCTCCTGGGCTGAACATGGCCTGGACGGCGTCGCCCTGGGTCCATGATGGAGTGATTCTCATCCCCTATTTCTATACCCCCTCTTATATCTCCCTGATTCTTTTTCTTTTTTATATATTTTCATACACCCCTAGGAATACATCTAGCTAATGTACCATGGCTCTGACTTATCTAGTGTTCCTGAATTGGTGTAAGAACCCTACGTAATATTTTTCCTACAGATTTTTATATCATTTCGTCTGGAGTTCTGCGCAGGGGTCAGCTTTGATCCCCCTGGCAGTACTGAAGACGAAAGGTTGTTTAGCTTATACGCTGTATTTATTTTATTCTATCTGTATGTATATGTCTATATATATTTATATATATATATTTTTCTTTCTTTTCTTTTCCTTTTCCCCTTCTCCCCCAAACATGGATTGTTATCATTAACGGTTTCCTGGTAGGCTTTATATACATGCTTTCAATCCATTTATATGTATCATAGACATGTTTTTGTTCAGACACATACGAAGCATATTGTTGGTGTATCTTGTTATTGTTTGTGTTGTTTACCTTCTCTTTCTCAACCTTTTTTCTGAATAAAATAAGATTGAATTAAAAATCGCTATCCACTTCCACTCATCCCTGAGTTATTCCAGCGCTTAGGATCTGCCAAAATATTTTCCAAACTGGACTTGCGGGGGGCCTACAATCTCATTAGAATCCGTGCTGGGGATGAATGTAAGACAGCCTTCAGATCGAGATTTGGCCACTATGAATATCTTGTTATGCCCTTTGGCCTGTGCAATGCCCCGGCCACATTTCAGCATCTAGTAAATGATATCTTCAGAGACTATCTTGATGATTTTATAGTGGTGTATTTAGATGATATCCTTATTTTCTCTGCTTCTCTTGAACTCCACAGGGTCCATGTACGGAAAGTCCTCACCATCCTCCGACAACATCGGCTGTACCTTAAGGCGGAGAAATGTGAGTTTGAGATAACTACAGTTCAGTTCTTAGGATTCGTCATTTCTACCAAGGGCATCTCCATGGACCCCCAAAAGATCAAGGCAATCTTGGAATTGCCTGCTCCAAGGGATAAGAAAGCCGTGCAAAGGTTTATAGGCTTCGCTAACTTCTATCGCAGATTCATCACCGGGTTCTCTTCAATAGTCGCCCCCATTACTCAGCTGACCCGCCAACACACCCGATTTCAGTGGTCTCAAGAAGCCCAAGAAGCCTTTACCAAACTAAAGACCTTGTTCACCTCAGCTCCTATTTTACGGCATCCCGATCCAGTACTACCATTTGTACTGGAAGTAGATGCCTCCGAGACAGCAACAGGAGCCATCCTCTCACAACGACAAGGGCCTAAAGCTTTGTTACACCCGGTGGCTTTCGCATCTCGGAAACTGACCCCACCGGAGAGGAATTATGACGTAGGCGACTGAAAACTATTGGCCATCAAGTTCGCTCTGGAGGAGTGGAGATACCTCTTGGAAGGAGCCACTCATCCCATCACAATTTTCACAGATCACAAGAATCTTGAATATCTGCGGACTGCAAAACGCTTAACACCCCGTCAAGCCCGTTGGGCGCTATTCATTTCAAGATTCCAGTTCCATATCTCGTACCGGCCCGGATCCAAGAACAACAAAGCGGATGCGCTCTCACGCATGTTCCCTGAGTCCTCCCAGGTAACGGAGCCTAGTACGATCTTGTCGCCTCACAACTTCCTTCTACTCCCACAGCCTGACTTACTTACAGCCATCAAAACAGCTTCAGTCCATTGTAATGAGCCAGTCCTATCTACCTTGGAAAAACGTGACAATCTGTTTTGGGCCCGAAACAAGGTCTTCATTCCCCTTGAGATTAGGACTCAAGTTCTAAGGACTTGTCATGATCACAAATTGGCCGGCCACTTTGGGACACAGAAAACAGCGGAACTGATCTCTCGTTCTTTCTGGTGGCCAGGGTGGAGACAGGACTGCCAGACTTACATTGCCTCTTGTGTACCGTGCCCGCGTAGCAAGGGTCCCAAGATCAAGCCCTGGGGCCTGTTAAGGCCTTTGCCTATTCCTGACCAGCCTTGGGCAGACGTGTCAATGGATTTTATTGTGGAGCTACAATTCTGGTAGTAGTCGACCGTCTTTCAAAGATGGCCCATTTCCTACCTATGGTCGGTACCCCCTCTGCTCTGGAAACTGCCAATCTCTTTATTAAGGAGGTTGTCAGGCTCCATGGGGTTCCCAGTAGTATCACGTCAGATAGAGGTCCACAGTTCACCTCTAGATTCTGGAGAGAACTCTGCAAGATACTGGAAATCAAGATCTGTTTGTCATCAGCATATCATCCCCAAAGTAACGGGCAAACTGAACGGACAAACCAAACCCTCGAGCAGTATCTTCGCTGCTTTTGTTCAGGATCTCAAGATGATTGGTCGGCCCTGTTGCCATATGCAGAATTTGATTACAATAATTCAATTGATACAACTACCAACCAGACTCCCTTTTGGATCAACTGTGGGTTTCACCCTTCTTTCCTCCCCAACTCCATTCCAGAATCCACTGTTCCTGCGGTTCAAGATCGGATAGCCGCCATCCAATCTAATTTCCAAAGGATCCAGGAGACCATACAGAAGGCCCAGGATGATTACAAAAAATACCATGATAAGGGAAGGAAGGAGAACCCTACCTTTAAAATTGGCGAGGAAGTCTGGCTATCTGCCATTAATCTTAAACTCCCTTGTCCCACACGCAAGCTGGGTCCCAGATTCATAGGACCATTCAAAATCAAAAGAGTAATAAATCCTGTAGCCTTTGAACTAGCTCTCCCTGAATCGTACAGGATACACCCTGTTTTGCATGCCTCCCTTTTGAAGCCATTGGTTCCTAGTCCTTTTCCTGGAAGAGAAGTGCCTCCTCCTCCACCCATCAAGATCGATGGAGAAGATGAATTTGAAGTGGAAGCTTTACTAGGATGCAGGAAAGTCAGTAGACAAATACAATACCTGGTAAAAAGGAAGGGGTATCCTTCAGAAGATAACTCCTGGGAACCATCTAAAAACCTTCATCCACCCAAATTAATAAAGACATTCCATCAGCAACATCCGGAATTGATGGCTAGCTTGGGCGTCCGGAGGCCGCCCCTCGGGGGGGCACTGTCATAGGATGCGCACGGGTAAAGTGCTCTGGTGCACAGCTGTGTGCAATAGGAATGAACTAAAGCACACAAGCACACACACACAGGGTGTGACCCCTCGCTGACCTATAAAGGAAGTGAGGTCATCCAAACACACTGCTGGTTTGTCTTCAGCGTCCTGTGTTTCCCACGTCTGTTCCTGTGATCTGCATTACCCGTTGTGACCCAAATTGCCTCATCGACCTCGCTGATCTTCTCCTGACCCGACCTCTGGCTTGACCTTGGACTCCCGCTTTCTGAACGTGTTTGACCCTCAGCCTGCATCTGGACTTACCTGCTATCTCCTGTGTTTGACCCCCGGCTTGTCTTAGATTATCCTTCTGCCTCAATGTTCCTGGTACCTGTTGTCTTCTGATGTGGACTGTGTTTGACCCCTGGCCTGTCTCCTGGATTCTGCCTTTGCCTTACGGACTTGCTACTATTGCTTCTGGACCTTCCCACGGGACATCACCTCTCAGCTCTGCGCAAGCTACCTGCTGATCTACTAGCAAGTGACTGTCCTACTGGTAGCTTGTGCCTCTTGGTGCAACCACCCCCTGTGCCACCTTCAGGGGTGGTCTGCGCCGAGTCGCAACAGCGACCGCTCTCTGCATCTTGGCCTCGGTGAGTACATTTATATGATACTTATCTTTTCTTATTAATGAGCAATAGGCACAAATTCCACATTGGAAGGTGCCAAGTGCTATACAGTGTTTCTTGTTTGATCTAGTGTACTCACTCCTCACCAATTTATCCTTTAGGGATGTGGCCCGTTTATATGTAATTGAGGGGACTGGGGATACAAACTGCTTAACCACCTCATCATCGGTCAAGATGGACCAATGCCTTTTGATGATTTTATTAATTTCTTTATGTTGTAAGGAGAATCACATAATGATGCGTGTCCCCTCCTCCTTGTTCTGTTTAACATTTGTTTGGAAGAGTAGAGAATCTCGAGCTTGACCGATTGCACGGTTATACAGTATGCCCTGGGTAGACAACTACGGCTATAACCTTGGTCAATCAAACGTGTTTGAAGCTTGCCTGCTTACATTTTGAATGACACATCATTGGAACAATTTCTCTGCAATCAGAGATATTGTCCATAAGGTATAGAATTTTTTAAAGGAAGAGGATGAAAATTGTCCGCATATAAAACCGTGTTACCTCCACCTCCCGCCGCTGTTACCGATGCTCCCACTCAATCGGGAGCACCGATTCCCGATCCGAAGCCTCTGGCTGCTGGGGAGGAACTGGAACGAAGCTGTAATCGGCTTCCTTCCAGTCTCCTAATAGTAAACATGGAAGCGACGTCATGACGCCACTTCCCGTTTACTCGGCTGCCAATGGCGCCAGTTTAAAAAAAATATACAGTATTCAGAATTGCCGTTTTCGGCGATCTGAATACTTTGAAGTGTAAAAGAGTGATCGACTTTTAGCCACTTCGGTTGTTATGGCTGGATAGCCAATCGCCTGCTGTTAAAAACGGTACCGGGATGATGCCTGCAGGTGCGGGCATCATCCAGGTATACCCCCCGGAAGCCGAGTACACACATCTGCGTACGCTCAGCGGGAAGGGGTTAAGATTGTTCTCCATAAACAGCTGGAATAGGTCCACAGCACCATTACATTTTCTGAACTTGTCTGTGTGGTAGATGAGACTAAGCTCTCTCTTTAATTTGCTCTTATTGAGCATTGGATAGGCCTTCAAAGTCTTAGCCCTTGTATACACGGTCGGACATTTTGCCAACCAAATCCGTTGGATTGTGTCCGAAACACACGGTCGGACCAAGTTGTCGGATTTTGCGTCTGCCAAGAACGCGGTGACGTAAGCCGTGTACGGCAGGACTAGAAAAGGGAAGTTCAGCACCACGTCCGGCACCCTTTGGGCTCCTTCTGCTGATCTCGTGTTAGTAGAAGTTTGGGGAGAGACGATTTGCGCTTTTTAGATTTGTGATTCAGATCACTACTGCTCTTCGGTTTGTGCTTGTCTTTGCGTATCTGATAATCAGTGCGTGCAGTCATTAAGTATTTGTTTCTTATTGTGGACTATATCTTGGTATAGTACGCTTTGAAAGGCATTTTTTATTGTCTGCTTGCATCTGCTATTCAGGTCGTTCTTTCAGGCCTTGCTGTTGATCGGTGCTTTCTGGTGTCCGTTCTGACGAGCCGACCGTTTTCAAACCATGTTTCGTCTACGTACTCGTCGTAGAGTTTGTGCTGTGCAGGGGCTTCGTGTTGGGGTTCTTACTTTGACACAAGCCCGGTCCATGAACAGGGAGGGGAGGCGTTTGTGGACCAAGAATTGGTCGCGCCAGCGTGACCAGTTCTCGCACATGCCTTTGCTCCGTGAGATCCACGAGAATAATCCTGATCATTTCAGGAATTATCTCCGGATGACGGACCCTGTTTTTCACTGTCTGCTGGCTTTGCTGACCCCTTATATCACCAGGCAGGATACCTGCATGCGACAAGCCATCACTCCGGAGCAGAGGCTCATCGCCACGTTGAACGAATGAATGAATGAATGACTTGTATAGCGCTACCTATACGAACTGAATCGCCTTAGGGTGCTTTTCTTGCCACCGGTGTCCATCTGCAGCTATTTATGCGGGCCTATAACCTGTAGAGTCCCAACACACTTACAACATTGACATACACATACACATATTATGGCCAATTTTTTTTTGGACAGGGTCTAATTAACCTACCAGCATGTCTTTGGAGTGTGGGAGGAAACCAGAGTACCCGGAGGAAACCCACGCAGGCACAGGGAGAACATGCAAACTCCAGGCAGATAGTGTTGTGGATGGGATTTGAACCAGCAACCCTATTGCTGCTAGGTGAAAGTGCTAACCACTGCACCACTGTGCTGCACATTGCGCTACTTGGCGACTGGGAGAAGCCTTCAGGACCTCAAGTTCTCTACAGGCATCTCCCCCCAGGCTCTGGGGATCATTATTCTAGAGACCTGTTCTGCCATCATTCAGGTCCTGCAGAAGGACTATATGAAGCTAAGTTTTATCCTTAAACATCACATTCTATGTATTTCATGATTGCTAATGTCTTGCATTTCTTTCCTCATTCCCTAATTACCATCATTGCAATATGCTCTAATTCATATGCTCTGCCCCTTTGTCCTCATGCAGATTTGCCTCACTAACTTCCCCACCATGCTCTTCTTGGCCCATAAAACGATAGTCTAGTCACTTACCAATGTTTTTTGTCAGCTCCATAGTATTGCTTTCCCCTAAACATCCCCTAAAATGTCTACAAATGTGATGTGTGTGCTTCAATTCATGCAGAGTGACATTTTGAAATTTTTGGGGTTGAGCTCAGCTGATAGCAATCCTCTATCTGATGACTTGACCAAACCCAATACACACTATACCTACCTTTTTGATGATCACATTTATGGACGAGTTCACCTAAGCATGTAGTGCAAGGGCCTGCCTCAATACTTTCAAATGCTAGTTTTTTTTTTTTTAACATATTAATTTTCTTGATATGTAATAGCAGAATGTCAAAATGTGCTTCCATTTTGTTTTCATTTTGTTATTATGACACTTCTTACCTGTCCCGTGGGCTGCCAATAGTGTAAGTAAGGAGGGGCTTCACAAAGTATCACACATTATTTAGGCATTCAGCTCTCAATCAAGTGGAGAGGGTTACCTGTCCTAAACATCCCCCCTCATTTTTTTAGCAAGGGCCCATCAGATGGGGGGGGGGGGGGGTGGGGGCGTGATGACTCTCATAAGGGGACCTTATACTTTAGGCTTTAAATACTCAGTTCCCAAAATGTTATACTAATTTTGACCAAAAATATGGGTGTCTAATCTGCTTGCAATGTTGATTTGTCAAATTACTAATTTTTGTTCTTGTTTCACTACACAGTGTCCTTCAATGCCACAGGAATGGACTGTGGCCTCCCACTTTGCCAGTTTTTTTCAAATTGTGCCTTTTTCGCCAACAGTGCAAACCCAAGTTCAGAGCGAGATGAGGGGACAGTCTCTTCTTCAGATAATGTTATTATGTTGTGGGTCTGCTACACACACACCTTGTTTTTGTAACTAATGTATGTAGTGCATTACTGACCAAAATCGTGCTCATTTTCAGCACCATGGCAGGAAAATGGCATGATTGTCCAAATTTTACACCTCACTGTGGGTGCTTTTTACTAAAGGCACTTCCACTATACACTACAAGTACACTGCAAAAGTACACCTGAAACTGCACTTGGAGTGCAAAGTGGAGTTTCCTTTAGTAAATCACACTCCTTCTCAGCACAAACTAAAATTTTACTACAAATACATTTTTGGCGCAATGAAAAAGGAAGCCACACATTGTTGATAATTAAACTTTTTAATACAAGCACATTCACATATGCGTTTCGAAAAGGTTTTTACAACAAACCAAGAAATTGTGTGTATCCAAAACAGAGTTTAATCAGAATTTTGTTTACTTGTTTTTGTGTAAACAGGCATGTATCAAACCGTAAAATACAGAACACAGGAACTTACAAAGTTCAACTTTGAAAAGTGAAGACAATATCAGACATGAGTATGTACAAACTGGGCTGATATTGCCTTCATCACATGGGGAGTGACCCCTGAAAAAAACAAATTTGGAAGATGCACACAGTGTGTCAACATGTGCTATCTCCTATCATGGGGGATCAATGTACATGCTTTGGGGCTGCAACCCCTTCATCTCAGACACTTTACACAAAACACGTACATTGATCCCCCATGAAGGGAGATAGCGCATGTTTACACACTCTGTGCATCTTCCAAATTTGTAATTTCGATAAATACAACATTTTGTTTTTAAAATAGCAAAAATAAAACCCTATCTAGTTTTTGGTGTTTCACACTCTCCCCAAAACATCAATGATGTTCTTCATTTTATTTTTAACATCATTCATGTTTTGCTGTATATTTTCCAAATCCCGATTGCACCCCATTATCTCCCCAATCAGGATCTGGGCACTTTCACTGGTAAAATGGGAATCTTCTTCCACATCACCTACAAAACAAAGCAACAAAACACACCATGTAATAAAAATATGGTGACATACATTGCTGAGCTTACCGGAAGATGTGTTCTCCGACACTCACCTGTTGTGGTGACAATTTGCCCAACCTCCACGATCTCTCCCTTCTCCTCCTCCTCCTGTTCCTGCTCCTCTGTTTGTGCTTTTGGAAGTTGGCCTTCTTTTGGAGGGGTGTAGTCCCTGGTGTCCTCATACTTGCCGAGTATTCTCTCCCCTATGAGAATGTAAACAAAGATTAATTAGCACACAGAGGGCAGAAATAGGAATCTGAAACATTGCTTGGAAGTGTTGTACAATTGTGTTTTTTAGCCGAGTTCCAAGGTGAGAACATTATTGGGGACACTTTGTTAAGCTGAAATACTTACCTGCAGAACGATGTTTCTTATGAACGAATGAAACCATGAACTTGAAAGTGGCCATTTTAAAATGCACAACATGAAATCAAAGCACATGGAGCAGTATGCAAGCAAGAATAATCATATGAACACACGACAACTACTTACTTTTTTTAAGAACACGCTTGATCCTTAGGTACTGCTCGTGCTCCCTCAGTTTCAGGTCTGACCAGCGTTTTCTCAGTTGATCCTTGGATCGGCGTATCCCAAAATTCTTATGAAGACTCTTCACAACTTTAGACATGATCTTGGTCTTTCTGATATTTGGGTTTGGGTAAGGTCCATACTTCCCATCATAGTCGGTCCTGTTCAATATGTCGACCATCTCCAACATCTCTCCAAAAGACATATTTGAGGCCTTAAATCTTGTCTTCCTGGATCGGGACATTTCAGGCTCTGGGCTTTCCTCACCCTCCTCCTCGTTAGTGGAACTATTATTAGTGCGCACCTGCGTTCTCTCTGCCATGTGCTCTCCCCACTGCGCCGAAAGCGAAGGGGCGGGGAATAGTCTAGAAAGAACGTCAGGGGCGGGCGGAGTTTCACGCATGCGCATATAAAACGCAACACACGTGTATCGTCCGTACGATCTGGGAAGAGAGTGAGGCGCAGATGTGACGAACGTGCAAACGAAGGTAAAATGTTTAACTTGGTGCTTCACTAGACTAGACTGCTTCTATATAGGCCGATGTTGGGACAAGATTAGGAGGGGTTTTAATGGCATTATTAGTATTTGTGGGTTTGTCTTGTGTTGTGTCTTGCAGACAATATGGATCCATTCCAAAATCAAAATTTTATGGGGCTATTCCTAGAACTCTACAAGGAGATGCCCTGCCTGTGGCAGTTCTACAACGAGTTTTATGCCGACATAACAAAGAGGAACGCAGCGCTGGAGAAACTGCTTTCTTTGGTGCGGATCATGGTCCCCACGGCAGACATGGCCTATCTGAATAGGAAAATTGGGGCCATGAGGATTACATATTTCAGGGAGAGAAAGAAGCACCTCGAGTCCTTGAGAGCAGGAGATACAGATGCCGTTTATTACCCCAGGATGGTTCACTTTGACAGGCTGCATTTTCTGGTAGACCAGGGGGTACCCAGGCCACCACTCAGGCCACCACTCTCCAGTCTTCCTTCAAGGCATCCTTCACCCCCAGCAGAGGCTTCCAACGTTCAACCTGGGTCTTCCAGGCAGCAACACGTGGTGGGGCCCAGCTTGAGACAGGTATTGCATTGTTGAACATATTTCTTGTGTTACATTGAATGATGTTAACTAGATGTTCTTATTGATCAGTAAGTTGTGATTTATCAAAGTGGTTTACATCTACAAGAGACAGTAATGACCAAAAATGATTGGGACTGGAAAGAAAAATGCTGGGCTCAGAATGATAGTCTGTTCTATTTGGTAACATTCAATTATCAAAAGCCAGGAGCACAAAATTGTGTGATTGATGATCAAAAAACTAAAACTATGTCTCCTTTTCATACACAGGAAGACCTTAGTCGGGGGGAGGCTGTGGCAAGTGGCAGCCAGGAGGTCGACCAACGCCCTCCTCCTCCTGCCCCTACTACAGGAGCCCAGCCACAGCCTCAAAGGATGCCTGGTGGGAAGTGCCCAAGGAAGACGAGTGAGTGATGGCCTGGGTTCAGTCTGGTCTGCCAGAAGATGCAGCCTCTTGAAGATTCACATCCTGGGGACATAAATGGCATATGAATTTCCTGTTATCTAGGACTTCGGGACCAGACTTCTCTCCCTGAGATATGTACTCCTCAGGCCACCAATTTTTTATATTCTAATTTGTTCATGTCTGCCCTGGGGGCCAAAGGCTGCACCAAAGTAACACGTTTCTCCAGCGCTGCGTTCCTCTTTTTAGTTTATTGCGACCAAAATAAAGTTTTTTTTGATTGATGAAATACTTGTGTATGTGTTTTCCTTCCAAAAGGCCAGTTTATTTGTGAGCAGGCAGGTACATTTCCAAAAAAATAAGTGAAATGAATAACAAGGGGTACCAACACTAAACAACCTCCTGTAGATTAAAAAATAAAAACAAAATATCAAAAATACAATAATGTTGTGGTAAGTTTACACACACAAAACACCCCAAAAAAAGGAGAAATTAGCAAACTGTCTTTAAAGGAGATTTTTAGGGAATCCGAAAAAAAAAAAACATCCAAAAAAGAATAAACAAAATCTAAAATTGTGTAGATGTGATGCAAACTAAAATTGTATTGCTGAAATGGTTAAAAAAGAGTAATGAAATATGTTCGGGAGAAGTGTGTGTGACTATGAGCATCAAAAGAAGTTCGTTCTTGCAGCATTGTAAAGAACAAGAGAATGCGCTTCATAAAAGAATTTTTAACATTGCAGCGTGATGAATGTGCTATATCGCTTACGAGCAGCAGTTTTACATGAATGAGCGCTTCCGTGTCGGAATTTGAATGTGAGCATGCGTGGCACCTTGTCCATCGGAGTAGGCTACACATGATCGGAGTATGTCCGATCGGACCAGTTTGTCGGAAAATATTTCCAGCAAGTTGGAAAACTTGGTCCGACGGAATCAGTCCGATGCATACCACACACAGTCGGATTATCCGACAACACGGTCCGATAGGACACATTCCGACGGATTCTCCGAACGTGTGTACAAGGGCTTACTCAGTGCATCCTCTGGAAACTCCATTGCATACTGATCAAACCTGTCTGCTTGAAGCAAGGTGGCACTAACAAGGTGGTTTGTGAAGGAGAAACGTTGCATGGTGTGCAAGAGTATGGTATCACAGACCTATAGATTGAAGGATAAAAACAAAAATGATATAGTGATGACAAATATCAATGTGATCTCTGTTAGCTCCCTGAGCATCAGAAATGCATGAAACATGACAAACTGATCTCCCATCATAACTCAAAAAAGGGAGATCAGTTTCAGTGGTTTTGAATCCATAACTTCTCAGAACTCCATACACATGGACAAGACATTCTTAGTAAATGTCAGGTTTCATGCATTTCTGATGCTCAAGCAGCTAACACAGATGAAGGCTGTAATACTCATGTTATCCACTAGAGGGAATAACAAATCCTTTTAGAGCACATCATTTTTATATGAATATTGTAAGAAAAATATTTTTCTTTCCAATCTTCATATCTATGAGAGGGAGCTATCAGATAAATATTGCAACAAATAAAAACTCACCTCAGATGCAATGCGTTTATGTTCTCCTGGATTCAGCGAGTACCGCCTCCTCGGTTGAGAACCACCTTGACTGCTTTGGTCAATCAGGGATGGGATAGAATCTCTGAAAAATGTATGAACAATAATAATAAAAATAATAATAATAATAACAACACACATGAAAAGGAGGAATACAGCTGCTACCTGATCTTCTGTATGTCATTCTGAAACTGCTGGATGCTCCCCTTAATGTGGACAGAATCTATGTTCTTCTTCTGGAGTTTGGCATAGAGGAGGTCCACATGGGGCATGATGTTGTGGAAAAGCGTCAGAAAAAAATTTAAATCATGATCATCCAGGAGCATGGCAAAGCCTCCTGCCTCTCTCATGGTAACAAGTTCAAAGTCATCTGAGTCTCGAATGGTTTCAAAGCAGCGGATGAGGTCCTCTCTGTGCTCAAACACAGTATTGACGGCACGGCTGTGGAAGTTACATCTGGCACGGCTTGATGTCAGTAGTCTATGGGCAACTATTTGATCAAGAACTTCTGTGCGCTTGGGTGATCTGGCAAAAAAGCTGGCAAATCCTCCAGGGTTAGCAAAAAATAGTTTCACTTTGGTCATTTGAGAAGTGGCCTGTTGCATTATCAGATTGAGCTCATGTGCATAGCAGTGAATGTAATGGGCATTTGGGTACACATCTTGAATTTTCTTTTGAACATCTGAATTGGCACCCTTCATCAAGCTGGCTCCATCATACGCTTGGGAGATTCATTTATTCTTCTGATCCTCTGGAAGGATGACAGCAAGGCGCTCTTGTAGTGCTGTAGCGATGGAATCTGCTGTGGTTGAATGCAGAGGAATAAACTCAAAAAACCTCTCCTGTACGTTGTTTTTGGCATCAATGTAGTGCAGTACAATCACAAGTTGGCACTGCGTGGCAATATCGGTGGTCTCGTCGGCCTGGATTGAGATTAAATCGCTGCTCCGTGCTTCTTGAATAATGTGCTCCTTCACAACAGACAACATACAGTCCAACAGCTCGTTCTGCACAAGTTCCCTTAAAAACAGTGGCATTCTTAACCACTTGCCGACCGCCGCACGACGATGTACGTCGACAGAATGGCACGGGCAGGCATATGGGCGTACATGTACGTCCCTGCCTTCCCGCGGGTTGGGGGCCCGACCGGGCCCCCCCCGGTGCCAGCGGCGGTCGGTATCCGTTCAGGAGCGATCCGGGATGAGGGGGCGGCCATTCGTTCATGGCCACCCCCTCGCGATCGCTCCTGACGAATGGAAGTGAAGCGTGACATCACTTCCTCTCCTGTAATGTAAACACAGGCAGAGGAAGTGATGTAATCTCTCCTCCGTGTCGGTATTTTTCTTTCCGGCACCGAGGAGAGAGGACCGGTGAGTTGCACCAACACTACACAATACAGTAGAACATGCCAGGCACACTCTCACCCCCCCTTCACCCCCCGATCACCCCCCCAATCACCCCTGCACCCCCAGTCACAGTGACACCAATTGCATTTTTTTTTTTTGCATTGGTGTCATTTGTGACTGTAATAACTGTTAGGGCAGTTAGGGTTAGCCCCCTTTAGTTCTAGGGTACCCCCCTAACCCCCCCAATAAAGGTTTAACCCTGTGATCACCCCCCGTCGCCAGTGTCACTAAGGCTGGGTTCACATTGCAGCGGTTTATGAGAACGGATGTGATTCGCACCGCACTGCAGTGCAAATCACATCCGATCTCTGTGCGATTCGAGTTCAGCCATACAGATAGTATGGCTGAATTCGCATCGCACCCGCCGCACGCGCCGCACCCGCCGCAAACTCGCACGGGACCCTTTTTTTGGTCCGCAGCAGAATCGGATCGCATGGGTGTTCACACCATGCGATCCGATTCCTGTCCGAGTTTGCAGATCACACTGTGATATGCGAACTGATCTGGGGGTGTCATTAACATTTCACTGACACTCCCAGCAGTTCGCATAGGGCAGTGTGATGCGGGAACCCGCCGCGGATTCGTGGCGTTCCCGCATCGCTCCAGTGTGAACCCAGCCTAATAAGCGATCGTTTTTCTGATCGCTGTATTAGTGTTACAGGTGACGCTAGTTAGGCAGGTAGGTATTTAGGTTCGCCGCAGCTTTTTATAGCGCCAGGGACCCCCATATACTACCGCATAAAGCCTTGGTTTTCGGGGGCCCCGTACGCGGCTAGGCTTCCAAAAAGTCGACCACATGTGGTATCCCCGTACTCAGGAGAAGCAGCAGAATGTATTTTGGGGTACAATTCCACATATAACCATGGCATGTGTGAGCAATATATCATTTAGTGACAACTTTGTGTAAAAAAAAAAAAATTTCCTTAGGGTGTCTACTTTCTAAAATGGGGTCATTTGGGGGGGTTTTGTACTGCCCTGCCATTTTAGCACCTCAAGAAATGAGATAGGCAGTCATAAACTAAAAGCTGCGTAAATTCCAGAAAACGTACCTTAGTTTGTAGATGTGACAACTTTTGCGCAAACCAATAAATATACAGTTATTGAGTTTTTTTTTTACCAAAGACATGTGGCTGAATACATTTTGGCCTAAATGTATGACTAAAATTGAGTTTATTGGATTTTTCTAATAACAAAAAGTAGAAAATATCATTTTTTTTCAAAATTTGCGGTCTTTTTACGTTTATATCGCAAAAAATAAAAATCGCAGAGTCAGTCAAATACCTTTAAAAGAAAGCTCTATTTGTGGGAAAAAAAGGACGCAAATTTTGTTTGGGTACAACATTGCATGACCGCGCAATTACCAGTTAAAGCAGCGCAGTGCCAAATTGTAAAAAGACCTCTGGTCATTGACCAGCAAAATGGTCCGGTCTGAAAGTGGTTAAGGTGCTCTTTCAAAACTCCATCAAGTGAAGCAACAAAATCGACCAAGCCACGGAATATCCCAGGATTCTCTGATGTCTCACTCTCGTCATGACCACGCAAAGCCTGCTCAAATCCACCACAAAATTTCACGCAGTCTATTATTCTAGACAGGATGTGTCGATTTTTGGTGACCTCTTCATTGTGTTTTCTAATGGCAATTCTGTAGCCTGCATCAAGCTGTTCACCAATGCTACGCTTTCTAAAAAACTCGATCCTCATAATATTGTCATGATGGCTTCGGGTAATTTCATGCCGCTTGCACTTTTCAGTGAGATGCTTTAGGTCGCAAACTCCTGTTGTTATCCACAATGTGTCAGTGCCATGACTGAAAAAGCAAACAGGGAAAACAATAATAGGCATTTGTGACATCACATCCAGCTAGCCAACTCCATTTGCTATATGAAGTGGCGGAAAGCTTTGAGTGTAAACTCGACCACGATCACTTGACCTCTGCTGAATTTGCAGTTTGGGATGATGTGGTCCAAGCTTTTTTATCCTCTTTTTTTCATCATCTGAACACCTTGTGAAGGGCACTTGCTTCAAAGATAGAACCGAATTGTCATTCATTTTGAAAAACAAATTCAACAATGATCAGTACCTATGAGTCAAATGAGAATCAGGGTAAGTTTAAGAGATAGGTATGGCTGCCAAATCCAAGTAGACCATCAAATGTAGCCTCACTGTGCACATCATATGCAGACTCACTGTGCCCATAATGAGGGGTTCCCCCCATCCCTGTGCTGAGTTCCTGGGTCTGTACACCCGCTGTGCCCATTATGAGGAGTTTCCACCATCCCTGTGCTGAGTTCCCGGGTCTGTATACCCGCTGTGCCCATTATGAGGGGTTCCCACCATCCCTGTGACGAGTTTGTGGCTGGCTTTTATGCTCACAATAGACTTCAGAGAACAAGTGTACATCCAACCCACTACAAGATTTTACCCGGTCTGCATCATATACCAGGCTGTACATTATACACGGGGCTCTGCACATCATATACCAGGCTGCACATTATACACAGGGTTCTACTAAAGCAGATGAATCATGCCTATCTTGTGTTTAACCACATCAGGCAACTTTTCTGCAACCTGTAAATCGCACATATTTACATTCTGCAACCTGTAAATCACACATATCTGCAGTCTGTAAATCGCACATAACTGCATTCTGCAACCTGTAAATTGCACATATCTGCATTCTGCAACATGTAAATCGCACATATCTGCATTCTGTAAATCGCACATATCTGCATTCTGTAAATCGCACATATCTGCAACCTGTAAATAGCACATATCTACAACCTGTAAATCACACATATCTGCATTCTGCAACCTGTAAATTGCCCATATCTGCATTCTGTAAATCGCACATATCTGCATTCTGTAAATCGCACATATCTGCAACCTGTAAATAGAACATATCTACAACCTGTAAATCACACATATCTGCATTCTGCAACCTGTAAATTGCCCATATCTGCATTCTGCAACATGTAAATCGCACATATCTGCATTCTGTTAATCGCACATATCTGCATTCTATAAATCACACATCTGCATTCTGTAAATCGCACATATCTGCATTCTGTAAATCGCACATATCTGCAACCTGTAAATAGCACATATCTACAACCTGTAAATCACACATATCTGCATTCTGCAACCTGTAAATTGCCCATATCTGCATTCTGCATTCTGTAAATCGCACATATCTGCATTCTGTAAATCGCAATATCTGCAACCTGTAAATAGAACATATCTACAACCTGTAAATCACACATATCTGCATTCTGCAACCTGTAAATTGCCCATATCTGCATTCTGCAACATGTAAATCGCACATATCTGCATTCTGTTAATCGCACATATCTGCATTCTGTAAATCACACATCTGCATTCTGTAAATCGCACATATCTACAACCTGTAAATCGCACATATCTACAACCTGTAAATTGCACATATCTACAACATGCAAATTGCACATATCTACAACCTGTAAATTGCACATATCTACAACATGCAAATCGCACATATCTACAACCTGTAAATCGCACATATCTGCATTCTGCAACCTGTAAATTGCCCATACCTGCATTCTGCAACATGTAAATCGCACATATCTGCATTCTGTAAATCGCATTCCGTAAATCGCACATATCTACATTCTGTAAATCACACATCTGCATTCTGTAAATTGCACATATCTACAACATGCAAATCGCACATATCTACAACCTGTAAATCACACATATCTACAACATGCAAATCGCACATATCTGCATTCTGTAAATCGCTTCTGTAAATCGCACATATCTGCATTCTGTAAATCGCGCATCTGCATTCTGTAAATCTCACATATCTACAACCTGTAAATTGCACATATCTACAACATGCAAATCGCACATATCTACAACCTGTAAATTGCACATATCTACAATCTGTAAACAGCACATATCTGCATTCTGTAAATCGCATTCTGTAAATCGCACATATCTGCATTCTGTAAATCACACATCTGTATTCTGTAAATTGCACATATCTACAACATGCAAATCGCACATATCTACAACATGAAAATCGCACATATCTACAACCTGTAAATCACACATATCTACAACATGCAAATTGCACATATCTACAACCTGTAAATTGCACATATCTACAACATGTAAATCGCATATATCTACAACCTGTAAATCGCACATATCTACAACCTGTAAATTGCACATATCTACAACATGCAAAACACACATATCTACAACATGCAAAACGCACATATGTACAACCTGTAAATCGCACATATCTGCATTCTGCAACCTGTAAATTGCCCATATCTGAATTCTGCAACATGTAAATCTCACATATCTGCATTCTGTAAATCGCATTCTGTAAATCGCACATATCTGCATTCTGTAAATCACACATCTGCATTCTGTAAATTGCACATATCTACAACATGCAAATCGCACATATCTACAACCTGTAAATCACACATATCTACAACATGCAAATCGCACATATCTACATTCTGTAAATCGCATTCTGTAAATCGCACATATCTTCATTATGTAAATCGCACATATATGCATTCTGTAAATCGCACATATCTACAACTTGTAAATTGCACATATCTACAACATGCAAATCGCACATATCTACAACCTGTAAATAGCACATATCTGCATTCTGTAAATCGCATTCTGTAAATCGCACAAATCTGCATTCTGTAAATCACGCATCTGCATTCTGTAAATTGCACATATCTACAACATGCAAATTGCACATATCTACAACATGCAAATCGCACATATCTACAACCTGTAAATCACACATATCTACAACATGCAAATTGCAGATATATCTACAACCTGTAAATTGCACATATCTACAACATGTAAATCGCATATATCTACAACCTGTAAATCGCACTTATCTACAACCTGTAAATTGCACATATCTACAACATGCAAAACACACATATCTACAACATGCAAAACGCACATATGTACAACCTGTAAATAGCACATATCTGCATTCTGCAACCTGTAAATTGCCCATATCTGAATTCTGCAACATGTAAATCTCACATATCTGCATTCTGTAAATCGCATTCTGTAAATCGCACATATCTGCATTCTGTAAATCACACATCTGCATTCTGTAAATTGCACATATCTACAACATGCAAATCGCACATATCTACAACCTGTAAATCACACATATCTACAACATGCAAATCGCACATATCTACATTCTGTAAATCGCGTTCTGTAAATCGCACATATCTGCATTATGTAAATCGCACATATATGCATTCTGTAAATCGCACATATCTACAACCTGTAAATTGCACATATCTACAACATGAAAATCGCACATATCTACAACCTGTAAATAGCACATATCTGCATTCTGTAAATCGCATTCTGTAAATCGCATTCTGTAAATCGCACAAATCTGCATTCTGTAAATCACGCATCTGCATTCTGTAAATTGCACATATCTACAACATGCAAATTGCACATATCTACAACATGCAAATCGCACATATCTACAACCTGTAAATTGCACATATCTACAACATGCAAATCGTACATATCTACAACATGCAAATCGCACATATCTACAACCTGTAAATTGCACATATCTACAACCTGTAAATTGCACATATCTACAACATACAAATCGCACATATCTACAACCTGTAAATTGCACATATCTACAACATGCAAATCGCACATATCTACAACCTGTAAATTGCACATATCTACAACCTGTAAATCGCACATATCTACAACATTCAAATCGCACATATCTACAATATTCAAATCGCACATATCTACAACCTGTAAATTGCACATATCTACAACATGCAAATCGCACATATCTACAACCTGTAAACTGCACATATCTACAACATGCAAATTGCACATATCTACAACCTGTAAATCACACATATCTACAACATGCAAATCGCACATATCTACAACCTGTAAATTGCACATATCTACAACATGCAAATCGCATATATCTACAACCTGTAAATAGCACATATCTGCATTCTGTAAATCGCATTCTGTAAATAGCACATATCTACAACCTGTAAATCGCACATATCTAGAACCTGTAAATTCCACATATCTACAACATGCAAATCGCACATATCTACAACCTGTAAATTGCACATATCTGCATTCTGTAAATTACACATCTGCATTCTGTAAATTGCACTTATCTACAACCTGTAAATCGCACATATCTACAACCTGTAAATCGCACATATCTACAACCTGTAAATCGCACATATCTACAACCTGTAAATCTTGTTGGGGGGGCAGGTATGGGGGTTGATGCTGTTGACCACCGATAATAACCCTTTTTTTTAAATCTTGTTTGGGGGGGTATGCTGCCGGGTTATTATCGGTGGTCGGCAGCATTAACCCCCATACCTGCCCCCCCAAACAAGATTTTAAAAAAAGGGTTAATATCGGTGGTCGGCAGCATTAACCTCCCACCCCCCCCCTCCCCCCTAAACAAGATTTTAAAAATAAGGGTTATTATCGGTGCTGCCGGCCACCGATAACACTTCTTCTTTAAATCTTGTTTAGAGGGGGGGTTGCGGTATGCTGCCGAGTGCGACCACCATAGTAACCCTGTGGATGTGGAGGGGGTACTGGCGGCGGCGCTGAATAAAGAATCAAGAATTTGTAAGCTGCCATGCAGCAGCCCTTTACCTGATCCTCTCAGGCGGGCAGAACAAAGAAGTGCCTGCCAAAGTCACTTCCTTGAGTGACATCGGAAGCACCGACCACCGCTCACTCAAGTGCAAGTCTATGCACTTGCTCGGCCAGTCGATCGTGCCGGAAGCTGTGGCACGATGGGCTGCTCTACAGAGCGCTCTTTTTTTGGCCAAATTAAGCGCCTCGTCTGCAATCTTGTGATTGCATAGACGTGGTGCTTCTTATATTGCACTGCACCCGGCGCCAATGCACATAGGGAGGGAAATTTAAAATAAAATAAAAATTTCTTAAAGGGACATGTTTAAAAAAATTATTATTTTTTTTTTTTTGATTTGGGGGGGAGGGGGGCGCCTGGGCACCCCCTATGGATGGGCCTCCACTGGCCAGCCCGATACCTGACCCAGCCTGTTCAACGATCCTGTCTGCTGAGCTAAGCCAGTTTGCTGAGTTGATCCTGTCTGCCAAGCTGTTCCAGTCTGCTGAGCTGTTCATCCTTTCTGGTCTGTTGATCCTGCCAGGCACCCGTGCCCCTCCTTACTCCTGTGTCACCTGTTACCTTACAAGGGAACCAGGAGTGGGAGCCATAAGGGAGGCCTCCCTCTGCAATTCGGGCTCAAAACCATTAGGTACGTGACAGTCTGCCTCGGGTTAAGCTATCCACGCGGAAACTTCCCCTCTTTCCTCTATCTTTCTGTTACACAAGATACATTTTCAGATACTAAATATATGAGATATACTAATAAGTTGATAAATTACTGTTTTTAGGTGGCGTCACTCATAAAGCTGTGCCTTCAATTGGGGAGAACCCAAACATATTGTCACCTCCTGGAAGCCTATGACTACCATCACCCGGAGGGCTGGTTCCCCCTTCCCATTTTGGTGGAGGGGTGGGGTTCTGACAAATCAGTATTGAGGTCAGGGCTCACCGCAAGGGAAGAAGTCTTGGCTTTTAAAAAGTCTCTGGTCCATGGGGGGCGGAGCGCCGTGATGTAGACACACGAGGGGCGTCCTCCCGCCCGCTCGACCTTACGCCACCCCGCCGCACGCTGCCTCCCCGCTCGCAAACCCTGGCCATCCGGAGTTCTCTGAGAGATTGACCCGCCGTCGCCGTCGCCGTGACCGTGACGAGCGAAGGGCGGGAGCGACAAGCTGAGCCACCCGGAAGGAATTGCGGAGAGTGTTCAGCGTCACCTCCGCGATCCAACAGCATTACAGCCCTCCGCTTCAATCCGCTCCACAGATACAAGCACGGTAGGTCATCCATGAGGCGCCCCCCCGGATGCAGGACAGAGGAGCTGCCCTGGTGACAGGCTACGAAACATACCGAGGAGAAGGATAGTCGGAGGTCCGAGGTAGGAGAGATTGCTACATACTCCCCCCGCCCCACACTGGTTCCAGCACTATATGGACTGTTTATGCAAAGCCAGAAAAATACCTGCTCTTAGTATGTGAGGATGAGCATCTTCGGGGTGCCCCAGGTCGTAGCAGATCTGTGAGTAGAAAACAAGCAAAACATCATTTACCCTTGAAACGTAAGTCAAGGTCTAGGTGAGGGAAGAAGCTCAGAGGTCTAGGAGCGGTGCTTGGAAAGGCGGTTTTGTACACTACTGCACTATAGAGTAAAAATGCAGCAGGCTGAAGAGTAAAGGTATCATAACACCCACAGCAAATCCTAAGGCTATATGGATCCGCAATAGACTGTATTGACTGTATTAGATTGTAAATACTCTGCATTAGACTGCAATAGACTGTATTCCAGAGACCTAGCTAGGTGAAGATTTTCTGGGCCGGGGGCTCGATCACGTGGTTGATTGCTCGCCAAACATATTTTTAAAGATCAGTTTGGAGCAGAAACGCCAAAGGCAACCTCATTAGGGCGGACAAGGAGGGAGGGGGTTATGGACGGAATGCCTACAGAAGGAAGGGAGAAGGGATCAGACAGTAGTCCATTATAATACTAGCACTGTGCTTAGCCTGGTCCTTTAAATTACAAGATAGCTGGCGGGTCTCTGAATTGAGTTTTGAAAGAAGAACGCAGGACAGAATTGAATGAATGCAAGTTGAAATAAGGATACCATATGGACATATGAGGAACTTAAGCTACAGGGGAAGAGAAAGGACAAATACCGGGATGAAATCGGCACTCGAGATAAAGAGATACAGGGACAATCTTAATGAGCTACTGTTTGAGTAGTATGTTAGCCTGAATGTTAACTTGTGTTCACATAACTAAGGTATAACGGTGTTGGCTCGGCCTGTCAGGTCCCCTTTATCCTCCGCCTCCCTCCCCACTTCCCCTATCCTGGGGTGGAGGGGTTGAGGAGTAGAGTGAAGGGAGGGAAGAGAGATAAGAGCAGATAAAAGTGAGGTGAACGGGGAGGAACTACACCGGGGAAAAAAAAAAAATGAGAGGGAAAGCAAAATCCGGTAAAAATATACCACCGGTGCCCAGCCCAGGAGGCATCCAGCGGTATATGGCAAGCACCGCTTGTACAATAGAGGAGGGACAAGGCAGCCCTAAGCTGGGAACAGCTCGAAGATCAGGGGCAAATAAACAGAAGGTTTCAGAAGAAAGTAAAAGTGGCAGAGCAAACGGGGGAAAAGTGGGGGGCCCGAAAGACAGTAGCATCCCGTCGCAGATCTGTACTAGGGCGCACCAGGAAAGGCAGGAGGAAAGAGAAGTGGAAATGGACATTAGAGGGGTAGGAAGGGGGCAACCACTAACCCAGGAAGTAGAAACCCCCACAATCAAGGAGATGTTAGCCGAAATGTTCGCTAAAATGGAGGCGTCAATAAGAACTGAGATAGCAGGAGTAAGGGCGGATATAGGGCTGGTCTTAGAAAGGGTAGAGGAGATAGAGGATAGATTAGACAAACAGGATGTAAGGCTAGACGAGATAACAGAACAAATGGCAATCCTGCAGAGAACAAACAAAAACCTCCAGTATAGAATTGAGGACCAGGAAAATAGGGGGAGGAGGAAGAATGTCTGAATTAAAGGACTCCCAGAGAAATATAGCACTGGGGAATTAGGAAGTATACTTCAGAAGCTCTTCAACCCGCTGCTAGAAAGGGACCCCACAGAACCCTTAAGGTTAGATAGGGTACATAGGATTCCTAGGCGGAGGACAGCAGGGGAGGAATACCCAAGAGACGTAATAGTAAGGTTCCATTACGCAGAAGAGAAAGGGCAAATAATGGGAAAGTTGAGGACGCTTCCAGGCCTGTCCCTGGAGGGGGCAGAGTTGCAGGTGTTCTCTGATCTAGCATCAGAAACGCTAAGGAGAAGGAGACTGCTAAAACCCCTAACTCAACAGATGACTGCGCTAGGTATAACTTATCAATGGGGCTTCCCAGCCTGCTTGAAGGGAAAAAAAGATGGTCGCTCCGCAGTGCTGCGCTTTCCGGAGGAGCTGAGAGGGTTTTGTGAAAAGCTAGATATACCCCCTCCCCAATTGCCAGGGTGGGAAGAAGATATTAAGGAAGACAGACCTATACAAAGGAAGCTAAGATGGACAAGGGGGAGAGGGGTGGAGCTTAATGAGGGGGATACACCTAGAAGATAGATTAAGAAGGTAAGAAGAGAGTGAAGGGTGCGGAGGGTTGGGGGGGTAGCTGGGTGGGGGGTGGGGCGGGGAGTGGGGGGAGGCTTTTAGAGGTCTACCGGTGTGAACCCCTGAGGTAAATATGGGAAGGATTAGACACCAATGGGAAAAGTGTCTAGCCCATATGAACAACGCAGAAAGGGGGGATCTCCGAACAACCTGTTTAGGTAGAGCGTTGCGGAGGGGGGGTTGGGAGGGGGAGGAGGGAGGGGGTGATGGGTTTTTTTTTCTCTTTGTTTTTGTCTGACCCCGATCTGTCCCCCAGCAAAAATGCCCTCTGGGTCAGTGTATGTATATGGGTGACCAAGAGAAATAAGTAGAAAATGGTCCTTATTAATGTAATAACATACAATGTGAGGGGTTTAAACACTAGGGAAAAAAGATACAAAATTAATGAAGAATTGCATTTTATGAGGGGGAATGTAATTTGTTTACAGGAGACATATATAACCAACAACTCGGGTATAAAATTGGCCTCAGCTCAATTACCATCCTGGTACTACGGGGATTCACCATCGCCCCATTCAAGAGGAGTAGCCATTGGTTTTGATAGGCAATCAAGGTTTGAAATTCAGGATCGTTTAACCGACCCAGAGGGCAGGTATTTATTTATAAAAGGAAAATTGGGGGCGATGCAATGTACTATAGTAAATGTGTACGCACCAAACAGAAACCCAGATACATTTTTAAGGAAAATATTAACAAAACTAGAGTTTAGAAAGGGCAAAGTGGTACTAGCAGGTGATTTGAATTGGTGCTTAGACCCGAGGATGGATAGCTCGGGGGGAGTTAAACGAGTGTCGGAACAGAGATATAAGTTGGTAAACAAAGCACTGACAAACGCCCAGCTTCAAGATTCCTGGAGGATCAGTCACCAAAAAGAGCGTGATTACACTCACTGCTCGGCAGTTCACAAAACCTTTGCAAGACTGGATTATGTTTTTATAGAACATCAATTAGTGACCAACTTGAAAAAAGTGGAAATTAAGTCCACTACTTTATCAGATCATGCCCCTATAATAGCTCAACTGGAAATACAGGATGACAAAGGGATGGAGAGAACTTGGAGGATGAACGATTCCCTCATTCAAGAACAGGATGTGAGCAGTCAAATTGAAAAGGAGTTAAGGGATTTTTTGAGCTTAATGAGTCGGACGAAATCTCTAGGGCTACCCTCTGGGAGACACATAAAACAGTAATCAGAGGCAGGTTGATTGGGATTGGAGCAGGGAAAAAGAAGGAAAGGCAGAAACGGAAGGTTCAACTATATAGTGAGATTGAACAGCTAGAACGGAAAACAAGACCTAGAGGGATCCAGGAGAGTCAGGACTTACAAAAAAAAAAAGGGAGTTGGAAGAGCACTTAGAGTAAGAAAGGAGAACAGTGTTCCATAGAATAAATAAGGAGAGATACCAGTGGGGGAATAGGTCAGGCAAGTGGCTGGCAAAAAGAGTAAAGGAACAGAAAAATAGGACTTTTATACCCAACATTAGAGATAAAAAGGGGGAGCTGAAGTTTGCCACCCCAGATAGTGCAGAGAATTTCCATTCTTATTATAGTACCCTCTATGAGATAGGAGGAAGCGGTAGTAAGGGAGGAAATAGGAAGGAAGCCATATGGGAGTATCTTAGGAATCTCGATTTCCCAAGAGGGGTGAGGGAGGAGATGGAGGCCTTAGAGGCTCCCATCTCGATAAGGGAAGTCGAGAGAGCAATTAAGGAAATACCACTGGGTGGCAGTCCTGGCCCGGATGGATACTCCAGTCTGTATTATAAGAGATTCCAGAGTCTCCTGGCACCAAAACTTTGTGAGTACTTTAATGCAGTTGGAGAGGGACAGGGGTTTCGCAAAGAGGCACTCCTTGCCCATATCGCCTTAATTCTGAAGGAGGGTAAAGATCCGGCAGCCCTAGATAGTTATCGCCCGATATCTCTATTGAATACTGATATAAAAATCTACACAAAAATAATAGCTGATAGATTGAAAACACTCCTCCCTGGATGGGTCCACACCGATCAGGTGGGATTCGTACAGGGACGGGAGGGAAGGGACAACTTCGTGAAATCCATCATTCTGATCCAGGAGGCAATTAAAGGGAAGACTCCAACAGTCCTTATGTCAGTTGATGCCGAAAAGGCTTTCGATAGAGTAGACTGGGAGTTTATGCACGAGACCCTAAACTATATGGGGTTAGGGGAAAGAATGGTGAGATGGATCAAGGCGTTGTATACCCAGCCGACCGCTAGAATAAGAGTGAATGGATCCCTGTCTCGTCCCCTTGAGTTATTCAACGGGACGAGACAGGGATGCCCTTTATCACCGATGCTGTTCGTGCTGAGCCTGGAACCCCTCCTGGTAGCAATTCGTAGGAATCAGGAAATTCAAGGAATCCGGGTGAGAGGGATAGAATATAAGCTATCTGCTTTCGCAGATGATGTATTATTATATATTAGACATGTGCATTCGTTTTCGTCCGAATGCATTTTCGTCCGAATTTCAGCTATTTTCGTTTTCGTTTTAACAAACGATAACGAAAGCACAAAATCCGAAAAACGAAAGATCCGCCATAAATAAATGCTTTATTTTCGTTTTCATTGTTACAACAGTTCGATATAGAATAGGAGATTCGACATGACTCTGACAACAATCTGTGTCTATAGAACCTGTGGTCGAATGTGCCTAACCTTACCTCTATTAGTCCAAGATTATATAGAGAAAATATTCGACAGAGAAAAAAGATTTGACAGAGAGAAAAGATTCTGCAAGTTACTGTCCTAAAAAGTGTTTGGGGACCTGGGTCCTGCCCCAGGGGACATGTATCAATGTAAAAAAAAGTTTTAAAAACGGCCGTTTTTTCGGGAGCAGTGATTTTAATAATGATTAAAGTGAAACAATAAAAGTGTAATATTCCTTTAAATTTCGTAGGGGGGGGGTTGTCTATAGTATGCCTGTGAAGGGGCGCATGTTTCCCGTGCTTAGAACTGTCCCTGCACAAAGTGTCATTTATGCAGGAAAAAAAGTCCTTTAAAATCACTCGCAGCTATTATGAATTGTCGGCTCCGTAATACAGAGAACACTCATTGAAAGTCATTGATAAAATAAATAAATAAATAAATAAAAAAAAAAGCGTGGGGGTCCCCCAAATTCAATTACCAGGCCCTTCAGGTCTGGTATGGATATTAAGGGGAACCCTGCCTCAAATTTAAGAAAAAATTTGACGTGGGGTTCCCCCTAAATATCCATAACCAGACCCTTCAGGTCTGGTATGGATATTAAGGGGAACCCCGTGTCAAATTTTAAAAAAAATTGACGTGGGGTTCCCCCTAAAAATCCATACCAGACCCTTTATCTGAGCACGCAACCTGGCAGGCCGCAGGAAAAGAGGGGGGGATGAGAGAGCGGCCCCCCTCCCTCCTGAACCGTACCAGGCCACATGCCCTCAACATTGGGAGGATGCTTTGGGGGTCTGTGACCCCTCAAAGCACCTTGTCCCCATGTTGATGAGGACAAGGGCCTCATCCCCACAACCCTGGCCGGTGGTTGTGGAGGTCTGCGGGCGGGGGGCTTATCAGAATCTGGAAGCCCCCTTTAACAAGGGGACCCCCAGATCCCAGCCCCCCCCCTGTTTGAAATGGTAAGGGGGTACAAAAGTACCCCTACCATTTCACAAAGAAAGTGTAAAAAATGGTTAAATAAAACAAACACACTTTTGAAAAATTCCTTTATTAAAAATAAAAAAATAAAAAAAAGATTCCAGCGGCGGTAATCCATTCTTGGTATCCAGCGACGGACGGTCATCTCTCCAGCGATGTCTCATCTCATCCAGCGCAGCGAATCCATCCTTCTTCTGTCTCCGTGGAGGAGACACTGCAGGCATTCCGGCGGCTGACGTTTCTTATATACGGAGGGCGGGGCCACCCGTCACCTGACCCCGCCCCCCTCTGACGCAAGGGGAAACCCGGGGTTCCCTGTGACGTATGGGTGACCCGCACCCCTCTGATGTAACACAGGCAGGTTTCCGTTACATCAGAGGGGGGCGGGGTCACCCATACGTCACGGGGAACCCCGGGTTTCCCCTTGCGTCAGAGGGGGGCGGGGTCAAAGTGACGGGTGGCCCCGCCCTCCGTATATAAGAAACGTCAGCCGCCGGAATGCCTGCAGTGTCTCCTCCACGGAGACAGAAGAAGAATGTATTTGCTGCGCTGGATGAGATGAGACATCGCTGGAGAGATGACCGTCCGTCGCTGGATAGCAAGAATGGATTACCGCCGCTGGAATCTTTTTTTTATTTTTTTATTTTTAATAAAGGAATTTTTCAAAAGTGTGTTTGTTTTATTTAACCATTTTTTACACTTTCTTTGTGAAATGGTAGGGGTACTTTTGTACCCCCTTACCATTTCAAACAGGGGGGGCCGGGATCTGGGGGTCCCCTTGTTAAAGGGGGCTTCCAGATTCTGATAAGCCCCTCGCCCGCAGACCTCCACAACCACCGGCCAGGGTTGTGCGGATGAGGCCCTTGTCCTCATCAACATGGGGACAAGGTGCTTTGAGGGGTCACAGACCCCCAAAGCATCCTCCCAATGTTGAGGGCATGTGGCCTGGTACGGTTCAGGAGGGAGGGGGGGCCGCTCTCTCGTCCCCCCTCTTTTCCTGCGGCCTGCCAGGTTGCGTGCTCGGATAAAGGGTCTGGTATGGATTTTTAGGGGGAACCCCGCGTCAATTTTTTTTTAAATTTGACGCGGGGTTCCCCTTAATATCCATACCAGACCTGAAGGGTCTGGTTATGGATATTTAGGGGGAACCCCACGTCAAATTTTTTCTTAAATTTGAGGCAGGGTTCCCCTTAATATCCATACCAGACCTGAAGGGCCTGGTAATTGAATTTGGGGGACCCCCACGCTTTTTTATTTATTTATTTTTTTATCAATGACTTTCAATGAGTGTTCTCTGTATTACGGAGCCGACAATTCATAATATCTGCGAGTGATTTTAAAGGACTTTTTTTCCTGCATAAATGACACTTTGTGCAGGGACAGTTCTAAGCACGGGAAACATGCGCCCCTTCACAGGCATACTATAGACAACCCCCCCCTACTAAATTTAAAGGAATATTACACTTTTATTGTTTCACTTTAATCATTATTAAAATCACTGCTCCCGAAAAAACGGCCGTTTTTAAAACTTTTTTTTGCATTGATACATGTCCCCTGGGGCAGGACCCGGGTCCCCAAACACTTTTTAGGACAGTTACTTGCAAATTAGCCTTTAAAATTAGCACTTTAGATTTTGAACGTTGGAGTCCCATAGACTTTAATAGGGTTCTAATCCTCATCAGCGGAACTTAGGAGTAGACACGAGCACTTTAACCAGATACACATTAAAAATATGGGATAAAATTAATAGGGCACACAATTGGACTCACAACTCTCCATTAATGTCACTTCTGGACACAAATTATTTTTTGCCAGGCAAGGAGGAGCGGTTGTATTTTAGTAGATGGGCAAGTAAAGAGGAAATAGAATTAGGAGAAGTGATCAATGGGAATAGGGTATACACATATAGGGATCTTACACAAGAATGGGGGCACAAACCGTTAGACAAATGGAGATACGCTCAACTATTACACTTTACCCAAAGTTTGCCACAGCCGTTACGGGGAATGGAGAGTTTAAGACTACTGGAGAACTTATTGAAGGATAGAAAATGTTTAGTTAAAAGAGTATCGAAAATATATAAAATATTAAGACGGGAAGCTTCAGAATTACCGACATATTTGGGGAAATGGGAAGAGGAACTAGGACCACTTAGGAGTGAAGAGCACAGGATAAAAATACTTAAAATGACACATTTAATACCAAGAGAAGTCCGCATGATAGAAATGTCCTATAAATTAATATCGAGATGGTACATGACTCCCCAAAGAATGCAGAGGTTTACAGGGGCAGAGCAGGCAATGTGTTGGAGGGAGTGTTCGGAGCAGGGCTCCTTAAAACATATATGATGGGACTGCCCTAAAATAGCCCCTTTTTGGGACAAAATAGTAGAAATTATATGCTTGGTGACACGAAAGAAGATTAAGAAAAGTCCTTGGACGTGCCTATTTCATGACACTGAGCTAGGAGTAACGCAATACAGAAGCACGATAGTCCTGCATCTATTGAATGCAGCCAAAGCGCTGATCCCATGTTATTGGAAATCTATACAGATCCCAAAAATAACGGAGTGGGTGAAGAGGGTGGAGCAAATCAGGGTAATGGAAGAGTCGTTACATAAATTACAAGATACAGAGGGAGAAGGTCACGGGGTATGGCAACAATGGCTGACATTCTTGGAGAGGGGGGACTGTCGTACTATAATCGAGGGATAAGGGGACAGAGAGGGGGGTGACTGAGAGGGGGGAGAGAATGGGGCAGACCTCCCCCCTCTTCTTTTTTTTTTGCCCCAGGGTAAAGGGAGGGGGGAGGGAGAGGGAAATGGAATTTGATGGAAGAAAAAAGAGACTTTCATAAGCAACTTGATGTATTGTTCATTTTGGGGTGTACTCACTTTTGTTGCCAGCGGTTTAGACATTAATGACTGTGTATTGAGTTGTTTTGAAGGGACAGCAAATTTACACTGTTACACAGGCTGTAACTCACTTCTTTACATTGTAGCAAAGTGTCATTTCTTCAGTGTTGTCACATGAAAAGATAGAATAAAATATTTACAAAAATTTGAGGGTGTACTCACTTTTGTGAGATACTGTATATATATTTCTAATTTTACTTCACCAACTTAGACTATTGTGTTCTGATCCATCACATATAATTCAGATGAAAAAAACATTGTCCTAAAGGCTGTAATGTAACAAAATAGGTAAAAAGCCAAGGGGGGGTGCACTATATGTGAAATTACACCCCAAAATACATTCTGCTGCTTCTCCTGAGTATGGGGATACCACATGTGTGAGACTTATTGGTAGTCTAGATGCATACAGGACCCCGAAAACCAATCACAGTCTCCAGGCTTTCTAAGGGCGTAAATTGCTCACTTCACTTCCTCAATACCCATCACAGTTTCGGAAGAGACCCTGAAATATTGAGATAGCATAAACCCCCCACCCCCCCATTATCCCTTTTCTCGGAAAGTAGAAACAATGAGGTATTTGCCAAGAGGTATGGTGAGTATTTTGCAGATCTTTAACCACTTCAGCCCCCGACCAATTGTCAGCCTAAGGACCAGAGGTCTTTTTACAATTTCGCACTCCACTGCTTTAACTGGTAATTGCGCAGTCATACAATGTTGTAACCAAACAAAATTTGCGTCCTTTTCTTCCCACAAATAGAGCTTTCTTTTGATGGTATTTGATTGCCTCTGCGATTTTTATTTTTTACGCTATAAAAGGAAAAAGACTGAAAATTTTGAAAAAAAAAAGATATTTTCTACTTTTTGTTATAAGAAAAATCGAATAAACTAAATTTTAGTCATACATTTAGGCCAAAATGTATTCGGCCACATGTCTTTAGTAAAAAAAATGTCAATAAGTGTATATTTATTGGTTTGCGCAAAAGTTATAGCGTCTACAAACTAGAGTACATTTTCTGGAATTTACACCGTTTTTTATCTAATTTCTTGAGGTGCTAAAATGGCAGGGCAGTACAACCCCCCCCCCCCAAATGACCCCATTTTGGAAAGTAGACACCCCAAGAAAATTGCTGAGGGGCATGTTCAGCCCATTGAATTTTTTTTTGTCCCAAGTGATTGAATAATGACAAAAAAAAAAAAGTTTACAAAAAGTTGTCACTAAATGATATATTGCTCACACATGCCATAGTTATATGTGGAATTGCACCTCAAAATATATTCTGCTGCTTCTCCTGAGTACGGAGATACCACATATGTGGGACTTTTTGGGAGTCTAGCCGCGTACGGCACCCTGAAAACCAATCACTGCCTTCAGGATTTCTAAGGGTGCAAATTTTTGATTTCACTCCTCACTACCTATCACAGTTTCGAAGGCCATAAAATGCCAAAATAGCACAAACCCCCCCCCCCCCCCAAATGACCCCATTTTGGAAAGTAGACACCCCAAGCTATTTACTGAGAGGCATGTTGAGCCCATGAAATATTTTATATTTTGCCACAAGTTGCGGAATATTACAAACTTTTATTTTTTTTTGCACAAAGTTGTCACTAAATGATATATTGTTCACACATGCTATGGGCATAAGTAAAATTACACCCCAAAATAAATTCTGCTGCTTCTCCTGAGTACGGGGATAGCACATGTGGGGGACTTTTTGGGAGCCTAGCTGCGTACGGGACCCCGAAACCCAAGCACGGTTTAAATATAAAACGCTACCAAAAAAAACTGTTAGCGATCGCAGGGATCAGGCCTGACTCTGCGAACGCTGCAGTTATGTGTTTAGTGTTTTGTAAGTGACAGTGACCGATCGATACTGCACTTGGGTGGGCTGGGCGGAGGGGCAAAATGCAGGTGCTAGCAGGTATCTGGGCTGATCCCGCTATCAATGCGGTTTTTTGGAACCCTAAACTGCTGGGGACGCTAGTATAGATCTGATCATATCAGATATTGATCTGTTCAGACACTATACCACTACGGGAGGTGTATGCTTTGCGCGTGGGTGTTAGCGGTACTGGTACTAACCTAGCGCTGCCTGGGCGATGCAGACCCTGACCCTAAAACCTAATTGATATCACTCGCCGGGTGATCAGGGGGTTAAACCTTTATTGGGTAAATAAATGGTGAGTGCCCTGATTCTATCAAAAGCAAACTAACTAACCAGAGTCACCCGTAACACTTATATGGTGATCACTGGTGAAAGGGTTAACTAAGGGCAATCAGGGGGTTAAAATCTTTATTAGGTAGTATATGGGGGTTCCTGACGCTATATAAAAACCTGACGGGGAACCTAAATAACTAACTGGCTAACCAGCGTCACCAGTGACACTTATAAGGTGATCGCTGGTAAAAAGGGTTAACTCTAGGGGCAATCAGGGGGTTAAAACCTTTATTAGGTAGTATATGGGGGTACCTAACGCTATAAAAACCTGGCGGTGAACATAAAAAATAACTAGCTACCTAGCGGCACCAGTGACACTAATGCAGCGATCAGAAAAACGATCGCTTAGTGACACTGGCAAAAGGGGGGGGAAAGGGTTAACTAGGGGCAATCAGGGGGTTAAAACTTTTATTAGGTAGTATATGGGGGTACCTAATGCTATAAAAAGCTGGCGGTGAACCTAAATAACTAAATAACTAACTGGCTATCCAACATCAACAGTGACACTTATATGGTGATCGCTGGTGAAAGGGTTAACTCTAGGGGCAATCAGGGGGTTAAAACCTTTATTGGGTAGTATATGGGGGTATCTAACGCTATAAAAACCTGGTGGTGAACCTAAAAAATAACTAGCTACCTAGCGGCACCAGTGACACAGCGATCAGAAAAACGATCGCTTAGCGACACTGGCAAAAGGGGGGGGGAAAGGGTTAACTCTAGGGGCAATCAGGGGGTTAAACCTTTATTGGGGGGGTAGGGGGCTACCCTGGACCTAACACTAACTGCCCTGACACTTTTTACAGTCACAACTGACACTAAATGCAGTGATCAGTAAATAAATGATCACTGCAATCAGTGACACTGTGACTGGGAGGGGGGGGGCTGGGGGATCGGGGGGCGATGGGGGGGGGGTGATTTGTGTGCCTATGTGTACCTAAATGTCAGTGTAGTGTTGGTGCACTTACTATCTCTGCTCTCCTCGCAGTTCCGTCAAAAAGACCGCCCCGAGGAGAGTGACATCACTTCCTCGTAAACACAAGCTTCTCATTCGCCAGGAGCGATCGAGAGGGGATGGCCAGAAACCAACGGCCATCCCCTCTTCCCGGCTCACTCCTGAAGCGAAACGGACCGCCGCAGCCAGCGGGAGGGGGTCCGATCGGACCCCCCACCTGCTGGAAGGCAAGCACGTACCGGTAGGTGCTTGTGCCTGTCAGTGCCATTGTGCTGACGTATATTTACATGCGGCAGTCCTTAAGTGGTTAATACATTTTTAAAACTTTGTGAAAAAGCTGTGAAATGTAAAATACTCTACATGCCTCTCAGTAAATAGCTTGATGTATCTACTTTCTACTTTTTTTTTGTGGGGGGGGGGGGGGGGGTTGGGGTTGTGCTATGTTGGCATTTCATGGCCTCTGTGATAGGTAGTGAGGAAGTGAAATTAGCAATTTACGGCTTCTGGTTTTCCGGGGGTTCTGTACGCAAGAGAAGCAGCAGAGTGTATTTTAGGGTGTAATTCCACATATACTCATGGCATGTTTGAGAAGTATATCATTTAAGAGACAAAAAAAATTTAATTTTTGGACTCAACATGCCTCTGATCAAATAGCTTTGGGTGTCTACTTTCCAAAAAGGGGTCATTTGTGGGGTTTGTGCTATCCTGATATTTCAGGGCCTCCAAACCTGTAATAGGTAGTGAGGAAGTGAAAATTAGCAATTTACATCCTTTGAAATCATGAAGGTGGTGATTGGGTTTCGGGGTCCTGTACACTGTTAGGCTCCTAAAAAGTCTGCCAGCTGTGGTATCCATGTACTCAGGAGAAACAGCAGAATATATTTTGGGGTGTAATTCCACCTATACTCATGGCATGTCCGAGCCCGGACCACGTCCAGGGAATGGAGGGCCACCTCTTTAGGATGTGTCGGTTTAGGACACAGAGATGGTAACACAATGTCTTCATTGAATTGGAACGCCAAAATCACCTTCGGCAGAAAAGAGGGTTGCGGACGCAACACCACTTTATCCTTATGGATAACCAGATAGGGCGACTTGCAAGACAAGGCCGCCAGTTCCGAAACCCTCTTGGCCGAAGTAATGGCCACTAGAAAGACCACTTTCTGGGAAAGAGTCAACAGGGGAATCTCTCTGATATCTTCAAATAGCGGTTTTTGAAGCACCGATAACACCAGATTCAGATCCCACGGGGGTAACGGTGGACGCCCTGGAGGAACTACATGTTGGACCCCTTGAACAAAAGTGCTCACTAGAGAGTGAGATGCCAGGGGTCGCTGAAAAAAGACATCCAAAGCTGATATTTGTCCTTTAATGGTGCTTAAGGCCAATTTCAGGTCTACCCCTTGCTGAAGAAACAGCAGGATCCTGGGTATAGAAAAGGAGCGCGGATGCCTTCCTTTCTCCTCAGACATGGAGATGTAGGCCTCCCAGGTAGGATGATATATCTTCCGAGAGGAATATTTCCGTGCTCTCAGCATAGTTGGAATCACCGTGTTCAAAAGACCCCGGTTCCTCAACACCTGGCTCTCAATAGCCATGCCGTTAAAACCAGCGATGTAAGGAAGGATGGAGAATTGGACCTTGAGACAGAAGGTCCTCTCGTAACGGCAGTCGCCATGGGGCGTCTGCCACTAGGCGCACTAGGTCTGTGTACCAGGGACGCTGAGGCCAATCTGGGTCAATCATCATTACTGGAATCCCCCCGGCCTCCACTCTGCGGAGCAGACATTGTAACAGTTTCAGCGGAGGAAAGGCATAGATCAGCTGGTACTGATCCCATGGAGCCACCATCGCGTCTGACGCGTCTGCCCAAGGATCTCTTGTCCTGGACACGAATCTCTGTACTTTCCAATTGAGACAGGAGGCCAGAAGATCCACATCTGGCACAGTAGCCTGAACACCTCCGGATGCAACACCCATTCTCCGACTCAGCAGGTCCCTTACCACCCAGAAAAAGGAGGGGCGGGTGCTGTGTCGGTCGGTGAATTACAGAGAAAAGGATTTTACGGTGAGTACAAAAAGTCCTATTTTCTCTTATATTCACTGACTGACACAGCTCCTCTCTGTAACAAAATGGGATGTCCCCAAGCAGTGCCAAACGAGGGGTGGGAAAAACAGCATAAAAACTTCATCCACCATGGCAAGTGGGAACTAGGGAAACTAAACCCACAAAAAAACAGCAGTGTGTAGAAAAACACCACCATATAACCGGGTATCCTCAACAGGAGTGATCCTCAAGACCGCAACATTGCAGAAGTAATGCAACAGTGCATAAACACAACAGTACTGAGTTTTTATTGAAAAACTAGGATAAATTAAGTTTGCATATCCAATTGCAACTACACGGCCGCCTGCAAAACTTTGCGGCTAAAACAGGCATCAGCTGATGCACTGACGTCTACCTTGTAGAACTTGGTAAACGTATGGACAGATGACCAGGTCGCCGCCTTACACACCTGAGCGACCGATGCTTGGTGTCAGAAGGCCCAAGACGTTCCGATTGCCCTTGTAAAGTGGGCCGTGACCGGAAAGGGGGGCATCTGCCCCTTCAAAGCGTAGGCTTGTGCTGTAGTACAATCTGTCTGATCCACCTGGAAATGGTGGCCGATGAGACCGCCATACCCTTCATTGGACCAGCCACTGAAACAAACAGTGAGTCTGACTTCGTGGCAGACAAATACACCTTCAGAGCTCTAACCACGTCGAGAGCGTGAAGGGCCACCTCTTTGGGGTGCTTTGACTTAGGACACAATGATGGTAATACAATGTCCTCATTGATATGAAAGCCGAGTCCACCTTTGGTAGAAAAGATGGTTGCGGACGCAACACCACCTCATCCCTGTGGATGACCAGATAGGGCGACTTGCAAGACAAGGCCGCCAATTTTGAAAACCTCCTGGCCAAGGTAATGGCCACTAGAAAGACCACTTTCTGGGAAAGAGTCAACAGGGGAATCTCCCTGATATTTTCAAGCGGCGTTTTTTAAAGCGTCGACAACACCAGGTTCAAATCCCATGGGGGTAACAGTGGGCGCACCGGAGGGACTACATGTTGTACCCCCTGAACGAAGGTACCCACTAAGGAGTGCGATGTCAGGGGTCATTGAAAAAAGACAGCCAGGGCTGAGATCTGCCCCTTGATGGTGCTCAATCCCAATCTCTGGTCTACTCCTCGCTGGAGAAACAGCAGGATCCTTGCTATGGAAAAGGAACACGGATGCCAACCATTCTCCTCACACATGGAGATGTAAGCCTTCCAGGTACGATGGTATATCTTCCGAGAAGAAGATTTCCGTGCCCTCAACATGGTTGGAATCACCAAGTACGACAGACTCCGGTTCCTCAACACCTGGCTTTCAACAGCATAGCCGTTAAAGCCAGCGATGGTAAAGCAGGATGGAAAATCGGACCTTGAGACAGAAGGTCCTCTCGCAACGGCAGTTGCCAGGGCGCGTCTGCCAAAAGATGCACCAGATCTGCATACCAGGGATGCAGACCTGAGGCCAATCTGGGGCAACCAGTATCACTGGGATCCCCTCAGCTTCCACTCTGCGAAGCAGACGTGGCAACAATTTCAGTGGAGGAAAGGCGTAGATCAGCTGATACTGATCTCACGGGGGCCACCAGCGCGTCTGACGCATCTGCCCACGGATCTCTTGTCCTGGACATGAATCTTGGCACCTTTCGATTGAGATGGAAGGCCAATAGATCCACATCTGGTGTTCCCCACTTCAGGCACAGCAGCCTGAATGTCTCTGATGCAATGCCCATTCTCCTGGGTCCAGCATCTGCCGACTCAGATAGTCCGCCTGCCAGTTTTCCACACCCGGGATGTAAATGGCCGACAGGGCCGGAACGTGTCGCTCTGCCCACCGAAGTATGTGAGCGACCTCCCGTGTGGCGGCTGAGCTTCTTATTCCTCCTTGGTAATTGACGTATGCCACTACAGTGGCGTTGACTGGATCCTGATCGGAGGCCCTTGCAGTCTCATCGAAGATGTGGAGAGGCATAGCCTGACTCACCGGGGGCCTCAACCACCAGATCAGAGAGTCCCTGACTGGTTGGCTCACTTGGATCTGACGATCCAGGAACAACTGAGACTTGTCACATTTTAACAAGATCTCCTTCTGCAGTACTCTTGTGTTGAACTGGGCGTAAGGTACTGCCTCAAAGGAGGCTACCATGAGCCCCAGTACTCGCATGCAAAACCGGAGCGACAACCACTTGCGGTTCATCAGCAGTTTCATCGCAGACCTGAGAGTCTGCAATTTGTCTGAAGGGAGAAAAACTCTCTCTTCCCTGGAGTCCAACAGCAAACTTAGGTACTCCAGACGTTGGGTCAGCACAATCACCGACTTCTTTAGGTTCAACAGCCACCCAAATTCTTGCAGGGTCTGCATAGTGATCGCCACATCCTCCTCTAATTCTGAGGTGGATGATGCTCTCAGGAGGAGATCGTCCAGGTAGCCCACGATCGCGATCCCACGTTGTTTCAGCAACGCTAATACTGGAGCCAATACCTTGGTAAAGACTTGGGGGGCTAATGCCAGACCAAAAGGAAGAGCCACAAATTGGTAATGGGCTTCCCCAACTGCAAAACGCAGAAACTTTTGATGCCGAAGGCATATGGGTATGTGCAGGTACGCATCCTGGTTGTCCAAGGACGCCAGGGAGTGCAGGATTCCATCCTGAACCTCTGCACTTTTACAAAGTGATTGAGGGCTTTCAAGTCCAAGATTGGACGCACCCCTTCCTTCTTGGGAACCACAAACAGATTTGAGTAGAATCCTTGGAAGCATTCCGGTTTCGGAACCGGTACAATCGCCCCACGATTCAGCAAATCCCTTACCGCCCCCAACAGGGCCTCCCGGCGAACGGGTATGCAGGAGGGGAAGAATCTGTTTGGTGGCCAAGATAGGAATTCCATCTTGTAGCCTGTGGAAATCAGATCGCAGACCCATTGGTCCGATAACCAGGCTGCAAACTCCCGAAGGCGACCCCCCACCCGAGACATGGGTGGGGGCAAACCTTCATGCAGTAGCACTTTTGTTTGCAGGCTTATTAGGCTTGCGGTTCCAGGGACGTTTTTGACCATCCGTGGGCCTCCTCTTGGGCTGGGGACGTTTTGTCGAAGCACCGGGTGGATGAAAAAGCCGATTGTGAGCGGAAAAAGAGGGCCCTTGCCTGTGGCGTGGCTCCTTAGCCTTCCTGGCCTGTGGGAGTAGAGTACTCTTACCACCAGTGGCATTTTTAATAATGTCATCTAACGAGGTTCCAAAGAGCCGGTCGCCAAGGAAAGGAAGATCCGTCAGGGCTTTCTTGGATGCCTGGTCAAATCAGGCGACTCAGCACCACAGCTGACACTGAAGCCCTGGATAACAGAGGGAGAGTATCCAGAGCCGCGTCACAAACGTACTTAAGGCCTTGCACTAGTTGGTCTGCTAGTTCCACGCAGAGAGGGCAGGCCTGTTGCTCTACCAATTTGCAGTGTAAAAGTTTTGCCCACTCAGACAGTGTCTGCGACACCAGTGCGGATGCCAGTACAGGTCGCACGGCTGACCCCACAACCATAAACAAGGAACGAGCCACCGTCTCGGCCTTCCTGTCCGTGGGATCCTTGAATGCAGGAGTACCCTCAACCTGGATTGTGGTTACTTTATTTAACCTGGATACTGGGGGGTCCACGACCGGAGGAGCCGACCACTTTTTGAGAAGGCTTTCCTCAAAGGGGGTAACGCACTGCTATGTATTTGGGGACCACAAAAGTCAGTTGCGGGCGACCCCATTATCAAAATAAGTCAGATAAGGGAACACCTTAGGTGAACGTGCTGGCTTGAGGGACCCAAAAGGGACTGGTACATCAGCAGAGGGATCCGCTGGCTCCTGAATCTTCAGGGTATCACGCACAGCTCTGATAAGTGCTCAAACTAGCGCTTTGTCATGCACGGGCCCGGACAGGGACTCATCCTCACTGTCCGAACGGTCCTGGTCAGCGTCATCTGACAAGACAGAGCCTCAGCAGGACCCGAGTCTGCGTCAGAGCTCTCCCCAGAGCATGGGGGGGGGGGGCAGGGGCTGCTTTTTAGCACCTTTCTTCCCATGTACCACCTCTATCTTGGCAACGAACGAATTGGGGACCACCGTAAGGGTGTCCATATGGACCGCGCAGTCCGCAGGTGACCCGGTTGCAATTGCCTGGATTTCGGGGGAAGAAACACCAGTTTCTGAAGCCATGCTGACCCTACCCTGTCTGCTACCCAAAGGGGACTTAGGACAGTGACAGTCCCATCCTCCTGCTGCCGCTGACTGAGGGGCTCTAACCCGCTGGACTCACCACCCTGGGCAATTCCGTGCTGTATTACAGCAGTGCCTGACAATCCCCAGCGCTCCCAGATGCAGAGATAGCAAAACTGTGTCGTGGCCGGCCGGTCGCACGATCGGTGAACGATCAGTGAGCGATCTGACACACGTGTCCAGAATCACAGGATAAACCTCCCAGCGCTCTGTGATGACCAAACAGGAAGCTGAGGGCACAAGGGCTGCTGCAGGAGCACAAAAAATGCGGTCCTGCTACAAGAAAATGGCCGCCAGTGTTCTAATAGAAAATCACTAGGAAAATGGCCGCTTGAAGCCAGAAGCATGTCTGACCCTTGCCCATACTTAAAATGGCCGCCGATCACCGCTATGAGAGGCTAGAGAAAACATGTGGCAGACACAGCGCTGCACCAACACAGGGGCAGACTACACAGGGATCCAGCGGGACTAAGCTGCAGGACCCAGGCACCCAGTACAGCTAAACCCCCAGGTGAGAGACCAGGGCACACACACCGCTCAGCACATGTACAGCCCCCCCCCCCCCCGTGAGGGGGGGGAGGAGGGGAGTTAGGGACAGCGGCAGAGAAGAGAGGGGGGTGAGGGGGGCCCCCGAATTGTCCTCCCAGGGAATGCCCAGCTGCTCCACCCTGCCGAGACAGGGAGAGCTGTACTTACCAGTCCTGAAGAGCTGGGGGACATTCCATGGTAGTCAACTCCTGATCAGTACAGGGAAGACTACTGGCGAGGCATACTGTGACGCAGACATCAGTAGCCCGGTCATATGTATGCCCGGAGCATAAAGCTCACCAACCACCTCTGGAGCTGAGGTATGTCGTTGCCTGCCAAGCTGTAGCTGCAACCTGCACACGCTCGATGGCCGGACTGGGGAGACTACAAGGATAAGTGAACCAGCCTGTCACCCAGCCGGCTGTTGATAGAAGATCACAGGATCATTCATCTTGTGCAAAAAGCCAAGCTTCTGCATCAAAAAAACATGCACCTATGGGCCCGCAAGGTTCCTAGGTCTATCTCCTTCACTAGTTCACTAGGCAAAATAAAACTGAGTCTGCTAGGGCAGGCTGTGGGGGTTGCAGACTAGGGACCACCCCCTGGGCGGAACTAAAAGTTCTGAAGTGTTCTGTTACAACTTTGCCTAGTAATCTCCAGTGATAAGGCTGACAACCCATTTTGTTACAGAGAGAAGGAGCTGTGTCGGACGGTGAATATAAGAGAAACATAATTTTATTTACAAAATGAATTACAAAAACACAATCAAAACAGTCAGTGCATAAAAGAAACATCATCAGATATCCACATCAATTATTTCTCAATTGTGTTACCACTTAAGTATACTGTAAAAACTCTCATATTCATGGGGCATCCACGTAATCATCCAGAGGGAGGAATACAAGGTAATCCAACACTAGTGGGACATCAATGAGGATTGAGTGGTGATATAGTACTCTGTGCTTGACATGTTTCTCGTCTCTCAAAACGCTTCTTCTGGAGCTTAATGTAACTGATGAACAAAGTGGGGACTCACGGAACACTTATTCAATAAACAAAGAACGGATTAGAGCGGATCCACTAATAAATATATATTTCATATGTAGAAAACCAAACCCCAAAAAGAAGGGGAATTAGTATAATGGTATTAAGAGGTCCCAAGGGTGGATTTCATCGGGTAACCACTGAAACCTGATCTCAATAAACCACAGGGATAAACAGCCAGAAAAATATGTAATTAAGCCATATCATAACCAGCCAGGAACCACTTAGGTAAGGGTATAACAAAGGCCAAGCGTAATGTGTGGTGTCAGAAGCAGTGGTGATCTCCTAGGGACCCCCAATCGATTAGTGTGTGAGCCGTCAATGTCTGATCAGAATGTCCTGCACTAGAGTCGGTTATGTACTGACTGTTTTGATTGTGTTTTTGTAATAAATTTTGTAGATAAAATGATGTTTTAATCACTCAATTGTTATAATCCGTGCCTAAAAAGTCCATAGCCCCAAAAAATGTTTATTTTTCCTCCAAACTTGAATGTAGGACATGGCACGTTTTCACTTTTTCCTGTATCCACCTCACCACACGGTGATTTGATACAATTGCAATTACCTCTCCTGAAGGTGGCGTAACAACCCAATGGTCTAAGAAAGGAGCTGTGTCCGTCGGTGAACGTAAGAGGAAAAAATATGTAAATTTTGCTTGGGTACAGCATTGCATAAACACGTAATTACCAGTTAAAGCAGCGCAGTGCCAAATTGCAAAAAATGCTCATCAGGAATGAAGTGAAACCTGGAGCTAAAGTGGTTAAGCGAACATGCTAAAGTTAGAAGGTGATTGGTTCCTAAGCACAGCTGCACCACATTCTGAATTATCTTAGTTATCTCCCCCCACTGTTTCAGACCACCTGAAGTTTACTTTTATACCTGACTGCGCATATCTCTGGCCTGGCCATACATGAAATCCCAGATTACTGCAATAAGTGCAATGCAGTCACGCCAATTCTCTTTGAGATTATTGCATTTACACAAAGTGCCGCAACATTGTTTGGTTTCTCGTATAATATTTGTGCTAGAATCTATGTCAACTGGACAAGTAAGGGCAATGATAACCTCATCTCCATCTATTCAAGTCACTGCAGAGCTGTTGTACGCGCTGACGTAGCCAGACACACCCCCTGACGTGCTGGTGTAGTGTCATATTTTGCTGCCTATCACAGGATGCTGCGGAAGTGACGTTGCCGCCAGAAATTGCGTACTGCGCATGCGCGATGCGTTCCAAACACTCGCGCCGTGCGTTCCAACATAGTTTCGGCAATACAGTTCAGCGAAACCATCACATAATGTTACGGAAGTGATGTTAAACACAACACAAACACTGGGCCGTGCGTTACAACACTAATACTTCCCTTGTTACCTAGTGTCATTATTTACCAACCATGCTGAGCTACGTGCGGTGTTAGGTTTTGCATTGCTGGGACTTGTAGTGCCTATCCTGAGCTACATGCTTCAATGTTCAGTGTCCTCATCCTTATCCCCGAGCTTCAATGTTCAGTGTCCTCATCCTTATCCCCGACCTTCAATGTTCAGTGTCCTCATCCCTATCCGCGAGCTTCAATGTTCAGTGTCCTCATCCCTATCCCCGAGCTTCAATGTTCAGTGTCCTCATCCTTATCCCCGTGCTTCAATGTTCAGTGTCCTCATCCTTATCCCTGTGCTTCAATGTTCAGTGTCCTCATCCTTATCCCCGAGCTTCAATGTTCAGTGTCCTCATCCCTATCCGCGAGCTTCAATGTTCAGTGTCCTCATCCCTATCCCCCTGCTTCAATGTTCAGTGTCCTCATCCTTATCCCCGTGCTTCAATGTTCAGTGCCTCATCCTTATCCCCATGCTTCAATGTTCAGTGTCCTCATCCTTATCCCTGTGCTTCAATGTTCAGTGTCCTCATCCTTATCCCCCTGCTTCGATGAGGACACTGAACATTGAAGCATGGGGATAAGGATGAGGACACTGAACATTGAAGCATGGGGATAGGGATGAGGACACTGAACATTGAAGCATGGAGATAAGGATGAGGACAGTGAACATTGAAGCCTGGGGATAGGGATGAGGACTGTATTGCCGAAACTATGTTGGAACGCACGGCGCGAGTGTTTGGAACGCATTGCGCATGCGCAGTACGCAATTTCTGGCGGCAACGTCACTTCCGTAGCATCCTGTGATAGGCAGCAAAATATGACACTACACTGGCATTTCATAAATGAAAGGTAGGTGGGGGGCGGAAGTGACGTTTGAGGCGAGAGGCTGCTGGAGCGTTGGGAAGAGTGCGAGTAATAAAGGAGCGGTGTATGACGTCACTGCGGCCATTACAGAGAATGCTGAGAGGTGACTAGCCGACTATTCTGGGAGAAGAAAATTACTGCCCATCGGGAAGCTTTGCAATTGATTTTATCTTTGCCTGTGTGCCGGATTACACTCCTCGTCAGCAAGGATATTTTATGTCCGGCTTGATCAACTCGTTATTGTTTTCCGGCGGCTCGATTTGCCGGTTCGATTAGGCTGCCTGTGCCCCTCATCATAGCGAGTGCGGGCCCACAGCTCATCCACCGCTTTTCTCCCGGCTGGCCTTGTAGGCCCCGGTGCTAGCCGCCTGTCTCCACAAAGTTTCAGCATGGACGAAAAGGCCTTCACCAAGGAGCTGGATCAATGGATCGAGCAGCTCAATGAGTGCAAACAGCTGACCGAGAGTCAGGTCAAGACCTTGTGCGAGAAGGTGGGTTGTGTTCGTGGTGTGAGGAGAGCAAGAAAATGGTCATGTGTGGGTAAGATCCCCCTGTACATGGGGTATCTATGGTCATTGATTGGGTCTTCCTTGTGTGTAAAGGGATGGGACGGGCTCGTTCATTGGCGATGGTCCTGTGGAATCCCAGGGTTCCTCCACAGATTGCTAGGCCTTCCTGGAGAACTGGCCGATCTGTTCTTTCCAGATTAAGTACTGAAAAACGCACCAGTAATGCATACCTCCCAACTGTCCCTGATTTGGGGCAATGTTCCTCTCACTCATTCCTCATTTGGTCCTAATTTTTATTCTGATCTATATAGTTGTGTATATAAAATGCACTTTTTGAATGATAGTGTGCTTCTCAGTGCTAAACCTTTCATCCAATTTCTAAATTGCTACATCTATACGTTTTTTAAAAGCCAATATAAAGGAGTAGTGGTGGCTTTAAAAAAAAAAAAAAAAAACCACTTGAAGATCAATTTTTTTTTTTTTTTTTTGGTGTGGGGGGGGGGGGGGGTATTCTCCTTTTTTTTAAGTGGGTGTGGCAGGGTGTGTCCCTTGCCTACATACATTTGCTAGGTGTCCTTCATTCCCATCTCAAAATGTTGGGAGGTATGGTAATGTCTAACAATCTGTAAGGAGGTTATTCTCACTGACAACCCATGTTGGAGGCATTCTTCCGATTAATCAGAATAGTAACACCCCCCTGCTTCCATTACCAGCCATGTAAATAGACCGGACTCACAATAACCACCATATAACGGGGTCCTTCTCCCACTACACTACCACTCTATGGAAGCCACCTATGTACAGGTGCTCTTTACTGCCAGTGGGTGGAGAGTGGTGGGGGTGCACTTTACTAGCTGTAGAAACTTCTCAATTCATTACCAACAGGCCCTGGTCACCTATGTAAGGAAACCATACTATTTCACTGCATTCTTTTACTATCAGGTATCCTTATTTGCTTTCTTTTTTAAAGGAATGGAATAAAGCAGCCCTGGGTGTCAAACATGCATTGCTTCTATTTATTCTGATGAATCAAGAAAGTGTTCACCACTAATGTGCCATGAGCTGTAAATACTAGTTATTTCAAGAGTTTCTCCATGTTAAGGGGACTATCTAGTTACATCAAGCACTGCCTCTTTTAATTTCTTAGCAATTCTTAGTGTGTGTGTGTGTGTGTGTGGGTTTTTTTTTTTTTCTTCACTCCAAATGAGTCTGATATAATAGTTATATAATGCAGTACTTTAAAAGGTAGACTGGGACAATTATTGTGCCATACAAATGACAATTTTTATCTAACTTCAGACAACCTCCTACCAGCAGTTTATATCGGAGCTGTGGTTTATATATTTGGACATTTCTTTGATTAAAAGCTGATTGGCATTGCTTTCTGTGTGGACTGTCTTAGAGGAAGTAAACTTCCTCTGCAGACATTTACCTATAGGTAAGCCTATAATGAGGCTTACCTATAGGTAGTGTAAATATCTCCTAATCGTGTACTGTTTAGGCACTATTACATGCAGCCAGTGACATCACTGCCGCATACGCTCTGAAGGAAAGGCCACGGGTGCTGCTGTTCCTTCCGAGCCCTGTGCTGTGAATGGCAGCTCGCAGCACAGTGTGGGAGTGAAGTCATCGGCTCCGATCACCCAAAGCACCCGAGCCCAGAAACCCAGACTCTGGGGGAAAATGTCAGCAGTCCTCAGCGGGGTGCAGGCACCGCTGGATGGCTTTGTTCTAAGGAAAGTATTTCATAATGAGCTAGTATGCAATGCATACTAGCTCGTTGTGCCTTTGTCTTACAGGTGTTTTAGATGGCTAGCTTTCTGATTTGTGATGCTATTTACAGAAAATTCAGTTTCCTTGTGGCTTTGCATAAGCTGTTTTCAGCCTTGACTTTTGTTTAACCACTTGCCATTCAGGCGAAAGGCGACCACAGCGCGGACTTAATTTGCTGGGAGGGCGTCCCTGGTTGTCCCGTGCTTGAGTGGCCTGCGTGCTCTGTGATCAGCAAGTCTGAGACTCTCCTAAATACAGATCGGAGTAAGGGTCGATCCCGACCCCCTACCAGGTGATCAGCTGTCAGCCTGATCATGTGATGTAAACAGAGCTGGTAAGCAGCTATTTTTCATTTGGGTACAGTATAGCATGACCGTGCGATTGTCATTCAAAGTGTGACTGCTCTGAAAATTGGTCTGGGCAGGAGGGGAGGGGGGTAGGGTGCCCAGTAAGCAAGAGGTTAAAGTGGTTCTGCACTATATATATATATATATATATATATATATATATATATATATATATATATATATATATATATATATATATATATATATATATATATATAAAAAAGCCAGCAGCTACAAATATTGCAACTGCTGACTTTTAATAGACACTTACCTGTCCCAGGGTCCAGCGATGGCGGCAGATGACGAGCAATCGCTCATCACTCTGCTGCCACCATCCTCTGTCAGGGAATCGGGAAGTGAAGCATTGTGACTTCACTGCCCGGTTCCCTACTGCGCATGTGCGAGTCTCGCTGTGTCCTGGGAACTGTTTCCCAGAACACAACGGGGGGAGGGGGGGCGACATCTGCGGTGGTCTTGTCCCGGAAATGGGTGCAGATACCTGGATTATCCAGGTAACTGCACCCCCTCCCCCCTGAAAGGTGCTGATTGTGGCACCGGAGGGGGGGGGGGATCAGATGAGCAGAACTTCCACTTCAGGGTGGAGGACCGCTTTAAGCTGTCCGTGTTAAAATGACAGCTTTTATTGCTGTTTTTCCAACTGAGCGGATTCATCTTTGTGACCATTTTGATTCTGGAACAGAAAGTGATGGAAAATCCAACATTTTAGCGTTGCCACAAGAGTGGAAAATCCTCAGTTCTGGTGGTATCTGCCATTCATAAACATTTATGTATATCCATACCATGTTAATGAGGAAAACTGGATAGTCTAGATTTGCCTTTTTCATATGGGCTTCTGTGGAACCCGGTGTTCCACTAGGGTCGGCAACCCGTCGCTCACGTTCCACCCCCACCATCTGTGCCAGACCTGGTTTAAGTAGTGAATACAGCACATCACATCAGAACCTTTCCCAGCTACCCGGATCATGCAAGGAGCCTGTGGGATGCACTAGAACTGCCAGGTCTACATACTTATGAACATGACTCCCACTTATAGCTTGTGAGTGTTTTTAATCTTGTGCAATAAATGATACTGTTTTAATACTACACTGAGATGGGCCCCCCTTTTTTCTTCATTTGTGCCAGACCTTGTCTCCCCTTCCAGCCAGAGCTGTGGCGTTGCAGGTGTCAAGGGAGCAGAGGACACAGTTATGGGCAGGGTCACCCCCATAGCAGCGTCCTCTACCACCCTTCACAGCACTGTGGAGGGAGGGGGGTGATGTGAAGGGGGGCAGAGGACGCTGCTATGAGTGTGACCCCTGCCCCCTTCACATCACCACACATACAGTGGTGTTTTCTGCCCCCCCCCCCTTTCCCTATAGCGGTAAACCCCCCTCCCCTCATTGATACCAGGTTCCCCTGGGGTGAAAAGGCTGGTCTAGATCAGGGGTCTCCTAACTGGCCCTCCAGTTCAGAAACCATTCCCATTGTGCTTGGGCCTGCCTGTGCAGGCAACGGCTGGAGAGCCATAGTTTGGAGATCCCCTGGTCTAGATAAACAAAATCAGTTTGTCTGTCTGAAGTTATAAACGTAAAGCGGAGGTTCACACAAAAATTGAACCTCCTGCTTTTCAGGTATTTGCACCCGCTTACAGGCATAGACTCCCACAGGAAAGGTAAGTGCCCATTTATTAAGTCAGCCGCTGCAGTATTTGTAGCTTCTGACTTTAATTTCATTTTTTTTTTTTTTTTTTTTTTTTTTAACTTTTGGTTTAAGCACTCCTTTCCCCCTTGCATGCCACACTTGGAGTGTGTGCTGGTTTTCAAGTGGGACTGTCTGTCCACTTTGGGCCCCTTAGGCGACCCCCCTCTTCCTCTTGGCAATCTTCTGGGTCACAGGACCCAGAAGATTGCCTTCCACTAGGAGAGCGTGATTCGCACAATGTCCAGTTTCAATGGAGGTGTGGCAGAGGAGTGAGGCTTTGTGCGGCTGCATCACTGGACCATGGGACAGGCAAGTATCTAAGTCGGCAGCTACTTTGTAGCTACTGATGTTTAATAAATGATAAAAAGCCTGGAACTGAGCTCTAAGCTCTGGGGATTTCTAAGCACTGGAGCTGTGAGGTGGCTATATGGGGGCTCATAACTGCAGGTCAGAGGGGGGGGGGGGGGGAATAGGGTCTTGTGTAAGTTCACCTTACAGATTTCTCTGTAAGGCTGGGTTCACACTGCTGCGGGGGGAGATCCGGATGTGATTCGCACCGCAAATCACATCCGATCTCCGTAGCGATGCGAGTTCAGCCATACAGATAGTATGGCTGAATTCGCATCGCTCCCGCAGCAAACTCGCACGGGACCCTTTTTTTGGTCCGCAACAGAATCGGATCGCATGGGTGTTCACACCATGCGATCCGATTCCTGTGCGAGTCGGCAGATCGCACTGCGATATGCAGACGGATCTGGGGGTGTCATTAACATAACATTGACACTCCCAGCCGTCCGCATAGGGCAGTGTGAACTGCCGGCGGGAGGTGTGCGATGCGGGAAAACGCTGCGGATTCGCGGCGTTCCTGCATCGCAGCGGTGTGAACCCGGCCTAAAGGTGAACTTTGAAAAAAATGGTTCATTAACCACTTCCCGCCCTAGGTACGTCCAGGGACATCCTTGACTGTCCGGGGGTATATCTGAATGATGCCTGAGGCCACAGACATCATTCAGATATCGGCGTTTTCAGCCGGCGATTCCCTGCACCTTAAGAATGATCATAGCGGCTGTTCTGCTGCTTGATCGTTCTTACGGAGGCGGGAGGGGACGTCCACCCCCCGCCACCCTCCGGTGCTTCTACCGACTCACCGCTTCCATCGGTGAGTCGGTCACAGGATCCGCCAGCCCCCGGATAATACCATAGAGATTTCCGGTGGACCAGATCATCCCCGGAGTCTCTATGATCGTTCGGAGGCTGGGCACGATGTTATGATGTCACGCCCGGCCTCTGAATTCAAAATAACGGCGCCGATTTGGCTAGGAAGCCTTGTTTTTTTTGTTTGTTTTTTTTGCTTCCCAGCCTAGGTGAGATATGGGGTCTTATTGACCCCATATCTCACTGTAAATGGGTCCGATCATGCCATATTTCTATTACAAGGGATGTTTACATTCCTTGTAATAGGAATAAAAGTAATCAATTTTTGTTTTTTGTGTCAAACTAAAAAAATTTAACAAGAAAAAAAATTTAAAGCGCCCCTGTCCCCGTGAGCTCGAACGCATACGCAAGTCCCGCCCACATATGAAAAATGTGTGCAAACCACACATGTGAGGTATCGCCGCGAACGTTAGAGCGAGAGCAATAATTCTAGCACTAGACCTCCTCTGTAACGCAAAACATGTAACCAGTAAAAAAAAATTAAAACGTCGTCTATGGGGATTTTTTAAATACCAAAGTTAGGCGCCATTCCACGAGCGCGTGCAATTTTGAAGCGTGACATGTTGGTTATCTATTTACTCGGCGTATCTTCATCTATCACCAATTGCAAAAAAAATTGGGCTAACTGTTTTTTTTTTTTTTTCTGAAAAAAACACGTTCGAAAAATTGCTGCGCAAATACCGTGCAAGATAAAAAGTTGCAACAACCGCTAATTGTATTCTGTAGGGTCTTTGCTAAAATATATATAATGTTTGGGGGGTTCTATGTAATTTCTAACAAAAAAATGAATTTTGCGTGTAGGAGAGAAATGTCAGAATTGGCCTGGATGCGAAGTGGTTAAATATTGCTTTAGTTTTATTTTATTTTTGTTTTTGTTATGGAAGAAGTGAGGCCTGCATCAAGCTGTTGCCAAGTTCCTAGGCCAGTGATGGGCAACCTTTTTGGCGTGGTGTGTCAAAAATCGGCAAAAAATCGAGCATAACTCGCGTGGTGTGTCACTTCGACAAAAAAACATAATTTTGCGCAATTTATAGTTTAAACTACAAAAATGCATAATTGCAATATATAATTGTATTTAATAAACCAAAAACAAATTATTTAACATACCTGCTTAGTAACTTCTTTGTTCATCAGTCGATTTCGTATGTTGCCCTTGATATTATTGAACTTGTTTGGGGTGCCGTGAACCAGGGATGTGGAGTCGGCTGCTTCCAGCTCCACGTCCTCATCAACATGCCTCTGCTATGAATATTCCTAGTGACGCAAGGGCGAAGATTATGAATATTCATAGCGGGGGCGGGCCGGAGCGGCATGTTGATGAGGACGTGGAGCTGGAAGCAGCAGACTCCACAGCCTTGCCGTGAACTGAGATGAGTCAGGGGAAGGGCGAATTCTTTAACTAACCTGCCTATTAGTGACTTTTTTGTTGCTGAATTTCATTGGCTAAATCTTCAATTGAAGGTTGGTATTTTGTACACTTCAGGCCCAAGAAAGCGCTACTAAACTCATCTGTCAATCTGTTTCTTTTGTTGGTTTTGATATTATTTAATGCTGAGAATAAGGTCTCACAAAAGTACGTACAAGGAAAAATTGTGAGTAAAGCTGTTGCTATATTTGTCAGGGTGCTAAAAGTGTCTGGTAGTCTGTTCCAGGCACTCCAAATTTCCTGTTCGTAGTGGCACTCATCTTTATTCTCCAAGCGGCCCCTTTCCAGATTCTCAAGCTTTAACCTCAAGTCGACAAACACCTGAGCCCAGATGCTATCTTGAAATTCTGCAAGCTGCATCTCCAAATCATCTATTTGCATCCATTGGAAACCATTTAATTCCCAACTATTGTAGACTACTACATCAGGATACTTAATTATTTTCATGGTCTGTTCTAGGCTTCTAAATTGACTAAATCTATCAGTAAACTGGTCAAGTAACGAGTCTAAAACATGCTGGTACTTCATAAGCAAGAGTTCCACTTCATTTCGTACAGCTGCACTGGCCTTCTCAAAATGCTTTTGTACTCGAGGAAAATACTTATACGTTTTAGTTTCTACATCTCGCTTGAAAATTTTTACTTTACTTTCAAAAGCTTTTATGTATCCAAACATAACAACAATACTTTTGCCAAAACCTTGTAACTTTTTAAGTTCAGTTCATTAACATGAACAGAGAGATCTGTAAAAAACATCAGGGTGTTGACCCACTTATCATTGAGCTGAGGAAAGTTTCCCAGATCCTTCTCTTCAAGAAATACCTTAATTTCTTCAAAGCGCTCAAGAACCTTGCCTCGGCTCAGCCATCTTACATTATTGTACATCAGCAGTCCACTGTAGGTGAAATCAACCTCCTGTAAAAGTGCTGAAAATTCTCGCTTGTGAAGGGGGCGAGCAGCTATTAAATTAACTATTTTTGTTAGAACTGACATTGTCATTTAAGTCAGTGAATCCTGCCTTGGCACATAAAGCCTCCTGATGGATAATACAATGAAAAGGCACAATCGCATGTCCTATAGCTTCTGTAAACAATTTCACAAATCCAACGTTTTTCCCCACCATGTTTGGGGCACCATCTGTCGTCACTGACACAACTTTAGATATATCAATGCTTAGGTCGCAGAATGTTTGCATAACAACCTTACATATTTCGCTTCCTGATGTACTTGTTGGCACTGATACTAACTTTATCAACTCTTCTCTCATTGTGTGACCATCAGAATATCGACCAATAATGGCCAACTGAGCATGCGATGTGACATCAGTAGTTTCATCAAGAGAGATGGAAAAATATTTACAATTCCTTATGTCTCTCTTTAATTGCTGTTGTACGTTTGTGTTCAGTCTCATTATTCGGTCTTTTATGATATTTCTACTGAGTGGTAACTCAGATATTCTCTTAATAATTGCATCTTTATTCTGCATATCATGAAATAGAACTGGCGCACATCTTAGGAGAGTTTCTTTAATAAATTCTCCCTCATTAAGCGCTTTTGCATGCTGAGCTATGGAGTGAGCAATGCTCAAACTTGCAGAGTTTAAATTTGTAGAGCCTTTTATAAATGTAAGGATGGAGTTAGATTGGCTCTTATAAAGGTGTAGCTTCCTGGAAATGTATTCCCTCCTTTCATCCTCACGTTTTTCCAAGAGCTGGGAATGATTAGTTTCAAAATGTCTATTTATATTCCACGTTCTGCTTACTACCGTTTCAGTACATAGAACGCAAAATGATCTGCCATTTTTTTCTATAATGCCATACATCTCGCTCCATGTCTCTTGAAAGGGTCGACCACTGCTACTACCACTCCCTTTACTTAACCTTTTGTTTTTTAATTTTTGGGTGCTCCATCAGTGGGCCAGTGACAGCAGATTTATAGATGGCTTGTTAGGCTAGTTAACCCCTAATTGGCTAACACAAACTCCCCCTCACTTATCTCAGTTATTGTGGGCAATCACAAGTCCATGGCACCCCAATAGTTGCTGCTAATGGCGCTCACAGTTCCCCTTGGCACTCCACTGTTCCCTGCTGTGGTGCGGTCGTAACCGGCAGTCCCAGGAGTCTGTGCCGGCCTGACTGGAGAGAGGCGCGCACTGTTCCCGCGCTCCTCTCCTGCGGGTCCTCCCTCGCCGTGCTGATGACGTGTGTGTGCGCACGGCACGCACGCCTTACCAGCAGCCCCTGCGCTCAGAAAGGGGAGGCGATACAGTGAGTGAGTGTGGGCGGGGGAAATCGCACGTCCCGCCCCCCTGTTCCTCCAGCAGAGATTCTTTCATCCTCGGCGGCCGTGCAGGAGCCGAGGATGAAGCGCTGTGCGTGTCACCCCAAATGGCTACGCGTGTCAGCACTGACACACGTGTCATAGGTTCGCCATCACTGTCCTAGGCAGTGTCCCATGCTTAGACCCCTAGTAATATTTCTCAGCCTGATGACTGAGCATAAGGCTGGTAATTTTTCCTTTCTCTCGTTATAAAAAAGTTTGTGTGACACGTTGGGTGCCACTTTCCCTATTGAGTGTGAATAGCTCCTATGTTACACAGAAGAATTTCTAACCATTGCACACTAAACCCCAGTACCTGTCCCTACTCTAAACACCCCCAACTTGTTAACGTATAGCCCCGCCCTTCATGCCCCCTTTATCCATCCTGCAATTTAAAAAAAAAAAATCTTCTTGCGCGCCCAAGTTTTTGTCCAGGTATCTTGCCACTGCCATTTCCAGGTGCAGCAATTCGATATTCCAGCACTGCATATGCTCCCTCTTCTGGATCTAGAGGACCCTTCATTGGATAGTCAATAGGAAGGGTCTACGTCATGTCAGGCACTGGTGGCTGTAGGTAAGTAAAGGGGAAATGAGTTGCACTTTGGGTCTGGTTTATAATTTAACTCGAGTTGTGCAGAATCGCATGGCAAGGGAAATCTCATTGTTTTCAATGGTGCCTGTTGTAATCAATGCGACTAGGGCCCATTGCATATGCTAAGTTGCGCAGTAAATAACATAAATGGTCACTACTTCGATGCAACTTTGAACTTATCGTCTAATACCCCCAACTCTAAATGCCACCACCAAAATAAAATGCCCGAAAACAAGTTGGCCTAACAAGCTACCACTTAAAGGGGTTCTGCACTCATAATACAACATTTGCCCATTCTGTTGCCTCTAGTTAATATATCTCATAATGCCACCTGTTTTTTTTTTTTGATTCACCTACCTTTTGTAATCTTCAGTAGTTTATTTTAAACCCCTGCGGCGATGGGCGGTCTCTTGCGGGGATCAGCGTAATTTCCTGTTGAAGCCCGCACTGTCTCCTGGGATCTCGTTCGTGTAATCCCAGGAGACATTGCGGCTAATGCACCCGACATCTCGCGAGATTTCGGGTGCTACAGCCGACATCTCGCGTGATTTTGGTAATTACAGCCGAGATCTCACGAGATCTCGGCTGTAATTACCGAAATCTCGCGAGATGTCGGCTGTAGCACCCGAAATCTCGCGAGATGTCGGCTGTAGCACCCGAAATCTCGCGAGATGTCTGCTGTAGCACCCGAAATCTCGCGAGATGTCGGGTGCATTAGCCGCAATGTCTCCTGGGATTACACGAACGAGATCCCAGGAGACAGTGCGGGCTTCAACAGGAAATGACGCTGATCCCCGCAAGAGACCGCCCATCGCCGCAGGGGTTTAAAATAAACTACTGAAGATTACAAAAGGTAGGTGAATCAAAAAAAAAAAACAGGTGGCATTATGAGATATATTAACTAGAGGCAACAGAATGGGCAAATGTTGTATTATGAGTGCAGAACCCCTTTAAGCCCTGGACCTGGCCACTTTTTGTGATTCTGCACTGCGTTGCTTTAACTGACAATTGTGCGACGTGGCTACCAAACAAAATTGACAACTTTTTTATTTTATTTTTTTCCACAAATAGAGCTTTCTTTTGATGGTATTTGATCACCTCTGCGGTTTTAATGTGTTTGCGCTATAAACAAAGCGACAATTTTGAGAAACGCATTAACTTTTTGCTATAATATCCCCAAAAATATATAAAGTTTTTTTTTTTTTTTCTTTTTCCTCAGTTTAGGACAATATGTATTCTTCTACATATTTTTGTTAATGAGTGTATATTGATTGGTTTGCGCAAAAGTTAGTGTCTACAAAATAGGGGATATTTTTACTAGTTATGGCGGCGATCAGTGATTTTTATTTTTTCGTGACTGCGACCTTAAATCGGGATTCCACCCTAAAGTGGAACCTCCGCTGATCGGAACCCCCCCCCCCTCCGGTGTCACAATTGACACCTTTCAGGGGGGAGGGGGGTGGAGATACCTGTCAAAGACAGGTATTTTCACCCACTTCCGGGCATAGACTCCCACAGGAGTCTACGCCATTTCCTGCCCTGCCGCGCTGTCTGCTGGGACACACACGGGTCCCAGTAACAGCGCGGCGATTTCCTATTGCGCGGCTCGCGCATGCGCAGTAGGGAACCGGGATGTGAAGCCGATTCGCTTCACTTCCTGATTCCCTCACCTAGAATGGCGGCGGCAGCAGCCGAGGCCCGAGCGGTCGATCGGCCTCAGCTGCCGGCATCGCTGGAACCCGGGACAGGTGAGTGTCCATTTATTAAAAGTCAGCAGCTGTAGTATTTATAGCTGCTGGCTTTTAATATTATTTTTTTTTTTTTTTGGCGGAATCCCTCTTTATGGTGGACAGGTCAGACAATTCTTACACATTTTTGGGACCATTGGCCTTAATACAGCGATCACTGCCAGTGATATTTTTTTACAGTAAACGCAATTTTAATCACACTGAAGGGGTTAATGTGTCCTAGGGAGTGTTCTGACTGAAGGGGGATGGGGCTGTGCAGGGAAACTAACAGATCGCTGTTGGTACTCTGTAAACATGAACAGGCGATCTGTCAGTTCACTGCTCAGAGTACCAGAAACCGTGTTTTACTCGTACAGCTCCCGGTTCTCTGTGTGCCCCGAGTGATCACGGGAGCCCAGCGGTCATCGAGAATATGGCAATTTGTGCAGCCGAGCCATGCTGCCGCAGTGAAACTGCGGTGGCTGGTCGGCTAGTGGTTAATGTTTTCCTAGATTCTGAAAATCTGTACTTGCCTGGTGGGTTCCTAATATTAACAATCCCATGCGGTACTGTCATGTGACCTACCAAGCCCTACAATTTGGCTCTCAATGAATGTGTAGCAGGCACTGCAGGTCTCGGGAAGTAGGCTCTTAAAGCGGTAGTAAACCCGCACATTTTTTTTTTTTTTAAACCTGCAAAGTAAAAGGCATGATGAGCTAGTATGCACCGCATACTAGCTCATTATGAAATACTTACCTTAGAACGAGGCCCCGACATCTGGCCCGATCCACGCCGAGGGAGCTGACATGCTCCCTCTGCGTTTCTTCCGGTTATCGCGGCTCCGGCGCTGTGAGTGGCCGGAGCCGCGATATCGTCACTCCCGCGCATGCGCGCGGGAGATTTCAGTCCGGCCGCTGCCGGATTTTGACGGCGAGAAACCCCTTGTGCGCATGCGCCGCTGCAGTCAGCGGCGCATACCGAGGGGAATATCTCCTAAACTGTACAGGTTTAGGAGATATTTTTTTTTTTTTTACCTACAGGTAAGCCTTATTATAGGCTTTCCTGTAGGTAAAAGTTAAAAATGTGGGTATACAACCACTTTAAAAAATGCTGGTTCTATCCAAGCACTGATTTGTTTTTTGGAGTGTATGGCTTGGCAAGTTGTAGCCACTCCCACAGAAATGGACCTGTTCTGCCAATCCTGTTTTCATTTTGCAAATTGTGTGGACTTCTGAAAACCAGAAGAGAGGATTTTTACTTTTTGGCCTAAGGAAAATACAACCAACTGGTCTTTTTCATGTTGAGGACAGTTCTATGTAATGTGAAAAACACAAGTGTTTTCATAGGACGCGATTTATCTCTCGCATATATGCTAAAAAAAAAAAGTGGGGGTTGTAGGGGTGATTTGTAAACCAGGAAGCACTTTATGAGCTGCTGTTCTGTGAAAATTTCTTCTGAAAGCACAAGTTGTGTTTTTTTTTTTTTTTTTTTTACAGCAAAGACTTCTGAATTCCGTCAGAACTGTAAGGTTCCATTCACACCTGGCTGATATTAATTGCCGTGGGACATGTTTGCGATGCAGTTATTTCTCAATGGCACCCCAAACGTGATGCAACTTTGCTGCGATTTGTTGTGACACGTTTGGGGTGCCATTGAGAAATATGGCATTGCAACCATGCCCCACGCTTTGCTGTGATTCTGAATCACAGGCAGAATTGCGACAATTCTGCCCGTGTGTGTGAATGGAGCCTAAAGGAAGTAAATGCTGATGGCATTCTGTGCTAGGAGCTGTAATTGTAGGTCTGATTACTGGATGGTTGCTCCAAATGCGCTTTTTTTTTTTTTTTTTTTCCTCCCTTGTGTGTACTAAACATTCGATGTGGTGTTATACATATAGAACACCTTTCACTGTTGTAGCTTTTATTGAAGTGTCACAAAATCACTTTTCATTCATCTTTTTATGGAATTCAGAGCTTTGCAAACACACAGGTTGATTTACCAAAACTTGGGAGAGTGCTAAATCTGGTGTAGCTTTGCATGGTAGACAATTGGCTTCTAACTTTCCAAAACTCTGGAAGCCGATTTTTGGTTTCTCTGCAGAGCTACACCATAATGTAAATTTGGCAGTGTGGCATATTTATTCCCCCCCCCCCCCCCCCGTGCATATCGCCACACTTCGCCTGGTGTGAACAGATCCTAAAGTGGAGTTCCACCCAATGATTGAACTTCCGCTTTAAAGTGGAGTTCCAGGCTTATTAAATGTCAGCAGCTACAAAAAGTGCCACGGTCCAGTGATGCGGCCGAACGGGGTGTCACTCCTCTCCCGTCGCCTCCATTTCCACTTTGCGCGCCTGGCCTTTACAGCTTTTGGCTTCACGGCCGGGCACGCAGTGGATAGGTGATCTCCTGGGACCTGTCGCGTGTCCCAAGAGATCGCCTAGAGAGGGGCCGCCTAAGGCGAAAGCAGGTGTCTCCTTGTCGGTCCCTGGGAGGAAGTGGGACAGGAAATCCCCCTCCTAACTAAGCCCCCACTCCCCCCAAATGTGGCCTGTAAAGGGGGCGAGGAGTGCTTAAAGCAGAAGTTCCTTTTTTTTCTGTGTGTGGAGCTCCGCTTTAACCACTTGCTTACTGGGGACTTAAACCCCCCTCAGTCCCAGACCAATTTTCAGCTTTCAGCGCTGATGCACTTTGACAATTGCGCGGGCATACAACACTGTACCCAAATGAAATTTTTATCATTTTTTTCCCACAAATGGAGCTTTCTTTTGATGGTATTTAATTACAGCTCGGAGTTTTATTTTTTGCTAAACAAACAAAAAAAGATGCAAAAAAATCATGTTTAATAGTTTGTTATAAAATTTTGCAAACAGGTCATTTTTCTCCTTCATTGAAGTGCACTGATGGGCTGCATTGGTGGGCACTGATGGGCTGCATTGGTGGGCACTGATGGGCTGCATTGGTGGGCACTGATGGGCTGCATTGGTGGGCTGCACTAAGGGGCACGGATGGGCACAGATAAGATGGCACGGATGGGCGGCACTAAGGGGCACTGATGGGCACAGATAAGATGGCACTAAGGGGCACTGATGGGCACAGATAAGATGGCACAGATGGGTGGCACTGATGGGCACAGATAAGATGGCACGGATGGGTGGCACTAAGGGGCACGGATGGGTGGCACTAAGGGGCACTGATGGGTGGCACTAAGGGGCACTGATGGGTGGCACTAAGGGGCACTGATGGGTGGCACTAAGGGGCACTGATGGGTGGCACTAAGGGGCACTGATGGGTGGCACTAAGGGGCACTGATGGGCACAGATAAGATGGCACGGATGGACGGCACTAAGGGGCACTGATAAGGTGGCACGGATGGGTGGCACTGAGGGGCACGGATGGGTGGCACTGAGGGGCACGGATGGGTGGCACTGAGGGGCACGGATGGGTGGCACTGAGGGGCACGGATGGGTGGCACTGAGGGGCACGGATGGGTGGCACTGAGGGGCACGGATGGGTGGCACTGAGGGGCACGGATGGGTGGCACTGAGGGGCACGGATGGGTGGCACTGAGGGGCACGGATGGGTGGCACTGAGGGGCACGGATGGGTGGCACTGAGGGGCACGGATGGGTGGCACTGAGGGGCACGGATGGGTGGCACTGATGGGCACAGATAAGATGGCACGGATGGGTGGCACTGATGGGCGGCACGGATATGTGGCACTGGGGTGCAGCACCTTTGTTGAGGCAGATTGTGGGCACTGCTGGGTGGCACTGACGGGGGGCACTTATTTTTGTATCATCTTTATTGATGAGGGGGCAGGTGGGCACTGGCAGGGCTGCCCGTGATCGGGACTGATGTCCAGATCACGGCCGCCGGTTGTTGGAGGTCACGTTGTGAGCTTCGCGGGTTGCCAACTATCGGTGCATATTCTGGGACTTGTGCTCCGTCGGTCAGTTTTCACAGCACGACGCCTCATGCTTGCTGCTGAACGCGGTATACAGACCCTGAGCTGGCAATGCTCACAACAGTCTGGCTCATGGCGGCGGCCTCTAAGATGGCGGCGCTGGCTTGTCTCCCCACCCCCTCCGCAGGAATGCACGGAGTATGCGTGTGCCCGCGGTGCGCGTCTACAGCACGTGTGGTGTGAAATCTTTCTGCGGTTGCTCAGATCAGCCGGGGTTTGTGCTAGGAGAGGCTCTTGGTACGCATCATTGTTGGGTTATTCCGTAGTTGAACAGACTTGGTACGATTCTTGAGATGATATTCTGTTATGTATTTTCTAAATGATATTTCAATACATATTCTGAGCATTAGTTATATCCACGTGCACATTGCTGGTAATGGCTAGAATACACAGTGCAATAAAACTGGATGGGCCATTTATGTCTGATTCAACAAATCAATCTAATTGTACAGAGTTGATCAACTGGCTTTAAAAAAAAAACGGGGGTTTTCATGCCTTTGTGAATTGCTTGTAATCTCATGTCAGTAAATACACATGTGCCATATCCCTCCTACCACATCCTAATAACTACTGGCAACAAGCAAAACTATGAATATTGCATTACTTTGTATCATTCATGTCCAGTTTGATTTGGCAAATTATAAATCTGTGTGTTCAGTTTTATTGCACTGTGTATGGCCATCATTATAATGCCTTTGCCATACAGGGTGTTTAGGACCACTATGCCAGTTGCTATAGAATGATCATCGCTGTGTGTGGCATCCAGAAATGCCTTAACTACTATGGCTATGTTTCTTGATGCCATGAACTGTTCATCTCCATCGGCAGTGGGTTTGAACTTTCTTCCTGCAATTGCTGCTGGTTTTAAAGGTGGAGGGTTTTTATTGTAATGCATTAAGGTAAAACCTGTGTACAGCAGCCTCCCCATAACTACCGGAGTCCCATCAGCGATGTGGCACGAGAACCTCGGCTGTCCGGGAACTCTCCCTTATTTGCTGAGACCAATAGCATTATTCCTATAACAATATTTACAGTAAATCCGGAAAGTATTCACAGCGCTTCACTTTTTCCACATTTTGCAATGTTGCAGCCTTATTCCAAAATAGATTCAATTTGTTATTTTCCTCAAAATTCTACAAATGATACCCCATCCTACAATGTGAAAGAAGTTTGTTTGAAATCTTTTGTAAGTTTATTTAGAAAAATGAAAAAAAAATTACTTGTGTACAGACATGTAAAACGGTGTACTTGACCACTTCAGCCCCAGTCGTCTAGGGGGTGCGCCGCCAGTTGCCCAGGAACACAGCAGGACCGTGTATCTGTGTATCTAAGCGCAGAGCCATGTGCTGTCAGAGACCGATGGTGTGTTCCCAGTACAGAGGAACACCGATCGGTCTCTTCCCCTTGTGAGGTCCCCCCCCCCACAGTTAGAATCACTCCCATAGGGAACATATTAACCCCTGCAGCGCCCCCTGGTGTTAACCCCTTCCCTTCCAGTCACATTTACACAGTAATCAGTGCAATTTTATAGCACCGATCGCTATGTGAATAGTCCCAAAAGTGTCCGTGTCCGCCATAATGTCGCAGTCACGAAAAGATCACAGCCATTACTAGTGAGGGGAAAAAAATTGCCATAAATCTATCCCCTATATCTTAGATGCTATAACTTTTGCACAAACCAATCAATAATGGCTAATTATGATGTGGTGTTTTTTTTTTTTTTTGTATAAGAATATGTATCAACCTAAACTGAGGAAGAATTTTTTTTGGGATATTTAAGTAAAAAAATTGTGTGGTGTTTGGTGAGGAGGAAAAATGTCACTTTTTTTTTTTTTTTTTTTTTTTATAGCGCAAAAAATAAACCGCAGAGGTGATCAAATACCACCAAAATAAAGCTTTGTGGGGGGGAAAAAAGGACTTCACTTGTTTGAGTGCAACGTCGCATGACCACGCAATTGTCCGTTAAAGCGACGCAGTGCCAAATCAAAGTGCTCTGGTAAGGAAGGGGGTAAAATCCTCTGGGGCTGAAGTGGTTAAAGGAGTTGTAAAGGCATTTTTTTTTTTATTTTTTTATCCTTCATGAAAGCTATGCATTAAGATAAACGTGTGTAGCAGCCACCCCAGCGCCCCCCTAATTACCTGAGCCCCATTTCTCTCCAGCAATGTCTGGGACCCTCCTCCTGATTTGGATGAGAAACGGTAGGGGCGCCCTTTGGCTCCCACAGCTGTCAATCAGGGGATAGAAGGGGTGAGGCCAGGCTGGGGCTCTGACTCGGCTCCAGTGCACCCAAAAATGCTGACTGGGGGCACTCTGACTGGAGACTTCACAATAGCTTTCAAACTGAGTTCCACACACTTCTATTACAGAACTACATTCTGTAAAGGCATGTTGTAATAAAAAACGCTGTTCTGTTATATCTTAGTTGGGGGGGAAACCTTTTTTGTTTTATCATTGCTGAGTGCATCAATCTTGCTTGCGTGCATGTGAAGCCCACTAGCACGGTTTTCTGGGATAAGGTGCTGATGGCTACCCAGCATACACTTCTGGATCTCGCACATGCAAATTACACACTGGGCATAGAGCAGGGATTATCTGGTTGCTATCACAACGGGTGGCGTCAGAGGAAGTGCCTGCCCCGTTATGGTAACTAATATAGGGCTGCAACTAACGATTATTTTCATTATCGATTAGTTGGCCGATTGTCTCAATGTATCGGTTAATAACCTTTAAAAAAAAAAAAAAAAATTAAAAGTGGGTCAAATTGACGTTCATTTTCAACCAGTGATAATTTGGAAATAGAAAACTTCTTAGTCAAAGGAATTTTCAGACAATGTATGTGGTTTTCGTTCAGAAATTACATTCATTTTAAAAACAAGTGAAAATTTCAAACAATTTTTTCATTCAGCGAATGTACAAAGACTTTTCGTCTGAATATTCTCATCTGAAAATGGATGTGTGTGACCAGTATAAGGCTCGGTACACACCTATGCAGTTTGATTTTGATCTGTTTCTGTAGTGCTTTTTGCTGTACTTTTTTGATTTTTGTTCACGTGATTTTACTGCAACTTACATTTTTTCCCAAGTTCGTCTTTCAGGACAGCCACCTTAGAGAGACCCTGGCTCCTCCCCTCTTCGGAAACACCGCCTTCAATTTCATGATTTAAGTCTCATCCTCCCTCCGTCCCTCAGTTATGGTGTTTCCTCCGGTGGGGAGACACCGCTAAGGAACCTTAGCTAAATCAGTTGGCGAGACTGAGGCTATGTTATCTGGAGTGGAGCGTTGGCTCTGCTCTACAGTCCGATCGTTTATCGGTCTACTTTCGGCAGTCCAGTCAGCTGGGGAGCTGGATTTCCGTACTGACCATACACTCTAAACTTCGCTTGGGGAAAGCAGGAAGTTGTAGAGGTCCATCTGTTCGTTCACCCAGGAGGGTGCTTCAACAGGATAGGCAGTCCGGTCGGCTGGGGAGCTGGACTCTCGTACTGACCTTTTTTACACGCACACTAAACTTCACTTGGGCAAAGCATGAAGTTTGGGGAGGTCCATCCCTTCGTTTCGCCCAGTGGGGCGCTGCAACAAGACGTCCAAGGTCCCCCTGTGTTTGCAGTCGGCTTGGAGCTGGAGCCGGACCGGATGACGGGCGACGTCAGTTCCGGTGGGGGCGGACTTCTTCGTTGAATCCGCGTCTTCCGGTTCCGGACGCGGCACGTGAAAGGGGACCAAGCGTTCGCCTGGTGCAGCCTCTTTCTAAAGTTGTACAGACAGCTGTAGGAGGCACGTTCGTACCACTCTTCCTCAACAGGAGACTGTCCGAAGCAGAGGCTTCAAGAGCTCCTGGAGAGAACACCAGCCACTCAAAGGTAAGAGGAACCCTGGGGATGTGTTTCCTTACTTTATAACCAGTAGCTCCACTGGTGTTTTTGCCCCTTGGTGGTCAGGGGGGGGGAGGGATCAGTGCGTCTGGGATCCTGGTGGTGGTTGATCCTGGGGGGGGGGGGCACTCCCGGTGGTCCTCTAAATAGCGCTGGTGTTTCTTTTCCTTTTTTAAATCTTATGCTGCTCTTTTATTTCTGTTTTTCAGAAAGCCACCAGCAAGTCCCCCCCCATGGTTCTAGGAAGAAGTGTCCTTAATGTAGAGCCTCTATGGGGGATTCCTGGTCCAAGGCACTTTGTAAAAAGTGTATTGAGGGGTTAGTTAGGGAGCAGGCAGCAGAACAGGGTGCAGATCTGGCACCTTCCGTGAAAGAACTCTCTAGTACTTTCCAGTCCTTCAAAACACTTTTTCTAGTTTCCAGTGGCCTCAGCCCCAGAGCACTCCTCCACCAGCGCAGCAGAGTGTACCACCTAGCCCAGTGGATGTTCCTCCCGCAGGTGGAGAGAATCCAGGGGGCTCCAGAGAGGAAGCTGAGGAAGAAGTTGACGGTGTCTGCTCAGACTCCCAAGGGGAATCTGACGATGAGGGGTTGGATGGGGAATCCAGTAGAACCTCACGGTATAAGCTTTCCCTGGAAGAGGTGGATGAGCTCTTGGGAGCTATTCATACCACTTTAGGCATACAAGAGGAAAAGAAGGCATTGTCACTCCATGATCAGATGTGCAAGGGCATGGGGGAACAGAAGAAGCGTGTGTTCCCGGTGCATGACGTCTTGATCGATGCCATCAGGAAGGAATGGCAGGATCCCGAAAGGAAACCTTTCTTTTCTGGTGCATTAAAACGAAGGTTTCCTTTTTCAGAAGAGGAGGCTCTTGTCTGGAATAAATCTCCCAGATTAGATGCTGCTTTTTCCCAGGTGTCCAGACACACTGATCTGGCCTTTGAAGACATGGGGGTACTTTCAAACCCTATGGATAGAAGAATGGATTCACTTCTAAAGAAGGCCTGGGATTCATCACAGGGAAATCTTAAGCCGGCCATGGCAGCCACAGTGGTGGCTCGTAATATGGAGTATTGGCTTACCCAGATTAATGCGCACATTGAAGCAGGGACGGCAAAGGAGACTATTCTATCCTCCTTTCCCATGCTGCTTAAGGGGATAGCATATATTGCGGACACTTCAGCTGAATCCGTGCGAATGTCTGCAAGGTCCTCGGCTCTGACCAACTCAGCCAGGAGGGCCTTATGGCTGAAGACTTGGCAGGGGGACAATGCGTCCAAAGCAAAGCTCTGTTGGATCCCTTTTACAGGAGACTTGCTGTTTGGGCCAGGTCTTGAAGCAGTGCTAGATCGCACGGCTGATGAGAAAAAGGCCTTTCCCGTTAAGAGGAAATTTGGGGAGCAGTCAAAAAAGACTCGTCCTCAGAAAAAATTTAAGCCCCTAGAACTGATCGGCAGAAGAAAAGTTGGGGGCTCAAGGGCAGGGGGCGCGGGGGAGCAATTTTTTGCCCTCCTGAACAGCCCAAAAAGTCTCAATGACAGGGTCACAGTGGGAGGAAGGTTCGGGGCCTTTCTCCCACAGTGGGAGATGATAACCTCCAATCAGTTTGTGTTGGGGATCATCAGAAGAGGTTACCGTTTGGAGTTTTCAGAACTCCCCCCTCAGACTCCTTGTCACCGAGCTGCCAAAATGTCCAGAAAAATCGTCTGCCCTTCTTCCCTCACTTCAGGAGTTGGAGGAACAAGAAGTGGTAGTACGGGTCCCAGCAGGAGAGACAGGGGCTTCTATTCTCAAGTTTTTGTGGTTCGCAAGCCTTCGGGAAAGTTCAGGCTCATCCTGAACCTGAAGCCGCTGAATGTCTGTCACCTACAGAAGGTTTCGGATGGATTCAGTTTACTCGGTGAAAGCACTTCTTCCACCAAACTGTTTCATGGCATCGATGGATTTAAAAGATGCATACCTGCATATTCCCATTGCAGAGACCCACCAGCGTTTTCTCAGGCTGGCAGTGAGAACCTGCAGTTCAAAGCACTTCCCTTCCGGCTATCCTCTTCCCCCCCCCCCCCCCCCCGGATCTTCACCAAAGTGATGGCACAAGTTCTGGCATTTCTGCATCTCAGGGGAGTCTCGGTGATCGCGTATCTAGACGATCTTCTCCTCCTGTTTGCCCCTTCTCCGACGCAGTTGACTCGATCTACAGATGGCAAGAGACCTGTTAGTAAGCCTGGGTTGGCTTCTGAACCTGGAGAAATCCAACTTAAATCCTTCCCAGAGGGTCACCTTCCTGGGGTATATGTTGGACTCAACAGAACAAAAGGTCTTCCTCCCTTTAGAGAAAATTCAAAAGGTAGACAAAGCACTGTTGTTTCTCCAGGGCAGCCGTCAGATCTCAGTAAGGAAGGTCATGTCGGCATTGGGCTTGCTGACGTCCACGCTCCCAGCAGTTCAGTGGGTGGGATTACATTACCGTCCTCTGCAACTATTTATACTGAAGGTTTGGGACCACAGCCAGGGGTCTCTGGATTCTTTGGTTTCGGTTCCAAATCGGGTAAAGAGATCCCTCTGGTGGAGAAAGGGAGCAAATTTGTTCCAAGGCCTAGAGTGGATTTTATCAATATCCAGGGTGGTCGCAACCGATGCGAGCAGCTCAGGTTGGGGTGCACACCTAGACTCCCGTTTTGATACAGGGTACCTGGGAGAGGAGGGAGTCTAAGAGATCCTCGAATTGGAGGGAGCGGAGGGCAGTAGATCTGGCTCTCAGGGGACATCATGTAAGAGTCAGGTCAGACAATTCCTCGGTAGTGGCTTGCGTCAACAGACAGGGGGGCACCAGGAGCAGGTCCTTATGGGCCCTAGCAAAAGCCATCCTCAGGTGGGCAGAAGCAAATGTCCTGTCCCTTTCAGTGATCCACTTGAAAGGAGAGCAAAATCGGGTGGCAGATTTCCTCAGCAGGAGAACACTGAGGGAAGGCAACTGGGTTCTCAAACAGGAGGTCTTCGAAATGATCACCCAGAGGTGGGGGATTGCTTCGATAGACCTCTTTGCCTCGAGGGAAAACGCAAAGGTAGCTATCTTTTCCATAAACGGGGGATGGAGCGTTGGGGGTGGACGCACTAGCACAGAGTTGGGGGTTTCTCCAGGTGCTATGCTTTCCCCCCCTCCCGTGCTGATTCCGGCAGTGTTAAGGAAGTTTCAGGTGGAGAATACTTCCCTTATTCTAATCGCACCTCCCTGGCTCAGGAGGCCGTGGTTCTCCATTCTGAAAGGCCTGTCTGTGGAACCCCCCTGGATTCTCCCAGTCCAGGAGGATCTCCTTTCTCAGGGTCCAATCTGCTGTCCTCAAGTGGAGCGGTGGAACCTTGCTGCTTGGCTTCTGAGGAAGAATTGCTGAAGGGCAAGGGCTTCTCAGATCGTTTAGTAGCCACTCTCCTAAGTTGCAGGAAAAAGGAACCTCAGACCATTTACTTAAAGGTATGGAGGCGATTCAATAGCTGGTGCTCAGAGAACTCCTTCAATGTGCGCAGCTCTGTAGCCGTTCTAGAGTTCCTGCAGGCTGGGGCAGATAAAGGTTTAGCCTTGAACACTGAAGGGTCAGGTATCCGCTCTAAGCGTATTTCTGGAAAGGCGGCTAGCGTCAGACCCCTGGATAGTGAGGTTCTTCAGAGACCTGTTACAAATTCCCCCTTCCCAGTTTGGGATCTTTCTTTAGTTTTACAGTCTCTCACAGGAGAACCTTTTGAGCCATTGGAATCTTGCTCATTAAGACTGATCACTCTCAAAACTGTGTTTTTGGTGGCGATCACTACAGCAAGGAGAGTGAGTGAACTCTAAGCCCTTTCTGTCAGGGCACCTTTTTTTTTTTTTTCAGGTTTTTCCGGACCGTTTGGTTTTTAAGACGGATCTGGCCTTTTTACCTAAGGTAGCCTCTAGTTTTCATAGAGTCCAGGAGATTGTGCTACCTACTTTCTGTTCAAATCCGGTAAGAGAAAAGGAACACATCTTTCATAGATTGGATGTTAGAAGATGTCCTTCATTATTTAGATTGCACAAGTCAGTTCAGAAAGTCTGATTCACTTTTTTTGTTATTTTCAGGAGATAGGAAGGGTTCCAAAGCCTCTAGACGTACGATAGCCAGATGGTTAAGGTTAGCCATTGGGCAGGCTTACGTGGCAGGGGGTTAGAACCCCCAGTTGGGATTAGAGCACTCAACCAGGGCAGTGGCAACTTCTCAGAGTGGGCTGGTGCATCTCCTGAACAGATCTGTAGAGCTGCAGCGTGGTCCAGTTTTTCTACGTTCGTGAAGCACTATAGATTGGATCTTCTGTCAGCCAAAGACCAAGCCTTTGGTCGTAAAGTGCTGCAAGCAGTGGTCCCACCCTAAGGTAATGTGCTCGCTTATCCTCTCTAAGGTGGCTGTCCTGAAAGACGAACTTGGGGGAAAAATGGAGTCGCGTACCGTTAACATCCTTTTCCGGGAGACTTTCAGGACAGCACCGGTTCCCACCCAGGTTTTTGGAGATCTTCGGGAACTCATCACATGAGACGTCAGGTAAGATTAAAAGTTTGTTTGACGTGTTCTTGTGTCTCCCCAGTTGGATGGAGGTACTCTGGAAGAACTGAGGTACGGAGGGAGGATGAGACTTAAATCATGAAATTGAAGGCGGTGTTTCCTAAGAGGGGAGGAGCCAGGGTCTCTCTAAGGTGGCTGTCCTGAAAGACTCCCGGAAAAGGATGTTACCGGTACGTAACTCCATTTTTTTTTTTTTTTTTTTTTTTATTTATTATTATTTTTTTGGGCAGATTAAAAAACATTAATGGCTGTAAAAATGCATTACATGCTTTTCTGCAGCTTCTCCATTGAAGCAATAAAGCGCCATTTTGCATTAAAAAGTCCCTGACCCTTTCAGATGTGAATGTGTCCCATTGGAAACCATGCAAATTAACTGTAGTGCATTTCTGCAAAAAGCACCAATAAACACACGTGAATCAGGTCTAAGACTAAGTTTAACATAATGGGGTTAAAATTAGCCCTTTTTAGTACAAAAAAGCAGATAATCACTACAAGGGGTTCATTTTTTTTTTTTTACTGTAGAACAGTGAAAGTAATATTTACAGTAGCTATTTGCTCTTTGTACTATAAAGAGCTTTTTTTTATTTTTATTTTTTTGACCCATTATGTTACTGGACAATTAATCGATTATGAAAAGGATTAATTTCATAATCCAGGGTTTGACAAATTTGCTTAGAATCTAGGAGCCAGCTGAAAAAATTAGGAGCCAGTTATTTAAATCCTCTGCCCAGCTCCCAGAACTGCATGTCTGGGGCATCGGACAATAAGAATTGCTCATGCCTGATGCCAAGAGGAAAAAGACCAAATTTAAAAAAAATCAACTTTTGTTATAAGATTTTGCAAATACGTTTTTTTTTTTTTCTCCTTCACTGATGTGCTTTGATAGGCTGCACTGATGGGGCAGCATTGAGGTTTGGAACTGATGGGCACTGGCAGGTGGCATTGATGGGCACTGGTAGGTGGCACTGGCAGATGGCACTGGTAGGTGGCATTGGCAGATGGCAATAACTGGCACTGGCAGGTGGCACTGGATTGCACTGGTAGGTGGCAATGGGTGGCACAGATTGACAGATGGCACTGGCGGGTGGCACTGACAGATGGCACTAACTGGCATTGGCAGGTGGCACTGGATGACACTGCTTGGCGTTGGCAGGTGGCACTGGATTACACTGATTGGCACTGGTAGGTGGCACTGGCACTAACTTGCACTGATTGGCAAGTGGCACTGGATTTCACTGGTTGGCACTGGCAGGTGGCACTAACTGGCAGGTTTCACAGCCGATAGTGTAACTATGAAACTGAATGCTCCCTGCAGTGCTGCACTGTGTGAAACTGTATAGAGAGAGAGAGAGGAGCTGACACATTCAGCGTGGTGTTAGAGGTGGGCGGGACCCGGGGGTGGGCCGGCAGCTATCCAGCCAATGATTGGGCTGCTTAAGAAAGGGGAGGGGCCACATACACGTATCGGCCCACCCAGATCCCATCCCATTGGCTGGTGTTGGAAAGCAGGGTCCCACCCACACCGACATTCAGCCTCAATTTTGCCAGCTCCTCTACACAGTTTCACACACTGCGGCGCTGCTCTGCCAACAGTGTGTGGAGAAGGAGGAGGATGTCAGAGGCTGCTGAGCTTCTCTTTCTGCTCCATCCCGACTACCAGACAGTGCTCTGTCTGGAGGCACCAGACACAGAGCAACAGAGGCACCTGTCAGTGACAAAAACCCAGGTGCCAGGGCACTATTTCTAGTCGCAATGGCGACCTGGCGCCTGGGATTTGTCGAGCCCTGTCATAATCTTTTGGTTCAGCCCTAAACTAATCCAATTCATCCCCATCACAGGTGGCGATGCCCACTGACTCCTGGGAATGACACATCTCCCAGGAGTAGAGGTGCCGCAGGAAATGATGTACATCACCACAGCCCTGAAGGAAGTAGAAAAAAAGACCATAGCAATTTAGTACATGGACCTAGAATCGGGCCTGTATGGTAGAGTGGCCAGATGAAAGCCACTCGGCAAAAGGCCCATGATGGCCCATCTGGAGTTTGCCAAAAGGCACCTGAAAGACTCCAACCATGAGAAACAAAATTCTCTGGTCTGAAACAGATTGTACTCTTTTGGATTGAATGACAAGCATCATGCCTGGAGGCAACAGGGACCGCTTGTCACTTGGCCAATATTCTCCCTACAGTGAAGCATGGAGGTGGCAGCATCATGCTGTGGGGATGTTTTTCAGTGGCAAGAACTGGGAGAAGTCCGTAATTGAGGGAAAGCTGAATGCAGCAATGTGCAGAAACATCATTTTGAGAATCTGGACCTTGCACTGGGGCGAAGGGTCGTTGTCCTGTTGGAAAATGACCCTAAGCACACAGCCAAGATAAAGGAGTGGCTATGGGACAACTCTGTATGTCCTTGAGTGGCCCAGACTTGAACCTGATTTGAACATCTCTGGAGAGATCTGAAAATGGCTGTTCACTGACTCTCCCCATTCAACATGATGTAGCTTAAGAGGTCCTGCAAAGTAGAATGGGTAGAAGCTGCCCAAAAATAGACGTGCCAAGCTTGTAGCATCATACTCCCAAAAAGACTTGAGGATGTAATTGGTGCCAAAGGTGATTCAATAAAGTGTTGCATAAAGGCTGTAAATACTTATGGGTTTGTGTGGAGATATATGTATGTGTATGTATATGTGTGTGTAAAATTACAAACAAACTTCTTTCATGTTGTCATTGTGGGGTATTGTTGAATTTAATCTATTTTGGAGTAAGGCTGTGACATAACAAGATGTGCAAAAAGGGCTGTGGATACTTTCCGGATGCCCCGTATATACATATTTTGTGGTGTTGAAGGATGAGTTTACTTCTGGACATGTTCCACTCATATTTGGGGTACAATATGTCACAGGTCCCGCAGCCTTTTCTCTCATGCCCCACCTCAATATTTACAGTAGGTGGAGGGTCTTTTTTTCTTCATCCTGTCACAATTTAACTAGTTGCTGACCGCTGGCCGTCAAATGACGGCCAGGCGGCGCAGCTATTGTGGCGGGAGGCCGTCATATGACGGCCTCCCGTTTAAACAGGGAAATCGTGCGCATCCCTGTTTCTTCAGGTGGCGGCGTGTCACGGAGACACCGCTCGCCACCGAAGGGGGTGAACAGCCATTTGTTATGGCTGTTTACCACGTGATCGGCCGTGATGAAGTCACGGCCGATCAGATGGTCGCGCTGCGCGTGCACGTCGGTGGCGGCGTGTTCCCCGGGAACACTGCTCGTCACCGACGCTGGTAAACAGCCATTGGCCGGCTGTTTACCCACGTGATCGGCTGTGATCCTTTCACAGCCGATCACAAAAATGTAAACAAACTGTGGTAACAGGATGTTACCGGGTTCTCCTCCTCACACACCGATCGTGTGTGAGGAGGAGATTGCGGTAACATCTCGTTACCGCATACAGTGTACACCAATCATACTGATTGCCCCCCCCCCCCCCCCCCCCCAATAAAGAGGACCTGTCACCACCCCTCATAGTACCTGTCACGGCCCATCAGGGTCCCCGAGTACCTGTCACGGCCCATCAGGGTCCCCGAGTACCTGTCACGGCCCATCAGGGTCCCCGAGTACCTGTCACGGCCCATATGAGTACCTGTCACGGCCCATCAGGGTACCCGAGTACCTGTCACGGCCCATATGAGTACCTGCCACCAGGCCATCAGGGTACCCGAGTACCTGCCACCAGGCCATCAGGGTACCCGAGTACCTGCCACCAGGCCATCAGGGTACCCGAGTACCTGCCACCAGGCCATCAGGGTACCCGAGTACCTGCCACCAGGCCATCAGGGTACCCGAGTACCTGCCACCAGGCCATCAGGGTACCCGAGTACCTATTTGCAGCCCATGTCTCATAGAATATACGTTGGGGTGTTTGCTTTCCAAAATGGGGTCATTTTGTGGGTAATTTCACTGTCCTGGTGGTCCAGGACCTTCAAAAGTGTGGTGGGTAGGAATGAAATGAGATGTGTCATTTATGCTCCTAGAACGCCTGAACATACTACTTCAATGTTCGGCCTCTCTATGTGGCCAGGCTCTGTAAAAGTCCTACACATGTGGTATTGCCATACTCGGGAGGAGTAGCAGAATGTATTTTGGGGTGTAATTTTTGCTATATACATGCTATGTGTTAGAAATATCTTATAAATTGACACTTTTGTGTTAAAAAAAAAAAAAAAAAATGCGTTTTAATTTTTTTCCACATATTCCAAAAACTTCTGGAAAAAAATGAACCGTTCAAAAGACTCATTATGCCTCACAGATTATACGTTGGGGTGTTTGCTTTCCAAAATGGGGTAATTTTATGGGAAATTCCATTGTCCTGGTACTCCAGGGCCTTCAAAAGTGTAATAGGTGGTTGAGAAATGAGATGCGTAATTTTTGCTCGTAGAACGTCTGAAGGTACTACATCAATGTTAGTGCTCTGTATGTGGCCAGGCTGTGTAAAAGTCCTACACATGTGGTATCGCCGTACTCGGGAAGAGTAGCAGAATGTATTTTGGGGTGTAATTTGTTGTATGCATATGCTGTGTGTGAGAAATAACCTGATAATATGACAATTTAGTAAAAAAAAAAAAAAAAAAAAAAATCTTCATTTTGCAAAGAATTGTGGGAAAAAATGACAACTTAAAAAAACTCACCATGCTACTTACTTAATACCTTGGGATGTGTACTTTGTAAAAAGGGGTCATTTGGGGGGTATTTGTACTTTCCTGACTTGTTAGTGTCTCAAGAAATGAGGTACACCTGATGTACTGAAGGCCTGATCAGAAGTGATCAATTTTCAGTGATTGGCACCATAGTTTGTAGACTCTATAACTTTCACAAAGACCAAATAATATATATACTAATGTGGGTTATTTTTACCAAAGATATATGTAGTAGTATAAATTTTGGCCAAAATTTATGAAGAAAAAATACTAATTAGCAAAAATGTATGACAGAAACGAAGAAAAAGGCATTTTTTTTTCACAAAATTTACGTTTTATTTTATTTATAGCACAAAAAATAAAAAACCCACTAGTGATTAAATACCACTAAAAGAAAGCTCTATTTGTGTGGAAAAAAGGACGCAAGTTTCATATGGATACAGTGTAGGATGACTGAGTAATTGTCATTCAAACTGTGAGAGCGCTTAAAGCTGAAAATTGGTCTGGTCAGGAAGGGGGTGTAACTTCACTGTATTGAGGTGGTTAAAAGCAACATGGCCATGCCCTGTGCGCCATGTCACTAAGTTTCCTGTGAATGGATAGACTACAACTACCATCAGCCATAGTGGTTGATGCAGGGCCGCTGATAGAAATCATGGGGCCCCGTACAGCCTACCTGATGGGGGGGGGGGGGGGGCCCCCTTCAGCTCCACCCTGGTCCCTCCTTCAGCCCCTCCCCAGACTCCACCTTGAAACAATTGGCGGGGTATGTATTGCATTTGCAGATGTTGAACTTCAAGCCCCCCACCAAGCAAGCATACACCTCACCTTGTCACTTGTAATTGTCCACAAGATCTCGACTCGATTCGCCCGGCCCCTGCTCTCTCTGCTTGCCTGAGTCTCCTCTCACTCTGCTACTAAGTTCTTGTCACGCGGAGAAAGGATTGGGAATATCACTCCGCAACACCATAACATTATATGCCTAGAGCATTTGGCACCCGGGGCGGATCCTATATCTGGCACGCCCCCCACCATAAAATGTAAAAACACCCACTGTGTCCCCTGCATTCCTCTGCATCCTTCAATATCTTTTTGTCACTACTGTGTACCCCCCTCTCCACAACTGCACCTCTGGACCCCCTGCATGTTACACAGACCCCCCTCCCTACCATACAGACCCCCATCTACAGTGCAAAATCCTCCCCTACGGACCCATAATGTACCTCGATCCCAAGGCAGCGGCATTGCAGGGGGAGGTGCAAGCAGCACCCGAGTGGAGTGACACCTGTCGGCTCAGTGATCCGGGACCCGGCGCAATAATCCCCTTCTCTCTGTGGTCGCATGACTCGAGTCGCGCCGTTCTGATCAGTCTCGGCAGCGGCTGTCACTCACAGCCGAGCAGAGTGAAGCCGCCTCCCCCTCCTCCTTTATGTCTACACAGTGCTGTGCATGGAGGAGGGGGAGGCGGCTTCACTCTGCTCAGCTGTGAGTGACAGCCGCTGCCGAGACTGATCAGAACGGCCGCACCGTGACCACAGAGAGGATTATTGCGCCCGGTCCCGGATCACTGAGCCGGCAGGTGCCACTCCACTCAGGTGCTGCTTGCACCTCCCCCCTGCAATGCCGCCCACTGCCAGTGCCTCGGGCTCTCTGTGTGTGCTGCGAATCCGAGGGACGGCGCTGTCTCCTCTTCAGTTGCGGAGAGGGGGGAGGGGGGAGGTTGTAGGGCACTGATTGGTGGAGGAGGAACTTTTTTATTTTTTATACATAAAATTTTGCGGTTCAGGTTGCCCCGACCCCCCCCCCCCCTGCTGGTCAAGCCCAGTACAGCAGGGCCAGTTGTACTGACCTATCAGCGGCCCTGTGTTGATGGGACTGAGGGTGCAAAATGAGTGCTCTAGCAGTTCATTCACACCCTACAGCTTGTAAACGGTCACCTGTCTCCATACCATAGGAGGGCGGCAGCGACATAAAAACGCCACACCTCTTAAAGGAACACTTTTCTGTTGTAATTTTTTTCAAATGACAATTTAAAATGGTGAATAAATGAGATTTTTTTTTATTTTTTTGGGGGGTTTTTTTTTGCGTCCTGACGAGCTCGCATGCAGAAGCGAACGCATACGCGAGTAGCGCCCACATATGAAAATGGTGGTCAAACCACACGTGAGATCGCCATGATCAGTAGAGCGAGAGCAACAATTCTAGGCCTCCTCTGTAACACAACCTACAACCTGTAGATTTTTTTTTTTTTTTTAAACGCTGCATATCGAGATTTTTGAGGGTAAAAGTTTTTGACGTCATTCCACGAGCGGGCGCAATGTACAAGTGGGACATGTTGGGTACCAATTTACTCGGCGTAACATCTTTCACAATATAACAAAAAAATTGGACAAAATTTACTGCTATCTTTATTTTAATTTTTTTCTTAAAGTGCATTTTTCCCCAAAAAAGTGCGCTTGTAAGACCGCTGCGCAAATACGGTGTGAAAATAAGTATTTCAATGGCTGCAATTTTATTCTCTAGGGTATTAGAACCCCCAAACATTATATATATTTTTTTCTAACACAAAAAACCTGTTTTAAACATGTAAACGCCTAAATTCTAAAATGAGACTGGTCCTTAAAGCAGTTGTATACTTTATTTTTTTTTTTTCACTTACAGGTAAGCCTATCAGGCTTACCGGTAGGTAATAAAAAATCTCCTAAACCTATGTTTTAGGAGATATTCCCCTGTCAATGAGCTGCTGGTTGCAGCGGAGCATGCACACAGGGGTTTCTCGGCTGGAAGCCCGGCAGACGCCAGACAAATCTTCCGCGGGAGTGATATCGCCACTCGCAGCGCCGGAAGCCGTGATATCTGCAACACGCCGAGGGAACATGGGGCCTTGTTGTAAGGTAAGTATTTCATAATGAGCTAGTATGCGGCGCATACTAGCTCGTTATGCCTTTTTCCCTTGCAGGTATGAAAAATTTCAACGGGTTTACTACCACTTTAAAGAGGAAGTACTCTTCCACTCTGATGCTGCTTTTCATTTAGTCCATTATAATAGGTCATTATCAGTCTACAGCCACTGTAATCCAGCCCAAATCGCATATTACTGTTTAACCACTTCAGCCCTGGACCAATTGTCAGCCTAAGGACCAGAGGTCTTTTTACAATTTCGCACTGCACTGCTTTAACTGGTAATTGCGCGGTCATGCAATGTTGTACCCAAATGAAATTTGCGTCCTTTTCTTCCCACAAATAGAGCTTTCTTTTGATGGTATTTGATTGCCTCTGCGATTTCTATTTTTTGCAATATAAATGGAAAAAGACCAAAAATTTTGAGAATTTTTTTTTCTACTTCCTGTTATAAGAAAAATCGAATTGACTAAATTTTAGTCATACATTTAGGGCAAAATTTATTCAGCCACATGTCTTTAGTAAAAAAAAATGTCAAGCGTATATTGGTTTGCACAAAAGTTATAGCGTCTACAAACTAGAGTACATTTTCTGGAATTTACACAGCTTTTAATTTATGACTGCCTATCTCATTTCTTGAGGTGCTAAAATGGCAGGGCAGTACAACCCCCCCCCCCCCCCCAATGACTCCATTTTGGAAAGTAGACACCCCAAGGAAATTTCTGAGGGGCATGTTGAGCCCATTGAATATTTTTTTTTTTTTTTTTGTCCCAAACGATTGAATGACACAAAGTTGCCACTAAATGATATATTGCTCACACATGCTATGGGCATAAGTCAAATTACACCCCAAAATAAATTCTGCTGCTTCTCCCGAGTATGGGGGTACCACATGTGGGGGACTTTTTGGGAGCCTAGCCACGTACGGGACCCCGAAAAAACCAAGCACTGCCTTCCGGATTTAAATCTAAAACGCTACCAAAAAAAACTTGGCGATTGCAGGGATCAGGCCTGACTCTGCAAACGCTGCAGTTATGTGTTTAGTGTTTTGTAAGTGACAGTGATCGATCGATACTGCACTTGGGTGGGCTGGGCGGAGGGGCAAAACGCAGGTGCTAGCAGGTATCTGGGCTGATCCCGCTAACAATGCGTTTTTTGGAACCCTAAACTGCTGGGGATGCTAGTATAGATCTGATCAGTCAGATATTGATCTGTTCAGATTCTATACCACTACGGGAGGTTTATGCTTTGCTCGTGGGTGTTAGCGGTACTGGCACTAACCTAGCGCTGTCTGGGGCGACGCAGACCCTGACCCTAAAACCTAATTGATATCACCCACCGGGTGATCAGGGGGTTAAACCTTTATTGGGTAATAAATGGTGGGTGCCCTGATGCTATAAAAAGCAAACTAACCAGTCACCCGTAACACTTATACGGTGATCAGTGGTGAAAGGGTTAACTAGGGGCAATCGGGGGGTTAAAATCTTTATTTGGTAGTATATGGGGGTCCCTGGCGCTATATATTTAAACCTTGACGGGGAACCTAAATAACTGGCTAACCAGCGTCACCAGTGCCACTTATACGGTGATCGGTGGTGAAAGGGTTAACTAGGGGCAATGGGGGGGGGGGGGGGTTAAAATCATTATTGGGTAGTATATCAGGGTACCTATCGCTATAAAAACCTGGCGGTGAACCTAAAATAACTAGCTACTTATCGGCACCAGTGACACTAATGCAGCGATCAGAAAAACGATCGCTTAGTGACACTGGCAAAAGGGGGTGAAAGGGTTAACTCTAGGGACAATCGGGGTTAAACATTTATTGGGGGGGGGTAGGGGGCTACCCTGGACCTAACACTAACTGCCCTGACAGTTTTTACTGTCACAACTGACACTAAATGCAGTGATCAATAAATAAATGATCACTGCAATCAGTGACACTGACGGGGCGGGGGGTGATCGGGGGTCGGGGGTTGGGTTTGCGTGCCTGTGTGCGTGCCTGTGTGTGTGCCTACATGTCAATGTAGTGTTGGTGCACACTTGCTTTCACTGTTCTCCTCGTAGTCCGGTTAATAAGACTGCCCCGAGGAGAATGACATAACTTCCTCCCTGCCTGTTTACTATACACAGCGGGGGAAGCTTCTCATTCGCCAGGAGCGATCGAGAGGGGATAGTCAGAAACCAACGGATCGCTCCTGCAGCGAAACGGACCGCCGCATCCAGCGGGAGGGGGTTTGAACGGACCCCCCAACCCGCTGGAAGGCGAGCACGTACACGTACGTGCTTGTGCCTGTCGGTGCCATTGCACCGACGTACATTGCCATGTGGAGGTCCTTAAGTGGTTAAAGAAACTTTAAAAAAACTTGTTTCCGGGGGTTAGGCAGCACTATCTTAAAGCGGGAGTTCGGCCTTTTTTTTTTTTTTTTTTATAATTTTTTTTTATATAAAGTCAGCGGCTACAAATACTGCATCTGCTGACTTTTAAAATAAGGACACTTACCCGCCCAGTGCGCCTGCGATGTCGGCACCCAAAGCCGATCTCTCGATCGTCTCTCGGGTGCTGCCGCCACCATCTTGGGTATGGGAATCAGGAAGTGGAGCCTTGCGGCTTCACTTCCCTGTTCCCTTCTGCGCATGCGTGAATCGCGCTGTGCAATAAGGATGGTCCCCGGGACCCATGTGTTTCCCAGCAGACCGCGGGGACCCTGCAGGAAGTGGCGTAAATATCTGCAGATTCTGCTGATATTTATGCCAGAAGTGAGTGCCAATACCTGTACTGTACAGGTATCTGCACCCCCCCTCCCCCTGAAAGGTGCCAATTGTGGCTCCGGAGGGGGGGGGGGGAGGGAGTGTTCCGATGAGCGGAAGTTCCACTTTAGGGTGGAGCCCTGCTTTAAAGAGGGATTCCACCAAAAAAAAATATTAAAAGCCAGCAGCTATAAATACTACAGCTGCTGACTTTTAATGGACACTCACCTGTCCCGGGTTCCAGCGATGCCGAGGCCGATCTCTCGGCTGCTGCTGCCGTCACCATTCTAGGTGAGGGAATCAGGAAGTGAAGCGAATCGGCTTCATTTCCCGGTTCCCTACTGCGCATGCGCGAGTCGCGCAGCGCAATAGGAATTGTCCGCGCTGTCACTGGGACCCGTGTGTGTCCCAGTAGACAGCGCGGCAGGACAGGAAATGACAGACTCCCACGGGAGTCTATGCCCGGAAGTGGGTGTAAATACCTGTCTTTGACAGGTATCTCCACCCCCCCCCTCCCCCCTGTAAGGTGCCAATTGTGACACCGGAGGGGGGGAGGGTTCCGATCAGCGGAAGTTCCACTTTATGGTGGAACCCCGCTTTAAGTATTGTTTTCTGAGTCCACAGTGGAGTGTATGTCCGCCCTTACATTGAGCACTTCCTGTACTGTTAACCAAGCCTTCTCAATCCAAAGTTTCTATGGCAACCCTGCTTCCCTGTTCATAGCGGACTTGTTTATTTCATAGTATTTACTTGTGCTGATGTCTAATGTTTACCTTTTGTCAGACTTATCGTCAGCTGATAAGACTGCAGTAATGGCCAATATTTAGACTCGTGTCACATGGTGTGTAGAAGGAAGCTCTGAGTGATTAGCAGAGTTCAGTGGTGTGCCTAGGAAGTCCTGATAACAGAAAGATGACATGGAGAGTGTGCCCTTAAATCAGGGGAGATCTGGGCATGCTCAGTGACTTCATTCTGCAGAACAAGTATTACAACAATACTAAGCAAGTAAGGAAATATCAATCAGTGTTCTTTAGGGTTTTTTCTGCTGATTTACATGGGACAAAGTTGTGGGGGAGGGTTTACAACCACTTTAAGTGGTTAAAGCTGTACTCTGGCCACAAACTTTCATTTGTATTTTTTTTCCCCTCAATGGTCACTAAGGATATAATTCATTTTGTATGCACCAACTCAAACATTACATTTTCAAAAGTACCAGGAACATCACTGTGCTGTACATGGCTTGTAGAGAAAGAGCTGTGAGGACCTAGCAGGGTCCACCTACTATAGGCTCCCTGCAGGATACTACAAGGGGGCAGGGAAGAGCAGTCACCCTACATAAAGAGCACAGATCTAGAAGAAATTCACAAAGCTCAGAAGGATTTAATGTGGTAATAAAGTCTTGGGGTGTGTTTTTTTTTATTTTTTTTATTTTACTACATGTAAGTCTGAGGCTTGCCAATAGGTAGTGAATATCTCCTAAACTTGTGGTGTTTGAAAGATTCACACTGCATGCAACTGGCGATGTCACAGGCACATGTACTCTGAAGGTCTGGCATACTGTGCAAGGGACAAGTCTGAATGACAAACTTCACTGCTTTTTTGAATGCCTAGGCTCCTTAACCACCTCAATACAGTGCACTTACACCCCCTTCCTGACCAGACCAATTTTCAGTTTTCAGCGCTCACAGTTTGAATGACAATTAGTCATCCAACACTGTACCCATATGAAACTTGCATCCTTTTTTTTTTTTTCCCCCCCACACATAGCTAGTGGGTTTTTTATTTTTATGTGCTATAAATAAAACGTAAATTTTGTGAAAAAAATGCCTTTTTCTTTGTCAAATTTTTGCTAATTGGTAATTTTTCTTTATAAATTTTGGACAAAATTTATTCTGCTACATGTTTGGGGAAAAATAACCCACATCAATGTATATTTGGTGTTTGTGAAAGTTAGTCTTCAAACTATAGTGCCAATCACTGAAAATTGATCACATCTGTTCAGGCCTTCAGTACATCAGGTGTATCTCCTGTCTTGAGACACTATCAAGTCAGGAAAGTACAAATACCCCCCAAATGACCCATTTTTAGAAAGGAGACATTCCAAGGTATTAAGTAGCATGGTGAGTTTTAAGTTGTTGTTTTTTTTCCCACAATTCTTTGCAAAATGAGAGGTTTTTTTTACAAAATTTTCATGTTTCTCACACATGGCATATGCATACAAATTACACCCCAAAATACATTCTGCTACTCTTCCCGAGTATGGCGATACCACATGTGTGAGACTTACACAGCCTTGCCACACACAGAGCACCAACATTGAAGTAGTACCTTCAGATGTTCTACGAGCAAAAATGACGCATCTCATTTCTCAACCACCTATTACACTTTTGAAGGCCTTGGAGTACCAGGACAATGCTTTCCAAAATGGGGTCATTTTATGGGAAATTCCAAACACCCCAAAGTATAATCTGTGAGGCATAATGAGTCTTTTGAACGGTTCATTTTCTTCTAGAAGTTTTTGGAAAATGTGTTTGGAAAAAAAAAGACTTTTTTTTTTTTTTTTTTTTTTTTTTTACAAAGTTGTAAATTTTTATAAGATATTTCTTACGCCTAGCATGTATATAGCAAAAACTTGCACCCCAAAACACATTCTGCTACTCCTCCCGAGTATGGCGATACCACATGTGTAGGACTTTTACACAGCCTGGTCACATAGAGAGGCAGACCATTGAAGTAGTACCTTCAGGTGTTCTAGGAGCATAAATGACAAATCTCATTCCTACCTTTCACAATTTTGAAGGTCCTGGAGCACCAGGACTGTGCAATTGCCCACAAAATGACCCCATTTTGGAAAGCAAACACCCCAATGTATATATTCTATGAGGCATGGGCTGCAAATAGGTACTTGGGTACTCTGGGCTGCAGATTGCTACTCTGGTGGCCTGGTGACAGGTACTCTGGTACTCTGATGGCCTGTTGACAGGTACTCTGAAACGATCACAGCCAATCACGTGGGTAAACAGCCAGCCAGTGGCTGTTTACCAGCGTCGGTGACAAGCAGTGTTCCCGGGAACATGCCGCCACAGACGTGCATGTGCCGTGGGGGTGCGACCATCTGATCGCCCGTGACTGCATCGCGGCCGATCACATGGTAAACAGCCATACCCAGTGGCTGTTCACCCCCTTCGGTGGCGAGCGGTGTCTCCGTGACACGCCGCCACCGAAGAAACAGGGATGCGTGTGCATGATCTCATGCATTTCCTGTTTAAACGGGAGGACATCATGACTCCCTCCCGCCACAATAGGTGCGCCGTCATTTGACGGCCGGCGGTCTGGAACTAGTTAAAGTGGTTGTAAAGGCAGAAGGTGTGTTTGGGTGTTTTTATTAAAAAAAAAAAAAAAAAAAAGCCGCCTGTGTGCAACAGTCCTCCTCTTACTTACCTGAGCCCCATTTCTATCCAGCGTTGTACATGAGTGCCTTGGCCATCTGGGACTCTCCCTCATTATTGGCTGAGACACATCAGCAGTGCCATTGGCTCCCGCTGCTATCAGCCAATCATCGGGGGGGAGGGGGCAAAACAGCTCCATGTTTGGACACAGAGCCATGGCTCGAGTGCCCCCATAGCAAGCTGCTTGCTGTGAGGTCACAACAGGAGGGAGGGACCAGGGAGCTGAGGAGGATCCAGGCTGCCCTGTGCGAAACGACTGCACAGAGTAAGGTAATGCAGTTGTGCTAAGGCCTGCATGCCGAGAGCCTGAAGCTCTCAACATGTCAGCTCCGAGTCCCAGACTGGGTGATGTCACTTCCATGAGGGACTTCCGGTGGGGCGTATTGGCGAGTAGTTCCAGTCACTGGAATGCAGGTGAAAGGGGGGGGAGTCCTCCTGGTTCAGACTTCCTTCTGGCCCTCGAGTGCAGGGACGTGTGTTGGCAGCCCCTGCGCTCGGCCATTGAGGACATGGATGGCGGATGTAGGACCAAAACTCCAGCCAGGACCAGGTAAGGGGTACAGAGGTGCCTCTCTTTACACTCTTGGTGTGTTTTTTGTGTTGTGTTATGGTTTCATTACATACCTTATCACGGATGTGAAAATACAGGGCAATTTAGTAAACGGCGTTCATGGGCCAATTGGCTTCAGTATAAATCGCACAAATGGGAAATCTAGGGAGAATATAAAGACACTGAATTTCAAGAGCCAACTTCCCTAAACTACGAACCTTGCTAAAAGATACTGAAATAAAATCTTGGGAACCAAACATGGAGTAGATGGGTTTGCTTTAAGAGCATATTAAAGTGGTTATACACCCTGTGTAACCACTTTTACCTACAGTTAAACCTATATCACCTAAACCTCAATGGCTTAGGAGATATTTACAATAAAGCTGTGTGCTGATGTCTACGGCGCATGTGCACTTTAGAAAGGGCAGATTGCCCTCTCTAAAGGGGTTCATGCCATGACTGATGGCTCCTGCACATGTTCGTGGCCCTGAAAGGAAAAGGGGTGAAGATGGATGCTTGCTGCTAGTGGGGAACAGCGGTGACATTGCAGGCTTTGGTTTCGGGTAAGTAACAGATAATGGGCTACTATGCATAGTAGCCCATTATGCTTTAACTTTGCAGGGATGTAAAACTCATCAGGATTTACTTCCTCTTTAAGTAAGGGCATTAGCCTGGGGGGGAGCTAACAAACTGCAGTGTTTGCTAGCCATGAGGGTGCTTCCTGTGATGTCATGAATATAGAAGACAGAATTAGAAATGGACTTGAAAAACTTAACATTAATTCACTGGGACCAGATGGCTCGCACCCGAGGGTCTTGGAACTTGGTCAGCAATCTTTCTACTGAGCGGAAAAAAGATTTGGATAACCTTCAAGTTGGTGCAGTCCAAAGTATCTGTGCGGAAGGCCATGTCAGTACTAGGGCTATTCACAGCAGCAATACCGGCAGTGCAGTGGGTCAGACTACATGATCATTGCTTTCAGTAGGACATGCTCCAGAGATGGTCCCATCAATAGTCACTAGAAAAAAGTATCAAGATGGGGGCAAAAACCTCACGGGTGGGGGGAGGGGGGTCGTTTAACAGATGCAAGGGGTGAGCCCACCTCAGAACAAATGACACGAGGCAAATAGTCCAAGGCAAAGACCAGGAGATCCTCAAATTTTGATAGAGCTTAAAGCAGTTCACCCGAGTCTTGTCTTGCAGTTGTCCTTTAGGAAATCGGCACATACCAGCCCTGGACCATCCAGCCCTGGTTTTCCATCTCCCTGAGGTCTACATCATTGGGACACTCCCACGTAGCTGGGATTCACATCTATTGGGCTTTAGCTGCTGTGAACGTATAGTGTCATCCACACTGCAGCAACGTAGCTCTCTCCCTTCCACCTGTCAGTACACTAGTGGACTTGGTGTCCCAGCCACATGTAGCTTACAGTTTGGGTCTCCACCTTCCCGTTAATTATCGATGCTTTCTCCTCTCCTCCAGCACATCCAGCCCTTCCCCACACTCTGCAGTGTGTGCCACATTCGGCTGCAGTGCAGTGATTGCTGATCGCTGCCTGAGAAAAATATTAACTAACAAGCTGAAGATGTTTAAGAGGGTTTACAACCACTTTAACTGGTAAATGCGCGGTCATGCAATGTTGTACCCAAAAGAAATTTGTGTCCTTTTCTTCCCACAAATAGAGCTTTCTTTTGATGGTATTTGATTGCCTCTGCGATTTTTTTTTTTTTTTATTTTTATTTTTTTATTATTTTTTTTTTTTTTGTCCCAAGTGATTGAATGACACAAAAAAAGTTGTCACTAAAATGATATATTGCTCACACATGCCATAGTTATATGTGGAATTGCACCCCAAAATATATTCTGCTGCTTCTCCTGAGTATGGGGGTACCACATGTGGGACTTTTTGGGAGTCTAGCCGCGTACGGGACCCCGAAAACCAATCACTGCCTTCAGGATTTCTAAGGGTGCAAATTTTTGATTTTACGCATCACTACCTATCAGTTTCGAAGGCCATAAAATGCCAAAATAGCACAACCCCCCCCCCCCCCCCCAAATGACCCCATTTTGGAAAGTAGACAAGTAGACACCCCAAGCCATTTACTGAGGCATGTGGAGTCCATGAAATATTTTATATTGCCACAAGTTGCAGGAATATTACATTTTTTTTTTTTTTTTTTTTTGCACGAAGTTGTCACTAAATGATATATTGCTCACACATGCTAAGGGCATAAGTGAAATTACACCCCAAAATAAATTCTGCTGCCTCTCCCAAGTACAGGGATACCACATGTGGGACTTTTTGGGAGCCTAGCCACGTACGGGACCTCGAAAACCAAGCACAGCCTTCCGGATTTAAATATAAAACGCTACCAAAAAAACTGTTAGCGATCGCAGGGATCAGGCCTGACTCTGTGAACGCTGCAGTTATGTGTTTAGTGTGTTGTCCTTTTTAATTCATTTTTATTATTTTCCTTATACAAATTCGACAAACAATTACATTCAATCCTAAGGCATTGAAGCTTAAACAAATCCTTCAATGTCTCCACATTAACATACATATCCATAACATATGTATAACAATACTGGATATTACTAGGTGGCCAGGGGGGTTACTGGAGGAGGAGATACATCTTGTGAAAGGGACAAAAAAATAAAAGGGGGGGGGGGGTTGAGTTTACCCCCCCCCCCCCTGTGTGATTGTGTTTCCCCCCCCCCCCCCCCCCCTTCTTTATGTGCTTTTATTATGCCCTTGTGATTCCTTTACTTCTTTAGTGAAAGGAAAAGAGAAAAAAAAAAAAAACTAGTCATTACGTGCTTTTATTCCCTATGTGTATTTATATTTTTGTGCTTAAGAGGATCCTTTGGGTCCTTCACCTTCCTTTATGATTTCTAAAAATTGTGTTATTTACTTATGTGTCCCCACCAATGGTTATCTCTCCTCCCCCTTCCCCCAAGCCCCTCCTCTAATAAAATTTCCATCACTTATTCACTTCACATATACCTTAAAAAAAAATAAAGGGTTGTGGTTAGGTACTCATTTCTTTCTTTTCCCTTCCTTCCCGTTTACCCTTTCTATGATGCACCTTAGGAGGACACGAGCTCACGCAGCAACTTCTCAGTTTTTTTTTTTCTTTTATTTTTTTTTTCTTTCCCTTCCTTCCCTCTCCCCTTGGGGGGGTTCAGGAGGATTATCAGAATTCATCTAGTCTCCCTCCCTCTCTCCCTCCCTCTCTCCCCTCCCTCTCTCCCTCCCTCTCTCTCCCCTGCCCATATGGTTATGTTTTTCTTGTTGATTTTTTTTTATATCATATATCCATTATTTTGTCTACCTCTCTTCCATTCCAATAAGGTGGACATGCTATCTGCCTCCAGTACCTGGGTATTAATACTTTTGCTGCATTTAGCAGATGTGGTATGACTCCTTTTTTGTATGATTTGATGGATCCCTCTGTCCCATGAAACAGATATTGTAGAGGTGTCATTTCTATGGGTTTTACTGTTATCCTCCCTATCCAAAATGCCACTCCCTCCCAGAATATCCTAATTTTTGGGCAATTCCACCATATATGGAGGTATGTCCCCTTATCTTTACATCCTCTCCAGCAATGCCCATCAGCTGCTGGGTTTATCTCTGCTATTCTAGCTGGGGTTCGGTACCATCTGGCTATAAACTTATGACATTTCTTGTATTGCTGCACTTATTGATGTCGAGTGCATCAGTTCCATAAGTTTTTATTTGTGTTGCTCCAAATGTACATCTTAATTCCTTCTCCCACTCTTATAAAGTAAGGGGTTGTGTTACTTTGTTCACTAAGAACCAGTTTATACATCTGAGATAGTAAGTTACTTGGTTTTTCCATTTTCATGCACATCTTCTCATATGTCGTGAGGGAGCTCAGAGGTCTTTACTTGAGGTTCTAATTTGTTAAAGAAGTCTCTCATTTGATAATATCTCCATCTTGACATATGTATATTTCCTTGTGATGATACTAACTCTGTTAAAAAGAGTAAACTTCCTAATGGGGCATGTCTTAAATACCTTGTATTCCCCCCTGAGCCCCAGGAACCTAATGCTCCCTTTTCTTCCCCCGGTGGAAACCATGGGTATCCACCTAATGGGGCTAGCGGTGATGTGCATGGAGCATATTTTCTATTTTTGTTCATTCTATCCCATACTGCTAACGTGTTCCGTGTTAATGGTGATGTCCACTCTGATAGCGCTCTACTCGTGGCTTGTATCCATGGGGCCCCTGCTAGATTTCTGCCCGCCATACTTTCTTCTACCGAGATCCATGCCTTATTTAAGGAGTCATGGCACCAGTTTAGTATTCGTACCATAGACATTGCTTTGTAATACATAAAGATATCTGGAAGCCCTATTCCACCTTCCTTCTTATTTTTGCGCAGGATATCATATGCTATCCTAGGGCTTTTATCATTCCATATAAAAGATATATAAACATTTTACGTAGTCTCTTGAAGACCTGGGGCACTGATATAGGTACGGTATATAAAATGTATATTATTCTAGGTATTATATTCATTTTCAAGTTATTTATCCTTCCGAACCATGTCAACGGATGACCCTTCCACCTATTTAAATATTTAGTTATTTCTGTTATTAGAGATCCATAATTAAGTTCATATAGAGATTTGGCCTTTGCCGTGATATGTACTCCTAAATAATATAATTTCTTTTCCCACATAAATGGAAAGTTATTCTTCATTAACATTGACATTAATGGTGGTACATGACAGGGTAATATTATGGATTTTTCCATGTTTATTTTAAAGTTGTACAGTTTTCCATATCTCTGAACCTCCTCCATTAGTGCCATTATTTGATCCATGTGGTTCTGAAAGATAGAATAGTAGATCATCAGCATATGCTGATACCTTGTGCTCTTCAGATCCTATTCTAATCCCTTTTTTATTCCCTTATTTTCTCATCCTGCACAGAAATGGTTCCAGAGTCAAGGCAATCAGTATTGGGGATAGAGGACACCCTTGTCTTGTGCGATTTCGTATGTCAAAGCAGCCTGACCGTTTACCTTGACTCTTGCTCTAGGTTTTGCATACAAGGCTGCTATCCATCCCATCATTCGCTCTCCCATACCAATTACTTTCAGCACTTCCTTCATAAAATCCCAATCCACTCTATCGAATGCCTTTTCAGCATCCATTGATAGCATTGTTCTAGGTAGCTTATCTGGACCATTTTGCATCCAATAGAGTATGTGTAAGGCTCATATGGTATTATCTTTGGTTTCTCTGCCTTTCATAAAACCCGTTTTGATCACAATGGACCAACTGTATTACCTCTTCCTGTATTCTAGTGCCTATGATTTTTTTTCCATTAATTTAGTATCTGAATTGAGCAAGGCTATGGGTCTATAATTGGCACATTCCTGTGGGTCCTTCCCAGGTTTTGGTAGAACTGTTATATATGCTAGCAGTGCTTCTGAAGACATTGGATTAGATGCTGTAATTTTATTGAAATATCTACATAAGGGTGTTTCTAAAATTTGGGCAAACTTCTTATAATATGTATTTGTTAACCCATCGGGTCCTGGGCTTTTCCCCATCAGCAGGTTCTCTATTGCGTTTATTTCCTCTTTAGTTATTGGTCCTTCTAATTTTTCTATTATCCTAGGGGGAAACGTTGGTATTGTGGAACTGCTAATATATGTTCTCATCTCTTCTACCCTCCCCCCTATCTTCCGCCTGACTCAAGATGGGTTGAATATCATATAGCCCCTTATAAAATTGTTGAAATTCCGTAGCTATTAGTTTCGTATCCCTTACTTGTTTGTTATTCACTCTAATCTCGTGAATGTGGGAAAGTTCGTTTTTTGTTTTTTGTCCAGCCAGTAATTGACCACATTTATTCCCATGCTCATAGAACCTGTGTGCTAAGAATCTGTATTTTATCCCTGGCCCTTCTGTCCATGCACCTGGAGAGCTCCTCCCTCAAAATCTCCAGCCGCCTGGCATCTCCTGGTTCACAAGTGATATTATGTTTGATCTCCAACTCATTTTATTTTTTCCAGCTGATCTTCTATCTTCTTTTTTTTTTTTTTTTTTTCTCTTCCCTTTTAACTCGTGTTCCATGCGCTATTCTCCTCTAACTACCGCCTTGTGGGCTTCCCACACAGTTTGCTTTGATACGTCCTGATGTATTTAAATCAAAATACTCCACCAATTTGTGTTGTAGGTCCTCTAATATTTTTTTATCGTCCAATAGTGATTCATTTGATCTCCACGTTCGTTCCCTATGACCCACGTATGCAGGTGAAATCACCGCCACTACCGGGGCATGATCTGAGATCGTAATTGGCTCAATGGTTACTGTTCTTACATATTCTAGATAATATTGGTCTACCAAGATCCAATCCAGCCTGGAATAGGCATTATGGCTCTTTGAATAGTAACTAGTTTCTTCTTTCTCCATTTAATGCCCTCCAACTATCTACCAGATGTAAAGCTCGGAATAATTTTTTTACATGTTTAAGTGCTCTAAGTGATAATGATGTTTTCCCTGTTGTTGTATCTAGTTTAGTATCAACAATGTTAAAATCCCCTCAGAAAAATTTAGGGAAGGGTTCTTGATTCTCGAACGCTTTCAGTGTCTTTTCCAAAAAGTCAACTGTGTGAGTATTTGGAGCATATATCGAAGCAAATGTGTACCCTTGTCCATGCAGTATTCCCTTAATAAAGAGGAACCTCCCCTCTGGATCTATATTCACCACTATAGATGTCAGGAGGCGCGTGTTCCCAAAGGCTATCGATACTCCTCTAGCTCTCGCAATGGGCGATACTGCATGGAACCACTAGTTATATGGGAATAACTGTAGCCTTGGTACAGATCCTGACGTAAAATTTTTATTTTTTTTTTTATTTTTATTTTTACAGGAAACGCATATCTACAGCTTGATGGCTTAATTCCTGCCATAAACGGCCCCTTTTTTGGGGTGAGCACAATCCCCTTATGTTATAAGTCATTATTTTTAATACTTTAGCCATTTCTTTAATCTAAATGAATATATACCATTCTTAACCTGTTGCTGAGTGTCTCGTCTTCCCCACCTCCATGTGCACCTACAAAAAAGCATCAGAAAAGTTCCGTACCAACCACAACCTAACACTTTACTTAGTAAAATGTACCAACTATCAGTAGGGTGAGCCCGCTTGGTTGCTCCTTGCTCCTCCCGAGCCCCCCCCCCCCCTCCTGCATATCGCAGATTAGTCAGTCCCTTTCAACGGGACCCACCTAATTGGAGAGAAAAAAAAAATGCAACAAACTTAAGTAGTGAGTTTGAGAACTGACCCAAACCTCCCCCTACTCCCTCCTGGCTTCGCTTATTTCTATTTCTTATGGAGTCTCTCTTCTTTTCCCTACCTTCCCCCCCCCCCCCCCCTCTTTCCCTGACTCTTTGCTAAGTTCCCCCTCTTTCCATCTCCCCATTACCTTCTATATTCTACTACAGAAAAAGGAAAGGAGAAGGCGGGGGGGAGAAGGAGAAAAGGACCCAGAGGGGGTGAAAAGGAGGAGCCTAGCATTAATGTATAGCAAGCCCTTTCTCTCCTCCCTCTTCCCTCTTCTCTCCCTTCCTCCTCCCCTTTCCTTCCCCCCCCCCCCTCCCTTTCTTATACTAAGGTCTTTCGTTAGCCTTTTCCTGCCGCTTGAAACCAGGGCTCAGGGCGTTGCATGGGCGATTTAACATTAACTATTCTCCAGTCCTGAAAATCAATGGGTGGAAGTTCTAATATTTCCAAGAACTCTTTTAAGTCGTCTCTGGTGTGGAGTGCTGCTGTTTTCCCATTCCTTGATGCTATTAAGCGAACGGGGTACCCCCATCGGTACCTAATATCCGCTGCCTGCAAGGCTTCCAATAATGGTCGGACCATTCTACGCTGCATTAATGTGCGGCGGGATATGTCAGGGAACAAAAGGATATGAGCTCCTTCATATTCAATTGTAGGGATATCCCGTGCAATCCTAATTATTGTTTCTTTTATAGTATACTTATGCAATTTGCATATCGCATCCCTAGGCTTATCTTTGTTCTGAATACCATAAGAGGTGACACAATGAACTCTATCCATTTCAATAAATTCAGGCGCAGCTGTTCCCATAATTTGACAAAATAACTTTTGAACCACTGTTGGCAGATCACTACTATGGTATTTTTCAGGTAGTCCTCGTATGTGTATATTCTGGCGCCCGTCCCTGTTCTCAAATTCGTCCGTTTGGTCTCTATAGTTATTCATTACTTCCTCATGGTATTTAATAGTATCCTGGGCCTCTGCTACCGCCTGTGCAATCTCTTCGTGGGTATTTTCAATTCCTTCCACTCTGTTACCCAGTGCCACCACCTCCTCCCTTAATTCTTCCACTGCTTGCTTGCATGATTTCTCTACTGTAGCTATTAACTGTTGAATGTCCGCCTTCGTGGGGAGGGCTTTTATATGCTCTCTAAGGTCCCATTCTAGATTTATACTTTATGGCTCTACTCCCCCAGGGCCCTTTCCTTTTGTTCTGTCATAGTGGGATTATCCGGCAGTCTCTTTTACCGTTTCCTTCCTTGGTGTGTCTGCCTGGGATCCTATGGGGTCCTGGCCTTTTCCCCCCCTTTTCTGCCTGCTCTTCCTCAGGTAGTTTTCCCCCTTATTGGCTATATACCCGGTTTCCTCGTCTTCCCTGGCCACTGCTATTTCCTTATCCGGAGGTCTATGTGGGTCCTGATTCTGATCTGTTGGGGTGCCTCCCAATGTTAATAGGACCGTTCCAGCTTTGCCAAGGGTACCCACAGGCTTGCCGCTAACCAGTCACTCGATCATCACCATCTGGGGGCTTGGGAAAAGTAGATCAGACATCACACTGAGACTGCTTCCTAACAAAAGCGGGGGAGACAGCATCAGTTGCTCATTCACTTGCACACTCCTCTCCACCGGAAGTCTGGCATGATGATTTTTTTTTTTTTTAAAGTGCATTTTTCCCCCCAAAAAAGTGCGCTTGTAAGACCGCAGCGCAAATACGGGGTGAAAATAAGTATTTCAATGGCTGCAATTTTATTCTTGAGGGCAGTGATGGCAAACCTTGGCACCCCAGATGTTTTGGAACTACATTTCCCATGATGCTCAACTACAGAGTGCGTGAGCATCATGGGAAATATAGTTCCAAAACATCTGGGGTGCCAAGGTTCGCCATCACTGCTCTAGGGTATTAGAACCCCCAAACATTTATATATATATATATATATATTTTTTTTCTAACACCAAAAACCTGTTTTAAACATGTAAACGCCTAAATTCCAAAATGAGGCTGGTCCTTAAAGCAGTTTTCTTCTTTTTCTTCTCCTTTTTCTTCTTCTCCTTCTCCTTCTCCTTCTCCTTCTCCTTCTCCTTCTCCTTCTCCTTCTCCTTCTCCTTCTCCTTCTCCTTCTCCTTCTCCTTCTCCTTCTCCTTCTCCTTCTCCTTCTCCTTCTCCTTCTCCTTCTCCTTCTCCTTCTCCTTCTCCTTCTCCTTCTCCTTCTCCTTCTCCTTCTCCTTCTCCTTCTCCTTCTCCTTCTCCTTCTCCTCCACTCACAGGTAAGCCTATAAGGCTTTAAAAATAAAAAATTAAAAATCTCCTAAACCTATATGTTTTAGGAGATATTCCCCTGTCAATGAGCTGCTGGTTGCAGCGGAGCATGCACACAGGGGTTTCTGGGCTGGAAGCCCGGCAGAAGCCAGACAGAAATCTTCCGCGGGAGTGATGATATCGTCACTTTCAGCGCCGGAAGCCGCAAAATCTGCAACATGCCGAGGGAACATGGGGCCTTGTTCTAAGGTAAGTATTTCATAATGAGCTAGTATGCGGCGCATACTAGCTCGTTATGCCTTTTCCCTTGCAGGTATGAAAAATTTCAACGGGTTTACTACCACTTTAAAGAGGAAGTACTCTCCCACTCTGATGCTTTCATTTAGTCCATTATAATAGGTCATTATCAGACTACAGCCACTGTAATCCAGCCCAAATCGCATATTACTGTTTAACCACTTCAGCCCCGGACCAATTGTCAGCCTAAGGATCAGAGGTCTTTTTACAATTTCACACTGCACTGCTTTAACTGGTAATTGCGCAGTCATGCAATGTTGTACCCAAACGAAATTTGCGTCCTTTTCTTCCCACAAATGGAGCTTTCTTTTGATGGTATTTGATTGATTGCCTCAGCGATTTTTTTTTTTTTTTTTTTTTTTTTTTTTTTTGTCATACATTTTAGGGCAAAATTTATTCAGCCACATGTCTTTAGTAAAAAAAAAAATTTCAATATGCGGATATTTATTGGTTTGCGCAAAAGTTATAGCGTCTACTAACTAGAGTACATTTTCTGGAATTTACAGCTTTTAATTTATGACTGCCTATCATTGAGGTGCTAAAATGGCAGGGCAGTACAAGCCCCCCCTCCCCCCAAGTGACCCCATTTTGGAAAGTAGACACCCCAAGGAAATTGCTGAGGGGCTTGTTGAGCCCATTGAATTTTATTTTATTTTTTTGTCCCAATGAATGATTGCATAATGACACAAAAAAAGTTTACAAAAAGTTGTCACTAAAGGATATATTGCTCACACATGCCATAGTTATGTGGAATTGCACCCCAAAATATATTCTGCAGCTTCTCCTCAGTATGGGGATACCACATATGTGGGACTTTTTGGGAGTCTGGCCGCGTACGCCCCCCCAAATGACCCCATTTTGGAAAGTAGACACCCCAAGCTATTTACTGAGAGGCATGTTGAGTCCATGAAATATTTTTTATTTATTTTTTTATTTGTATTTTTTTTTTTTTTTTGCCACAAGTTGCAGGAATATTACAATTTTTTTTTTTTTTTTTTAATGCACAAAGTTGTCACTAAATGATATATTGCTCACACATGCTATGGGCATAAGTGAAATTACACCCCAAAATAAATTCTGCTGCTTCTCCCGAGTACGGGGGTACCACATTTGGGGGACTTTTTGGGAGCCTAGCCACGTACGGGACCCCGAAAACCAAGCACTGCCTTCCGGATTTAAATATAAAACGCTACCAAAAAAAACTTTTAGCGATGGCAGGGATCAGGCCTGACTCTGCGAACGCTGCAGTTATGTGTTTAGTAAGTGACAGTGATCGATCAATACTGCACTTGGGTGGGCTGGGTGTAAGGGCAAAACGCAGGTGCTAGCGGGTATCTGGGCTGATCCCGCTAACAATGCGTTTTTTGGAACCCTAAACTGCTGGGGACGCTAGTATAGATCTGATCAGTCAGATATTGATCTGTTCAGATTCTATACCACTACGGGGAGGTTTATGCTTTGCACGTGGGTGCTAGCGGTACTGGCACTAACCTAGCGCTGCCTGGGGCAACGCAGACCCTGACCCTAAAACCTAATTATCACCCGCCGGGTGATCAGGGGGTTAAACCTTTATTGGGTAATAAATGGTGGGTGCCCTGATGCTATAAAAAGCAAACTAACCAGAGTCACCCGTAACACTTATACGGTGATCAGTGGTGAAAGGGTTAACTAGGGGCAATCAGGGGGGCCTGACGGGACCTCCTTTTTTAAATGAGATCTGGGGTCAAAAAAGACCTCCAATCTCATTTACATTAAAATTAAATAAAAACAAAAGCTGCTTTTAAGAGCTGTGGGCAGAAGTGACTTTGATGTCGCACCCTCTGCAATCATATGGAGCCAGGTGGGGGCCATCTTCCCCTTCACTCATTTCCCATACCACAGAGGGGAGAGGATGGCTCCGGTAAGCCAAGGAGGGGTGGCTGCTGAAGAAGAGGCTACCGGGATTATGCCTGCCATAATGATATTCCTCTTCAAATTGCCAATGTGTGACGACTGGTGATCTCTAAGTGGTTAGAAGCATTTCATCAAAGCTGGAGCAATTCTTGCGTAAATCTGAGAGAATTGGGAATTGTAAAAATTAGCATGTAATGCTGTACTATAGTGACTACATCTAGTGGGAGTCTGCCTTGTGGCTTCCTGTAGCACAGGGGTTGACAAATCTGCTTGGAATCTAGGAGCCAGCTAAAGTTAGGAGCCAGGTCCATGACGGCGATCTGGACCTGTCCCTGTCCTGACATGGAGATGAGCGAGGGGAAGATAGCCCCCAGCCCCCCACATATGAGATCACCTCCCATTGGACACACCGCTCGAGTGCTAAATGGCCGCTGTGATTGGCCATTTAGCATGATCTGTGATTGGCTGTATCCAAGGGACACGGCCAACACAGAAATTCCCCGATGCGCGCCCATGGCGGCGTGTAGAGGGGAAGTTAACAGGAGGATGTCCAGGGACGCCCTCCTGGCAATTGGTGTCCGCGCTGTAGACATCTTTTGTCTATAGCGCGGGCACGAAGTGGTTAACAAAATGTGACTTTTATTTCCGCCATATTCCCGCTTATTTACTGCCATATCCCTGCTAAGGGTTCGATCAGGTCCACCTGAAAAACTGACAGGTGAACCTGATCAGGCAGCCCTTGTGAAAGGGGCCAAGCAGGTAGGATTACAAATAATAAATTTTTTACTTTAAAAAAATAAAAATACAAGAGATATATATATATATATATATATATATATATATATATATATATATATATATATATATATATATATATATATATATATATATATATATATATATATATATATATATATAAAATATTATTCAACCAGCCACCACACATCGTTGGGCAAAAGGCGCCAGGCAGGGCTTTGAAGCTCCATTAGGATTAGCATTATTGGAAGGGGTTGTAATTTCAACATCCACCACAAGATGGCGCCAGACTACGGAAAGACTTTAGAAAGCCGCGGCCTCAATTACTGGCCAGCGCGGCCCGATGCAATCGCACGGCGGAGTTCGGGGTCCACACGGAGGCCGGATACCCCAGCTGTGTTGCCCAGGCGCCAGTATGCGAATTCTAGTCGCAAATGCGACCTGGCGCCCGGGGTTTGTCGAGCCCTGCTGTAGCAGTATATTTGGTAAGTGTGACCTAACATAAAAAAACTAAAACGAAAACTAATTTCTTGTAGTGGGGCTGCCTCTGCAACTCATTTAGTCTGCCTTGACATCAAAGGACCTTGGACTTAAACCGAGGCTCCAGAGAATGGTCTAGCAACACAGGAGCCTTTGGAAGCAAAGGGTCAGGCAAACAAAGCTGTTGGAGCCTTTCTCCTGCCAAGATATAAACAAGCTAACCCCAACAGAAGGTTAGGTTTTAACCGTAACCACCTCCCACCCACCGTATTGTCAATTGGCGGGCAGCAGCTGCCTCAATCTGGGATGATATGTCGTCTACTCTCACCCAGCTTGATTATCAGTGCTGCATATTGGTACCACCTCATCGGTACCCTTCAGTGCAGCCCATCTGTGAAGGAGAAAAATTACTCCAGTCCACCTTTATCAGTCAATAATTTTAGATATTATCCCACAGAAGGGGGGGGGGGGCTTTGATATCCACAGAATATAGAGTGATTAATTATAATTAATCTCAAGGATAAAATTCAATATTTTGTTGGAATAACATTAAAAATAACCCCATGGAAACTGTGGGACAGTTTACAAAATATCACAAATGCATAAAAATGAGCATAAGCATATCACTTAAAGTGGGTTTTATACCCTTATTTCTTTTACCTACAGGTAAGCCTTATAGGCTTACCTGTAGTTAAAAAAAAATAAGGGTATACCTGTAGGTTAAAAAAAAAAAAAAAAATCTAAACCTGTATGGTTTAGGAGATATTCAAGCAGCATGCAGCTGCTGACGGCAGCTATGATACGAGGACCTTGTTCTACAGTATTTCATACTAGCTCATTATGCCTTTTTGTTTTTCTTACATGTGTGGTTATACAACCACTTTAATGGGCTTGTAAACACTCGCAGTGGCTATTTTTATTAAAAAAATGCATGCCCCCCCACCTGTGCAGATAGTTTTTTGCATTGTGGCCCCCAATCATTCCCCTGGCGGCTCTCGTGGCTGCACCTCTCATCGGTAAACCCCCTGGGAGAAGGGCTCCTAAGTCCAGCATTTGCGTCTATAGACACAGAATGCTGTACTTGGCCCTGGCACCTGTGCCATTTGACAGCAGCGGCAGCCAATTGCTGCGCTGCGATCAATCAATCAAGAGCCGAAAACCCTGGGCAGAGAGGAAGAGTGCTTCTCCGCCGAGGGAACAAAGGGCTCAAGTGAGTAAAACTGGAGGGCCGGCCACTGTCAGGTTTTTTTTTTTTTTTTTTTTTTTTTTTTTTTTTTTTCATCTTAATGGGTAGGATGCATTAAGGTGAAAAGGGGTTTACAACCACTTTTTTAAGCACTGAGTGTTAATGGACAATGGAATGAAGCCTGATGGTCCCAAGTGCATGGGTCCAGAGCAGTGATGTTTCAACTGTCTTCCTCAGGAGGATAACAACCAGTGTATGTTAAGCGATCTCTAGGGTACATACATGGGTAAGTTTATCAGAGAAAAGAGTCTGATATCACGTTTAGAATGCACGTGTTGAAAATGGGGAACTAAAAAAATACCCTTGCATAACATTCAAAACCACCTTGTACTATGCTGGAGACCCACAGGGGCAAAAGGCATCAATGCCTTTTGAATATTCCACATGCACAAAGGATATATAGAAAGATCCTGGTCCAGTTTCCATGGAGTTATTTTTAATGCTCCAATAAATTTGATTTTTTTTTTTTTGTAGCTTTAGATACATTGTAAATATTCAGTGGATAGCACAAAGTTCCAATGGCGGGTGCAGATAAGTGGAGCTTCCCCTTTTGGGTGGCACTAATTTCTCTTTGTCAATAACTAGTTTTTAATCCCTTATGCTGCTAGCATGCCTTCATGAATAGGAAGATATAGTCAATCCTACTTTGTTTTGTTTTCTGACCTAGGTCAAAATGTCGTCGTCCCAGGAGTTTTCATGAGCACTTTTTTTTTTTCATTGGGAAGAGGGGCTTTCTTGGCTAAGCACACCATCCTGCTTTGTTGCCTGAGCTAAAGGCAGGTGATTTCCAGGAAGTAAATGCTACATGCTTATTTCCCCATCCATGCATTTGGGGTGGATGGGGAAATTGTTCCTGCTGGCGACACTGGTCATTCAGAGAACCTGACGTTTTGTCATGCAGAAGTTGTCTGATGGCTTGACATCTGTACAACCAGGGTGCCCATACGTATATTACATTTTGTCCTGTCTTTGCTGCACTGACCAGATTTTGATCCATGTATGGCTGGCTTTTTCTCCCTAATATTCATTCTCCCTCATGGCATCCTGTGAACTTCAGCACTGTCAGCCTTTTCTAAATTAATTGTGGCATACAATCAAGGATGGAAATGTATGCAGTTTAATTAAAGAAAGTGAGATGCCGCTTTTGTGGCAAAGTGACTGCTCTGGGATTAAACAAAATGGTGGCCTCCAGCAAGAAAATAAACACTAAATTTGGTAGCATAAATATTCATGTGGAATGTGTTCTTTTCTTTAACCACTTTCTGACCAGCTCCTGCAGTCTTACTGCGGCAGAATAGCACGTTTTGGGCAAAACGTTATGTAACTTGGCTTTGCCCTGTGGCCACTAGGGGCCAATGTGAATGCCCGGTGGTCACAATCACTGCCGGGCTCCTGTGATCGCTGCTGACACACGGAAATCTGTGTGTAAAGTTTCTGGTTCTCTGAGGGGAGAAGAGACAGATCGTCTGTTCATACAGAGTATGAACAGCGATCTGTCATCTCCCCTGCACAGTTCCCTCCCGCCCTTCAGTTAGAACACAGACTAGGGAACGCATTAACCCCTTGATTGCCCTCTGGTGTTAACCCCTTCACTGCCAGTGACATTTTTACAGTAATCAATGCAATTTTTATAGCATTGATCACTGTATTGATGCCAGTGGTCCCAAAAATATGTCAAAATTGTCTGTCTGCCATAATGTCGCAGTCTCGCTAAAAATCACAGATCTCTGCCATTACTAGTAAAAAAATAAAAATTAATAAAAATGCCATAAAACTATCCCCTTTTTTGCGCAAACCAATCAATATAATATTTATAATTATTTATTATTATTATTTTTTTCTCTTTATAGCCCAAAAAGCTTGATTTTTGTTAAGCGACGCAGTGCCGAATTGAAAAAAAGTGCTCTGGTCAGGAAGGGGGTAAAATCTTCTGGGGCTGAACAGTTAAAGAAAATTAATTTTCAAATGGTTATGGGTAAAGTTCCACTTTAAAAATGAACAATGATAGAAATTTCAGTTTGTGGTGCTCCGTTTAAATTAAATTCAGCTTTACCTAGCTGTTATTGTGATGTCGGTCACTCACTAGTCAATCGTGGATAAACTTATGTCCCCCTTTCTACAAAACCTACAATTTTCTCTGAAATGGTTTAAAAAATGACACCTTCTGAGACAATCGCTGCAAGCATTTTCCTGAGACTTCTGGTAGGAAAACCACCCCCAGCTGTCTCTGGTTTGATGGGTGCTTTCTGCAGACTGCATGTTTCAGCTCAATCAGATCTGTCCACCTTGGGCGTTCTTATCTGTGTATTTTGGGTCATTATCCTGTTTTGGAAACCCATGAATTTTAACTAAGATTTTGCTTTTCTAACACTGCAGTACCTCCTCCTACTCACACCCCCCCCCCCCCCCCCCCCCCCCCTATTCCAGAATTCTTTTTATTTTTTCTGATCCTAGAGCTGATTTTACTTGCCAAAAACTTAAAATTCTTGTCTGCCCAAAAGATTCTCCCAAAAGCATTGAGCAATGTCCTATGTGCATTTTAGTGTGACTGATATAATGGGTCTTTGAGTTCACTATCATGCATAGGGACCCTGTGTTGGGACCAGAAACTGATGTTTTGCTTTTTTTTTTTTTTTTTTTTTTTTTATATAGTTCAGCTTGTATTGCTTTTTGGACATTGTCATTTGCAATACCCTGTTCAATTTGGGGTATACTTTTGCAGCCATGTCCTAGAAGGTTGATTATACTCCTGTGGAACGTAAATTTTTTTATATTTGCTGATGTCACAAACCAAACCAAGGTTTGTTTGGAGCTTTTCCATTTTGACATGTAGACTATAATTTCCTTTCTGATCTTGGACAACTCTCTCCTTTGCTTTCTCTGCCCCATGTTCAGTGTTGTGCACCACGCAGCAGTGACTAATTTTCTCTAATTGAAATAGGCCAGTTGACTGTTTTACAAGAATGGGACGTGTGATCCTAATTATAGAAAGAGTTCAATATAGTACTGTTAACCTATTTTTATAATTTTTACGGCTGCTAAAAATCTGTCCAGGTCATTTTAGAAAACCTTCTGTAGTAAAGGCAACTTCTTTCTTCATCCATCTTCATGATAGTGTTTGCTCGGGAAGGGGCTGGTGGTCAAATGTGTCTAATAGCACTAATAACTTCTAGTTGTAGCATTCTTTCTGTCATATTGATTGCACAATGGTTGTCTGGGCAGGAAAGGAGTAACTGCCGTCTAAATCAGCAAGGTTTAACAAGTATTTTAATCTCTAGTAGAAAACAAATAACACTGTTCTGTTCTATCTTTTTACAGGCAAAAGAAATTTTGACAAAAGAATCAAACGTCCAAGAAGTAAGATGCCCGGTCACAGTGTGTGGAGATGTCCATGGACAATTTCACGACCTTATGGAATTGTTCAGAATTGGAGGCAAATCACCAGACACAAATTATTTATTCATGGGGGATTATGTTGATAGAGGTTATTACTCAGTGGAAACTGTAACACTACTGGTTGCACTGAAGGTAAGAGTAACTAGTTGAAATATTTGGGAAGCGAGGAGGGTGGTAGTGTCCTAGTTTTAAAGCAAAGGCCCTTATCTCAACATTTTGGCTGGCATGCATTTGCCCCTGCTGTTATCTGGGTCCAGGGCGTTCTTGCTTCTGCCATTGGGTGCCCACTGTTGTAACTACCCCAGCACCCAGCTACATTCTCCATAACAAATATATTGATCAAGACTGCACTGTAGCCAGAGTAGATATATTTTCTTGCATATGGTGTTTGGCAGAGACCGAAGCCTCCTACATATGGGCAGTAAAAATACTTTTAGAGGGTTTTTATTTTTTTGCCTCTTAACGCAGCTCTATTTGAACCAAGTTGTCCTTTCATATTGTGGTGTTTAGATCCGGATTTAAGAGTGGTGTTCAGGGGTGTAAAAATTGCCCCAAATCTACATATGGCAAGAAGCATGCTAAAATTATGCATACAAATTTGAAGGGCTAGAATTTTGGCCACTAGAATGAGCTTGCACACTAAAGGTGAACTTGCCCTTTTTTAGCATGCCTGTGTGCGTACAGCCTGATGCCTTGTACACACTATAGTTTTTTTAGTTTTCTGCTGGATTGAACAGGAAAAAAAACCCCCAGATTGCTATATTAACACAAGTGAGAACCCTTGTTGTGCTATTGTGTCCTGACAGGGAGAAGTCCCCCACCCACCCAGGACACAGCTATTGGCTGAGAGCACTGATTGGATGCTAGTATGCTCGTTTGACAGTAGTTGGGTCAGGAGAGCAGCTTCTGTTGGACGGGCAGCTTTACACACGTTTTCTACTATACCAGCTGATTTCAGCCTGTGTGCCTGGAATTTGTCTCCTATCAAAACTTCCTGCTAGCAAAACTTTGTTTAGCCAAAGTAATTCTGCTTTGATTACATGAGTATATAGAGTGCATTTTCTAAAGGGTAGCAAATTGTAATTCAGTCAGCTGAAGTCAAGCAAATATGCTATGGGTTTTGATTGGTTGAAATGGTTTACTGCTTTTAAGAATTGTTAGTATTAAATATTGTGATATGTCTCAAAAATTGGTTTCATGGCTGCTGCACAAACATTACATATCCCTTTTTTTTTTTTTTTTTTTTTTTTTTTTAAATGGTTGTTGGAACAGCCTTGGCACAAACATATGGGGCAATTCAGATTTGTTCAAGAATGCATAGCAGCTTGTCGGCTGAGCACATTCTTATATTGCAATAAACACAACCCAGTAGAATTGCATTACATTTTCTCAGGGTGGTTATAAATGGCTTGCATGGCTGAAACTATAGTCCTCTTGAGTTGTCAGACGTAGAAACTGTTTTGATGTTTCATAGCAGGCAGTTTGTATTGCCTTCATTGCAGCAGTGTTTGTGTTCAGATGAAAGCAGGACTCTGATAACAGTAGCTTTAAGTAAATGTTACATCACATTTTGCCTGTAGCATTTTGAAATATTTTGTTCTTCCCATTCCAGGTTCGCTACCGTGAACGTATTACAATTCTAAGGGGGAATCATGAAAGTAGGCAAATTACACAAGTATATGGTTTCTATGATGAATGTTTAAGGAAATATGGAAATGCAAATGTATGGAAATACTTTACAGACCTGTTCGATTACCTTCCGTTAACTGCCTTAGTGGATGGTCAGGTATGGATTTAAATTGAGCACAATAATACCATGTCCTTTTTGAGCCAAAATAACCTGTATAGTTAGCTACTTGACTGACTTATTAACTTTTTTTATTTTTTTTATTTTTTTTTTTACCACTTGACAACCTGCGATGTTGGCGATGCATTGCCAGACTTCAAGTAGTTATACCGGGTGAAGCCTGCAGCTGCTAAAATGCTTATAAATGTTACACTTGCAGCAAGGCAGAAAATCCAAGCATGAAAAATATATTCTGGGGGCGATGTCATTCGTCTGACCAGTTGTTTGGCTTTACAAGGATTCTCCAATCCGACGTGTTTACACAACTGTCTACTTGGGAGTGGAGGATACTCCATAACACCAGCCTGACCTTTCTTTCTTTTTTTTTTTTTTTTTTCTTTTTTTAAGAGAAGGTGACACAGAAGTGTAATAAAAGCAAAGTGTCACGATGAACAGCATGGTGCTTATATGTACAACTGATTAAAAAATATGTGCCCATGAAAGAAAACACGCATGTTGCAAATAGATGATGATTATGTCAAACCTAAATATTTTATGTAAGACATTAGTTTCAGGTATAAAAATGCTTCAGTGCTCTGCTGCCATCTATATACACCTATACATATGAATAAATTACTTTTCTCTGCTTATTCAAAAATTACCAACCTAGTATAATGTACACAGTGTGTGTGTGTGTGTGTGTGTGTGTGTGTGTGTGTGTGTGTATATATGTATATATGTGTATGTAGGGAATTGATAAATTTAAAATGTACATTGAGTGATTTAAAAATGTTATCAATATCTAATGATCCAAAGATGAGTTGGGCAAGAGGATGATATATACAAAAATACCCATACGTTCGATCAAAAGTGTTTGTTATATTCCATTCTGATAAAAAAAAAAAAAAAAAAAAATCAGGTCTACCTAGGAATATTACTTCTCATTAAATTAATATTTGAAAATATTCTAAAAAATGTTCCAACAATATTAATGAATATAAATTATCCAAAAATATCCGCGGAGGATAAATATCAATAGACATGTACGAGAGATGCACAGAGGAGAAAGATGTTGATAAAACGATATCCCCTTTGGTAACTAAACATTTTAACTATCGTTTTATTTTTTTTATTTTTTTAAAGTTATCTTTATTGACATTTCAAGATGTGAACAAAACACTACAGAGCCTATTGGGCATACCCAGGCTCAGTCACTACAACTTGCCAACTAAGAGAAACAAAAACAAAAAAAACAAAAGGGCAAGGCATTACATAGAACATGCATACCTACCTAAACCACTGTACGCTCAACCACCTGTGTAGAATATTCATATCAACCTGCCGATTCTACATATCCCCTACAAAGCTTACTGTAAATACTTAGGAGATAAAGTGTACATTATAATTACATAGTTGCATTCACGCTCCCCCCCCCCCCCCTCCCCATAACTATTGACTGAGCAACCCAGGGGTGTTTATGAGGCCATAGATGCCAATAAACAATTGGGGTACTTAGTGGAACGATACTAATCGTCCATCGAGTCAGCATTAGTGGACAGTGAGTCTGTCCAGATATCCCATACTTTGTGGAATTTTTTGGCACAACCGCTGGACAGGTAGGTAGCCTTGTATAGTGGTAGAGCTGCATTCACTAACCTCTTCCAAAAATTTAAGGAGGGCGCAGATGATGCCTTCCATCTGAGTACTATCGACTTGCGGGCATAGTAAAGTAATAATCCTAGCAGGGTTCTGATTGCCCGGCCTGGGGCTAAGGGTTCCACAAGTCTCCAGCAGGAGGCGGGAATAGGTGGATAAATTTTGTGCAGACGCACGGGCGTGTAAATAACCCTATGTACTATTTTAAATTTCACTAATTTATCTCTAGCTGATACTAGATGTGAAAAGGGACACTCCCAGATTTCTTCCCAATCTTCAGCGTCTAGTGAGGGGAAATCGACCACCCACTTTGCCTGGAGGTTTTCTAGTCCCGTGTGTGTTAGGAAGTATCGCTTTATATGGTGGATAAGGGCTTTGGTAGAGCTTCGTCCCTGAGCAGAGTTTCCAGTGTTGATGTATAAAAAGCAACCTGAGCATTATCAAACGGAGTGTTAAATGCGTGCCTAAGCTGTAGGAATCTAAAGAAGTGTGAGTTGGGTAAATCATATTGTTTCAACCGGTCAAATGACAGCAGTCGGCCTTCCAGAGTTGATTTATATATTTAATGCCCTTGCATGCCCAGACACTAGGGTCAGGAATGGACCCAAATTCTGGCAATTGTGGGTTAAACCAGAGAGGGCTGTGTGGTGATATATGTCCAGAGGGCATGGGTCGCATTGATTTTGCCACCAACCATGCCCGTATGACCGCTCTCATTGCCGTTGTAAGAGGGAAGGGAGCTCTGGTACCCCGGTAAAGTAGATTCCTTAGCGCCTCATATGATCCCAGATGTGCTGCTTCGAGAGCCACCGCTGCATTGGACTCATCAGAGACCAGCCAGTTGTGGGCATGGGATAACAGAGCCACCAAAAAATAGGAGTGGAGATCGGGACAAGCCAGGCCTCCCTCCCCCCAAGGTCTCTGCAGCACAGTCAGTCTGAATCTCGGCTGACCGGTTCCCCAGAGGAAAGATAATTAAAATGGAGTTAATCAGGCGAAATACTTTTTTGGGGATCCAGACGGGCATGTCTGAGGACATAGAGAGGTAGGTAGGAGCTTCATCTTAAATAAATTGATCCTGCCGATTAGAGAGAGAGAGAGGGGGGCAAATTCACCCACGCCTTTAATCTAGTCCTCATCAACTGTATCAATGGCTCCATGTTAAGGGTATAATAGTCAGAGGTAGATGTGGAGATGTGAATGCCTAGATATTTAATTTTGTCTGTCCATATTAAGTGGAGGGTTGGAGTCTGCTATGTCCTTTGCAGCCTTATCAATTGGTAAAATTTGGGATTTATCCCCGTTTACCCTGAGACCCAAGCAACTACTGAAGTTTGAAAGAATGGTCAGCGTCTCTTGAAGGGACTGGGCAGGGTCATTCAAGAAAAGGGTGAGATCATCTGCGTATAAAGCTACTTTTTCATGTATGGCTCCCACCTGTATGCCCCTAACCCCATCCGCCTGCCTAAGGGCCGAGGCAAGGGGTTCCATCACCAGGCAAAACAGAGCCGGCGATAGTGGACAACCCTGCCTCGTCCCTCTTCCAACCAAAAAGGGTGCGGACAAAGCACTATTGAGTTTTATCTGTGCTGTCGGGTCCTTATACAAAAGATCAATCCACCTACGAAATTCTGCACCAAAACCCATAACCTCTAGAACTGAAGACATAAAAGGCCATGCCACCGAATCAAACGCCTTTTCAATGTCTAGTGAAACCATTACCCTCGTGGAGGACTCACTGGAAGGCAGCTGAAGATGTGGGAATACTCTCCCTAAATTTATATCTGTTGACTTCCCAGACATGAATCTTGTCTGGTCTATATTGACCAGGGATGGAAGAATTGCCCGCAACCTGATCGCTAATATTTTTGTCAAGATTTTGAGATCCTAGTTTAGCAAGGAGATCGGCCTATAGGAAGTACAGAGGGATTTGTCTTTGCCAGGCTTAGGAATGAGGACTGTGTGCCTGGTACATAGACAGGGGCAAGAACATCTGTTTTTCACTTTCAGAGAAGACCTTTAGCAGTTTTGGTGCAATTAATGAGGCATACATTCTGTACCACTCACCAGGTAGTCCATCCGGACCGGGTGTTTTGCCACTCGGAAACGAACAAATTGCCGCCTCTATCTCCTCGGTGGTAAAATCTTTGTCTAAGAATTCGAGATCCTCCTGCGAAAGAGTGGGTAGGCGCAGAGAGTGTAAAAACTCCCTACGCCGGTCCTCAGGCCAGCCAGGGACTGCTTCATATAGTTTTTCATAGAAGGATCTGAATTCACCCAAAATTAGCTCAGGAGTAGAGATCTGAAAAGTGAATTGAGCTTTGGCGCTAAAACCTAAATGGTGTACTAAAAATGCTAATACTCTGCAAATTACATGAAATGAAGCCCAATGTGGGAATTTCACAAATACACTATATACGTGATATTAAAAATATATGTGAATGAAAATGTGTATCCGTTATCTTACAAAACAACCATGCACAAGTGTGGTAAAAAATACAACTAATCTATCACAACTAAAAATATAGGTGCTTTGGTAAAAAGTGCTTTTGCTCACATATATGAGCCAATACTTATACTCTAAAAAGTGACAATCAAAAAGACATTGTGAAAATACCAAGTGAAAACATCAAAAAGATCATGTAATGTCCAATCCAAAATATATTATAATGTCCAACTAAAAATATTTGTTCAAAGTCGCATCATCTAGTTGCTGAAAAAACGCATAAGACTTTTATCAGATAGGAAGGGGAAGCAAGGTGACTGGTGTAAAAAAGGTTAAATTCCTCTCCGGTGCGCCACTCTGTGTTAGAGAAAAAATGTATATATGCGCTCACCAGACATTAAACCCTCAATGGGTTAACCAAGCAGTCACAGTATGAGCCACTGTGCAGCTCTCTCAGGGCTCTGCCACCGCTGTGCTGTGGGGATATTTTACACTCTTCCTTCCGTGAATGGTCCGTTTAGCGTTTGTACATGAAGGGAAACAGAAGTACAACCATGGTGCAATATTGTTGTGTAAACGTACTATGTTTATTAAAATCAGTTTACTCACAAATTCCAAAAAGACAGATCGCTATGAAATATGTTGCGCCGGCGTTACTGCTTGAATAGCAGTGTAAGGTGCACGTCCTAGGCCACGCCCTACGCGTTTCGTCAGAGCGACGTCAGAGATGACGTCGCTCTGACGAAACGCGTAGGGCGTGGCCTAGGACGTGCACCTTACACTGCTATTCAAGCAGTAACGCCGGCGCAACATATTTCATAGCGATCTGTCTTTTTGGAATTTGTGAGTAAACTGATTTTAATAAACATAGTACGTTTACACAACAATATTGCACCATGGTTGTACTTCTGTTTCCCTTCATGTACAAACGCTAAACGGACCATTCACGGAAGGAAGAGTGTAAAATATCCCCACAGCACAGCGGTGGCAGAGCCCTGAGAGAGCTGCACAGTGGCTCATACTGTGACTGCTTGGTTAACCCATTGAGGGTTTAATGTCTGGTGAGCGCATATATACATTTTTTCTCTAACACAGAGTGGCGCACCGGAGAGGAATTTAACCTTTTTTACACCAGTCACCTTGCTTCACCTTCCTATCTGATAAAAGTCTTATGCGTTTTTTCAGCAACTAGATGATGCGACTTTGAACAAATATTTTTAGTTGGACATTATAATATATTTTGGATTGGACATTACATGATCTTTTTGATGTTTTCACTTGGTATTTTCACAATGTCTTTTTGATTGTCACTTTTTAGAGTATAAGTATTGGCTCATATATGTGAGCCAAAGCACCTATATTTTTAGTTGTGATAGATTAGTTGTATTTTTTACCACACTTGTGCATGGTTGTTTTGTAAGATAACGGATACACATTTTCATTCACATATATTTTTAATATCACGTATATAGTGTATTTGTGAAATTCCCACATTGGGCTTCATTTCATGTAATTTGCAGAGTATTAGCATTTTTAGTACACCATTTAGGTTTTAGCGCCAAAGCTCAATTCACTTTTCAGATTTCTAGTCTATTCCCATCTTGAGGGATAGGTTTCAAGCACAGGCAGCTTTAACCCCTCACAGTTCACTTTATTGTAGTCATTTTAACATTTAAACTTATTTAAACTTGTCTAGCGAACAGGTAAATTTGTCCATAGCGCAATCTTATCTTTTCTTATTGCAGGAGTAGAGATCGTCTGACCATTAGACCCACAGATCTCCGACACCACAGTCTGTGATCTAGAGTCCGCAACTAAATTTGCTAGGAGTTTGCCATTTTTGTCCCCAGATTCAAAGATCCTCCCGGCCAGAGAGTTCAAATCCAGATGTGTGGCCGCAGCAAGATGCGGAGACAAAGCTCTTCTTGCCTCAGCTAGCTGACTGAAGTGATCTGGAGTCGGCGAGCCAGAGAAGGCCTCGGCCGCTCTGGCCTCCCCCTCCTCAAGTGCCTGAACATGACAAGACATCTCAGAACGAACCACTTTGATCGCTGAAATGTATTCTCCCCTGGTGTTGGCCTTAAATGCGTCCCAGACTACCTGAGCTGATGAGTCCTCATTAATCTCCCAGTATTGTTGTAGTTTAGGAGAAACTTCCTCCCCCCCCACCCTCGAGTCCTGCAACCATTTAGGTGCCAAACGCCAGCAGTCTCAACTATCGTTTATAAAATTTGTCCCATTCTATATTGAGGCCCCAAGGTGAATAATATTTTAGGTCAAAAAAGCAGCGCGTTTCACATCTGCAAATCTGTCCCTTCAAATTGCTGCGCCTCCAATGCGGAGAATATATATTTCTATACCCGAAGCTTGGCTTTTTTTTTTTTTTTTTTTTTTTTTTTAATGATTTGAAATGTTTTGATAAACTATGCATTGGGATAATTTTCACAAATGTGGATGTTTTAATGTCCATGTGGTCCTCCCTACATATTGTAATCCCCATGTACACTTAACGAGTTACTACTATGGTCTGACATGTAATGAATTCTTTGTTATATTGTTTGGACATGGAGGATGAGGAGAAGGGGGATGTTCTTGCTACTTGTGAAGTCTTGCACATCTTGCACTTTCTGCAAGGAAAAAATCCTTTCAGGTTTTTGAATCTGCTCCTCACCCAGCATCTCCTGCCCCAATGATGTTCTTCAAAGTTTGAACCTTCCTAAAAAGTGACTTGCAGTTGCTCTGTAAGTACTGGACAGAGAACAACATCCTCTTTGCGGATGTCCCAATATTTCCTCATCACGTTCACCACCCATCTGTGTTGACTGGAAAACATGAGAAAAGCCCAATCAAATCATTTAGGCTGATCATTCTGATAGTTTTTCTGCTTCACTGACAGTACAGCGAAACGGACCGCTGCATCCAGCGGGAGGGGGTCTGATCGGACCCCCCCACCCGCTGGAAGGCAAGCACGTATATGTACGTGCTTGTGCCTGTACATGCCATTCTGATGACGTACATTGGCATGTGGTGGTCCTTAAGTGGTTAAACTTGAATTTGCACTAACCTCCTAGTTTTTGCCTTCCTCCCCTACATCCTCTAATTTTTCTTCCCTTGCCCTTTCCTTTGCCGAAATCTTTGGGCTCTATTTTTAGAAGGGCTCCATTGATTTTTGAATGAATTTTTGATGTTGGTAATCTTCCTCATCAGAATAATCCTCAAGGCCCATACCCATTATTGACCGGGGGAAAGTTCCTATGATTGGTGTTTGGGGCCTGCATAGCTTGTACTGGGACCTTCATAATGACCTGTATGGTCTAATTTATTTTTCCATTAGGGAAAATATGAACCATATTTCTAGTAGGGGAGGGCGAATAGGGATGTCTTCCCCCCCCCCACATGAGAATTATTATTTCTAGGGTATGCCTGTCTCACTTCTCTGCTTATTAATATAAGCCCCTCTCCCTCGAAAGGGGTGGAGGGGTATGGAAACCATTTTGACCATAAACATTTTGAGGTTTATTATAGAAGATGGGACACTCTTGAGTCCTGATTCCTATTGGTCTGATTTTGATCGATTCTCCTGTTCGGTGTTGGCTTCTCTATTTTGTGCATTGGTAGTGTTTGAGATTTAAAACAAAACATATAAACAAGTGCAGCGCTTCAAAACGCCTATGTGAACAAGTGCAAGTATAATGAAAGTGAAAATAATCCTGTAACAATGACCAAGAGTCCACTAGGTCTAAGTCCAAAGGGGGTAAAGACCATCTCCATGAACTTCAAAGAGGTGTGTTTAGGACTTCTGGAGTAGTCAAATGGTAATCCTGGAAAAAATGACTCTCAACCTTCTCAGACCTCAGAACCTCTTGAGAACGGATTATAAGAAAATTAAAGAAGGTGGATACTCTTACCAGATGCGTTGGACACATCCTCCATATGGTAGTGTCGTAAGGGCTTGTAGGGGGCTCCAATGCCACCCAAGATAAAACACGCCAGATAGTGGTTTCCCTCGGAATTCCTTGAAGTCTCCATCTGGAAGAAGCAGATGAACCTTCTGAGCCATGGGTAGCTGTGGAACTTGGCGCCAGGTATCTCGTAAGGAGTCACCATAAGGAGGGCAAAGCCTAAGGCACCTCGCATGGTGAAACAAGTAACAGTTTATTGAAAATCAAATTTAAAATTGGAATTGATAATCCATAAAAATCACGTGATGGATAAAAACAAAAATGGCAATGTGGGAAGCAGAAAAAATGCAGGCCTTACGCGTTTTGACCTCAGTCATCGACTGGGGCATGACCCATGGCTGCCCATGGCTCGGAAGGTTCATCTGCTTCTTCCAATTGGAGACTACGAGGAATTCTGAGGGGAACCGCCATCTGACGTGTTGTATCTTGGGTGGCATTGGAGCCCCCTACAAGCCCTTATGGCACACTACCATATGGTGGATGTGTCCAACTCACCTGGTAAGAGTATCCACCTTCTTTAATTGTCTTATAATCCGTTCTCAAGAGGTTCTGAGGTCTGAGAAGGTTGTCATTTTTCTCAAGTTTTCTTCCGGGACGGCACCCTGAGAGATGACTGGTCCACCTGACAGGAAACAGAATCAATCAAAGATGTTAAAAGCCCCCGCCCCCTCCCCGTGCTCCTCAATTTGGTTGTGTTTTCCCACAGCGAAACCGTTTTATTTTTTTTCCTAGACCCGAAGCCTGGGGCTGGTGGTCTCCCCCTGGGAGCCGGACCAAATGCCTGGGAAGTCTCTGGGTCCGGCAGGGTGTTCTCATCCTTCCTGGGGGGTCCCCTAAATTTTCCTCTGGGGCAGCAGAAACTGGAAGAGCCCCCCTGAGCGCTGAAGGACCCTGGGTACAGTGGTGTACCCAGAACTTCAGGGGCCAATTTTCCTCTACTCTCCTTATCTGTGCGGTGGCCGTGCAGAGAAGGAGCCTGGTGTCCCTTTTGGCTCAGGGTATCTCTCTGAAGACTCCAGGTCTAGCAATCCAGAGGGTCCTTGGTGCAGCTGGAGACAGTATCTATCTCCCCCTTGCAGCAGAGGTGCTCAGCTTTCTGGGGAGGTTTGGCACCATCTTCCTGGAGCTTGGTGGAGGAATGACATCACTTCCTCCACAGAACAGGAAGTGAGCTCAGAGTTTGGGTCATTTCCTGTCTACAGCAAAATGGTGGCAGTATCAGCATGGAGGTAACCACAACCTCACAGCTGATTTGCCAAATCGGGGACATAAATCCAGGAGGAGCAGGCGCCCACTTCTCCCACAGACCGGCTGCCCTCACCTGTGTTAGCTGTCCGAAGAAGCTCACTGGCGCCAGCGGCATGGAACGGGAGGAGAGACCCGTAGGGTCCATGGCCATGGAGGAGACCACGGGGGATGAGTCTGACCGGCCGCCAGAGGTTTAGATGGGGGAGGGTACCCCAACTCTTCTCCTCTGGGTGTTACAGTGCTGTATTGTAATGCCTGTATAGTTTTGTTTCAGGGGACGATGCCACTGCCCTTGGGGTTGCCAGCCATCCCGTGAAATCTTCTACCCGCTCTAAGCATTGTGGAAACTGTAATGCTAGATTACCTCCAGATCATCCTAAACCCTTCTGCTTTAAATGTATACAGAAGATGACAGGGAAGGAAACATCTTAGATAATGGAGAAGTTTCTCACAGTACAAACTGAGATGCTGTCCACTCTGAAAGCCTTTCAGTCCTCCCTTAAGTCTAGAGATTCAGAGGCTCACACCAGCAAGTAGGCCTCCTCCCAGGAGGGCTCCGCTTCCTCTAGGGGGTCTAGACAGCGGGCAGACAACCCAAGGTATCTCCGGTCTCAGGATTCAGGGGAGGATGAGTCTAAATCCCATGGGCAGGGATTCTCGGACGAGGGTGTGTTGGACAGCCAGGAGGAGGATGAGGGGGAGAATCCAGGTCTAGCAGGCATATCTTTTCAGCCGACGACATGGAGGGACTACTGAGGGTGGTTTACTCTTCCGAAGAGATTCAGAAGCCCACGGCTCAGGTCTCTGCCCAAGACGAAATGTATAGGGGCTTAACCACTTTCAGACCGGACCAATTTGCTGGTCAAAGACCAGACCACTTTTTGCGATTCGGCACTGCGTCGCTTTAACTGACAATTGCGCGGTTGTGCGACGTGGCTCCCAAACAAAATTGACGTCCTTTTTTTCCCACAAATAGAGCTTTCTTTTGGTGGTATTTGATCACCCCTGCGGTTTTTATTTTTTGCGCTATAAACAAAAATAGAGCGATAATTTTGAAAAAAACGCATTATTTTTTACTTTTTGTTATAATAAATATCCCCCAAAAATAAACGTATTCTTCTATATATTTTTGGTAAAAAAAATCGCAATAAGCGATTATTGATTGGTTTGCGCAAAAGTTATAGCGTTTACAAAACGGGGATAGTTTTATAGCATTTTTATTAATAATTTTTTTTTTTTTTTTTTTTTACTAGTAATGGCGGCGATCAGAAATTTTTATTGTGACTGCGACATTGTGGGGGACCCATCGGACATTTTTGACACATTTTTGGGACCATTGTCATTTATACAGTAATCACTGCTATATAAATGCAGTGATTCCTGTGTAATTGACACTGGCAGTGAAAGGGTTAACCAGTGGGTGGCAGTGTAGGGGTTAAGTGTTCCTAGGGGTGTGTTACTAACTGTGGGGGGGTTGGGCTTTCATTTAGTGTACACTGATCTCTGCTCCAATCACATGGAGCAGAGATCAGCGTCACTAGTTGCTAGGCAGAATAGACAAATGTTGTTTACACAGCATTTGCTCTATTCGGCCGCTCCGTGAGACGATCGCGGGGATGCCCGCGGCGATCGGGTCCCGCGACCGGACTCACGGGGGTCCCGACGGGTGCCTGCCCGTGCCATTCTGTCGATGTACATCGTCGTGCGCTGGTCGTGAAGTGGTTAATTAAACCGCAGACCAGGGTTCTTCCGGTACATCCTGCACTCAAAGATATTATCTTAAGGGAGTGCAAGGATCTGGAGAAGAGGCTCCTAAAGTACAAAACATGGAAGCGTAGATGCCCTTTTACTGAGGAAGATGAGAAGTTTTTCAAGACTCCTAGGTTAGACTCCTCCCTGGCACAAGTTTCTAAACAATCCGATCTTTCCTTTGAAGCCACTGGTAACATCAAGGATCAAATGAATCAGAGGGCAGAAACTATTTTACGCAGGGCCTGGGAGGCTAACGCGGCGGCTATGAGCCCCGCGTTGGCCTTAGCCTGCATCGCTAGAAATGTGGACATGTGGATCTTTTTTTTTTTTTTTTTTTTTTTTTTTTTTTTTTTTTTTCTTTTTATTACATTTTTAAGCACAAGTTAACAATAAACTTCACACTTCATAAAAACCTTCAACTCGTGCATAAATAACACAAAGGCAAAACTGTATTCAACACACAAGTTGTCGCAGGTTCACGTTATAGTTATCCCCCAACCCACCCCCCTCTTCGAATACACACTGCTAGCTCCAGCCACTCCAATAATGGTTGACTGGTTGGGTAGTAAAGGACGCCGCCAGGAGAAGGGGAAAAAGGGGTAGAGGGCAAATCCCCCCCCACCCCCCCCCCCGAGCGACACACCCATGAGATGGTCCAACAAGGTTTTTTTTTTTTTATCTAAATCATACATACTGTATTATCTAAATCAGTAAACTGGAGGTTTGTTTTGTTTAATAAATGTTTAAATGTAAGAAATTTTCTGTATCACTTATGAAGGCTGCTTTCACATTGGAGCGGGCAGGCGTTGATGGTAAAACGCAAGTTTTAGCGGCTCTTTACCATCATTTTAGCGGTGCTATTTGGTTGCTAGTGGGGCACATATAACCCAGCTAGCGGCCAAGGAAGGGGTTAAATGCGCCCATGAAGCACTGCTGCCAAATCGCATTGCATGCGCTTCGGCAGTGGTGCCCATTCATATCAATGGGCAGGAGTGGTGGAGGAGCGGTATACACCACTCCAAACGTGCTGCTTGCAGGACTTTTTTTTAAGATCCTGCCAGTGCATCGCCTCAGTGTGAAAGCACTCTGTCTTTCACACAGACTGCAGGGGAGCCATTTTGCAGACACTTTACAGGCGCTCGTTTTAGCCCAAAAGCGCCTGAAAAACGCCCCAGTGGGAAAGGTGTGTTAGATCAAGGGGGATTAAAAAAAATAAAAATAATATATAAAAAAAGGAAAAAAATAAAGAAATAAAATAAAATCGGCCTAACATATCGGCCCAAAAAAAAATCGGCCAGAGAAAAACCCATATCGGTCGACCTCTACCCTACATCCCTTACCCATCCCCTCCTGCTCTTTTCAGGTCCCTCTCCCTTCAGGATTTTGTCCCTAAGTTTAATATATAGCCTAGAGATCTGACCTTTTTTTACTTGCTTCCGCTCAATGAATCCCTGGGGCAAGGGGGATTCAAACCTCTCAATGACTAATGACCCAAACTGGGCTTGAATTCCATGCCTTAACTGTAGGTATTTATAAAACGTCTTGTTGGAAATACTAAATTCTTGCCTAAGGTCTTCAAAGGATTTCATTAGGTTCCCTTCATATAATTGCACTAGCCTACTAATCCCCTCCCTCTCCCATTCCAAGGATCTATCTATGCTATTTAATTCAGCCAAATTACTATTCTGCCATAAAGGGGTATAGTTGGTCACTCCCACATATCCCATAAGTTGCTTTGCTGTCTGCCACACCTTCCTCATTAATGCACCTATGGGCAAATGAATTGGCCTCCAAAACTTCAGCCAATACTTTATGGGGTGCATTCTCAATCATCATTTTATGATTTGGGCACCCTCCACCTTGGAGCCAAGCCCCAGCTAAATGCTGGAGTTGGGCTTACAGAAAGTATGATCTCGGGTGTGGTATTGCCACTCCTCCCCTCACGACGGGGAGCTGCATTGTCTGTAGTCTAATCCGGGCTTGCCTCTTCTTCCAAATTAGATCCCGAAATAACGATTCCAACTTAAACCATTTCTGGTTAATCCAAATTGGAGAGTTATGTAGAATATATAACTGTGGCTGCCAGATCATTTTAATTTAAATTGCAGCGCCCCGCCACGGAGAGAGGAAGGCAACACCAGGTGTTAACTTTCTGTTTAATTTTCATCAATAGTGGTGCCAAATTGTCATTGTACTGATTTGCTTCTCTGGAGATCCAAATCCCCCAAGTACTTCAGCTTAGATACCACCTCTAGGCAAGTAATTATAGGCGCTAATAGATCCCCGGGTCTGATCAGCGGCAGGAGGGCTGATTTGCTCCAATTAATTGCCAGCCCCGATTGTTGCTCAAACTCCCCCATCATCTGCACCACATTATTCAGGGTAGAGTTCATGTTCCCAATAAAGAACAGAACATTGTCCGCAAACAAGGCGATTTTATCATCCCCCACTCCACCTCGAAATCCCTGGATGTCCGGACGCGATCTCGCCAGGACAAACAGGAGGGGAGACAGCGGACACTCCTGTCTCGTCCCTCTCTCCAACTGAAACACCTCGGAGAATGCAGTTCCCATTTTAATTTTTGCCCTAGGTCCATTATAGAGTAATTTAACCCATCGAATAAATAAAGGGCCAAAACCGAAGCGCTCCAACACCCCCCCATAAGTAACCCCATTCCAGGCTATCAAAAGCCTTAATGGCGTCTAGAGCTAATATAGCTCCAGGCCCATCATTATCCCTAGGTATTTGAATATTAAGAAAAACTCTCCTGATATTAGTACTAGTTGTCCTGCCCGGGATAAAGCCAGACTGGTCTAGATGTACTAACTTATGGATATAATTGTTTAAGCGGGCCGCTAGGGCCTTGGCTAGTATTTTAACATCGGAGCATAGTAGGGATATTGGCCGATATGATGAAACTTCCTGTTGATCCTTCCCCTCTGTAAGTATTAGAGAGATGTTAGCCTCCAGCATTGAAGCGGGAAGTTCACCCACCTCTAATGCATGATTTAGTGTTTCCAGGAGTTCCGGCAACAACGCTTCGCCATAGCGTTTATAGATTTCTATTGGTAGTCCATCCGGGCCTGGGGATTTGTAGTTGGGCATTTCAGCAACTGCGTTTTTTTTATTTTTATTTTTTTATTTTAGCTCCTACAATGCAAGTGGTAATTCAAGACTCATTTTATCGTGTTCTGATAAAGTTGGGATTGCTGTTTTGATGTAGAAAATCAATAGCTGGACTACCCTGGCCCCATGTAACTGATTTATATAGCTTTTTATAATAGTCAGCAAGTACCTTCATAATCTCTGAAGGGCTGGAAACAAGATCCACATTCGGTGTTTTAATCACCTGTAACGCTGTAGAGGAGCTATTAGTTTGAACCAAAAGGGAGAGGGCACGACCCACCCTCTCCCCTTCGCCAAAGTAATGTTGGCGTTGAAATATGCGCCTGTTTTCCGCCTTCAAGAGTGCCATTTTGTATACTTGTTGACTATCCAGCCATACCTTCTGCCTATCAGATGATGGATTATATATATATATATATATAATTACTCGCTCTGCATGAGTAACATCGCTGCTTATTGCCTTCTCCTGCTCTCGAGTTTTCCTCTTAGTTATTGCAATTTGCTGTATTAATATACCTCTGATATAGGCTTTTAGGGAATCCCAGACTATTCCAGGCACTGCTGAACCTTTATTGATTTGAAGAAATTCCCTAATCTTATCCAAAGGGGCACTTGAACTGCCAATCAGTTCCAACCAGCCAGGGTTTACCCTCCACTCCCCCGGGCCAGTTCTATCTCCCATACTCACAGTGATAGACAAAGGGGAATGATCTGAAATCACCCTGACACCATATTCTATATCCTGTACCAGCCCCGAAGCCTCCTTATTCCCAAGGACCATGTCTATTCTTGATGAGCTATGGTGGGTGTTGGAGAAGCAAGAGTACTGCCTCTCCTGGGGATGTCGCGTTTGCCATAAGTCACTCAGTCCTGTTTCTGATAAAAATCCTTGTAGCCGACCTACCCTAATCCCGTCGGGGCTAGGAAATCTATCCAAGCACCTATCCAATGTTTCGCCTAATATTAGCCACGGCACACCTGGTTTATCCAAGCTGAACGCGAACAGTTTATACATAACCTCCAGCTTAAAAGGAGGGGGTATATAGATATTAGCTAGAATATAATATTGCCTACCGATCATACAGTACAGAAAGACAGACAAACCTACCTTCCTCGTCAAGAGGACTCCTTACATATGAAATCCATTCCCTTCCCTTCCTTACTAGGACACTCACTCCCCTTGAGTACGATGAGTGGAAAGAATGGTAATATGCCTGGAATTTCCAACTATTTAACTGTGAGGCTGTATTAGGAGTCAAATGTGTTTCCTGCTGAAAAAGTAAGCCGGGTCCACTTCCCTCTGTTTCTAACATAACCGCAGCGCTCTTATTTGAGTCTCCCAAACCCCTCACATTCCAAGATATAATACTTGCTCTACTCATTGACGTTAATATTTTGCTAGACCAGCAGGGAGCAAAGGGCGGCGGAGAAAGGGCCGCACCCCCTCCCCCACCCACCTCGCATCCGCCACTCCCCCATTGCATACAGCGTGTATTCGAAGACCCACCCACCCCTGCCCATCAGAGCGTCCCCTAGGGGTCTCTATTGTGGCCCTCTTACTTAATACACATCCAACATCACCCAGACACTCCACCCCCTAGTTGGGCCATAGGCCGAACCTCCCCAAACTAGGAACAACACCAAATGTCATGGCCATTTTTTTTTATGGCAATTAATCCCCCTTCATCTCGCAATCACAAGGAGAGGAAGGAAGAGGAAGAAAAAGAGAAAGGGAGAGAGAAGAAGAGTGGAGAAAAAGAGATGAGAATCCCCCCTACCAATCAAAGTCAGTCTATCACGTCCTTCACAGCTTGCGTATACCATGTAATTCACACTGTATAGTCTCTCATTTCATACCTAACACCCAATGGTCAGTAAAATATTCACCTTCCCCAATCTATTTATCCCCAACATCACTCAAATGTTACATTCCTAAAAAAGACCTATATAATGTTTGTGCCTCAATTCTATCCACATCTCCCCCCCCCCCCATAGTAAATACCGGTTAATAACGTAACATGCTCCATCAATTAATTACAATTATTTGTGAAATCAATATTACCGATGGTGCATTCCAAAAAAGGGGTAACCCCCCCCCCCCATCCAAAAAATGAAAACCCCCTGACAATCAAAATCCAATGTAATTCATTCACACTATATAATCTATCTATTTCGTAACTAGCACCCAATAATCAATAAATAATAAAGAGATAATAAATGAAATGTTCACCCTCCCCAATCTGATTACCCCCCCCCCCCCCCGTGTCACCCAAATGTTACATTCTTAAACATACATAATGCTATTTGTGCCACAATACTATCCATTTCCCCCCCCCCCCCCCCCCCCCCAGCCACATAGTAAATACCAGTTAGTGACATGGCATACCCTATCAAATAATCTCAACTATTTGTAAATTTGATATTACCCATAATGCATTAAACCCCCCCCCCCCTCTCCTCCTCACTAAGATTAAGATTAACTTTATAAGCAAGACAATGCTACATAGCTCTACAAGGTCCCTTTATGTTCCTCCAACTTGCAGCCTCAAGTGGTGTATTAAAAATCAGGGTTGAGCCCAAGGCAAACACTCGTAGTTGAGCAGGGTACAATAATGCATATGTTATTGTATTTTTGCAAGGTGCGTTTGATAGAAGTAAACTCAGCTCTCTGTTTCTGTAAGTCCAGTGAATAATCCGGATAGAATGATACTCTAGTCCCTTTATAAAAAATGTCTCCCAGTTCTCGAATTCTTTGCATCAAGATCATTCGGTCATAACTGACAAATTTCAATATCAAAGGCCTACAGCGTTCCTCTAATGACCGAGATCTAGAGGGAATTCTGTGGGCCCTTTCTATGGAGAAGAGTGGAGGGAAAAAGGGGCATCTCCCAGTAACTCCTTAAACCAGCTCTCCAGAAAGGCTATGGGGTTAGAGCCCTCACTTCCCTCTAGCAGGCCAATTAAACGCACGTTGTTCCTGCGATTTCTATTGTCCATGTCGTCTATTTTTGATGCCCGTATAGCGATTTGTTTCTGTAGTCCAGTTATTTTTTGCTGTAATGGGAAGAGCTCATCCTCCACCATGCTTAATCTTCCCTCGAGTACAGTCGTTCTATCAACGGTGTTACTCAACAATTGGCTCATAGAATGTAATTCATTTTTGATATTGCTCAGTTGGTTATCAAGACCAGAAATGAAGTCCTTACACTCATTAACTGCCTGCAATATCTCTTGCAACGTGGGTTCGCCAGCCCCCATCTCGAGGGGTTCTGGCGGGTCCACGGAGGTATAAAGCATCTTATTCTCCCCTGGGGGTAAATTACTTGCCTTGCTTCCTGAGGATGGGGTAACAAGATTTAAGGGCAAATGACCAGTACTTCTCCTATCCCCAGTTGTCACCTGTGACTGTTTGCCCTGCTGGATGTGAGTGTCCTTTCTTGCTTGGGGAGGTCGCATGGGCAAAGAGCTCAAGTTTAGCTGCTGCTGCAGAAGCTTGATTTAATTTTTCCTTGGCAGCTCGTGTTTTATGGTTCCCTTCCACATGCGATACATCCTCAATGGCTCTTTTGCTAAGCATGATGTTATCAGCGTAGTGTAGGCTGGATCAACAATGTAGGAGAATAACAGTATAACAAGCCCTCACAGCAGAAGAGAGAACAACCAGTAATAGGGGAAAGAGAAACACAGCAGCTGTTCCTTCGTTGATTTTACTAATTCCTCACCTGCCCCAGCTATAATCAATACAATAATAGTCAGTGAAATATAGTGTCCTTGGTCAAAAAACTCCCACAAGCTGGCCACTAAAGGGGGGAAGAAGGGAGGGGGGAGAACATTCCACCAGGAAAGAGTACCAGGCCACTTTCCTTCTTCTCAGGTGTTAATAGTATCCATAGTCCCAGCTTTCACCTCTCCCCCACCTCACTCCCCTGGGTTACCGTTCGCCTAGACTGCTGTCTTAGGCTGTTCGCTGTCCAAGCGCGCCACTGCTCCCATCCGTTCTTGCTCGCGGGTCATACAAGGCTCAGGGCTCGTATGATGTCCACCATAGCGCATAGGCCAGCTATCTGGCAGAGGTGGCCCCGCTCCACTGGTCTCCGCGGGGCGTCCTGTGTTAGCTCAAGTCGGCAGCGTGCCCTCTTCTGACTTGACCTCGGGTTGCCTTCGGGTGTTTACTTGGGATCTCGCGATAACCCGAGCCGGCAGCGAGACCTCCTTTGGATACTTTTGGCTGTGTCCACAAAGGTAGGCGGGGATAGGCGCAGTAATCGTCCCGAGGTCCGTGGGACTCAGTGGAGTGCGAGGGCGGGAAAAGTCAGGCTGCAGGAGAGAGAGCCACACGAGCAGCGTACATTTTCCCAGTCAAAGGGAGAGGGGAGATACAGAGGCAGAGAGCCCGGGTGCTCTCATCTCGCACTCACTCACTCACACACGCCTCCATTCCCGCCACGCCCCCTCGGACATGTGGATCTCTAAAGCTGATAGACCACATCTCTGAGACTTCCAAGTCTAAGGAGGTCTTAGATTCATTGGAGGTCATAGGCAGTGCTGTTGCATACCTAGCGGATGCGGCCGTGGAGACGGTGCGCACAACCGCCAAGTCGGTACCTTACTAAACTCTGCTCGGCGAGCCCTATGGGTTAAAATTTGGGACGGGGATGGCTCATCTAAGACCCGTCTGTGGCCTCCCTTTTGAGGGTTCCCTCCTTTTTGGAACTGGCCTAGACCAAGCCCTTGCTAGGTCGACCGAAAAGGGGAAGAAATTCCCTACTAAACTGAGGAGGGATAGGAAGAGGTTTTTTCGTGGCCCCCAGGCAAAGAACCGCTTCTCGGAGAAAAAGGTCTCCCCTAATAGATGTTGGGGGGGCTGGGAAGGACAAGCAGAAGTCGGGCATTCTCTTTTCCAGCCAGAAGTCGGGCATAAAGACCCCCAAATGACATTCCAGTGGGGGGAAGACTTTCCCACTTTGTCCCTCAGTGGGAAAGGGTCACTCAGAGCCCCCATATTCTACAGATCATAAAAGAGGGTTACAGATTAGAATTTGTTTCCCCTCCTCCCACCAAATTTCTCTTGATCCACCTTCCCAGGGATCTCGGCAAGGCAGCAGGATTCCTACAGAATATAGAACTGGCCAGGCGGGAGGTCATAGTGCCTGTTCCAGAGGGCCAGCAGGGTCAGGGGTTCTACTCTCACATATTTTGTGGTACCAAAGCCCTCGGGAAGATATCGCCTCATCATAAATCTAAGGCACCTCAATGTCTTCCTGCGGTACAAGAAGTTCCACATGGAGAGTGTTTCTCTCAGGAGACACCACCTCCAGGGACGTGTTCATGGTAACCTTGGATTTAAAGGACGCCTACCTTCACGTCCCTATATTTCAGAACCATCAGGTCTTCCTAAGATTTGCAATTGCCTCTCCAGAGGGAGTTCAGCATTGGCAGTTTGCAGCCCTCCCCTTCGGGCTGGCATCCAGTCCAAGGATTTTTTACGAAGATCCTGGCAGAAGTAGTGGCCTTCCTGTATCTCCAGGAAGTAGCGCTGATTCCCTATTTAGACGTAGTGGAGACCTTAGAATCCCTGGGATGGATCATCAGCAAGGAAAAATCCTCACGGATTCCGGCCCAGATGAAAATGTATCTGGGATTCCTGGTGGATACCGCCCAACAGAAGTTGGTTCTACCCCAGAGCAAGGTAGAGGGTATAACTTCAGTGGTCCTTTCTCTGTTAGAGGCAAAGACATCTCCATACAGAAGGATTATGAGGGTGCTGGGCCTGATGATGGCAGCTATCCCAGCAGTTCCTTGGGCACAGCTTCACTCCAGGACCCTCCAGCACTTCCTCCTTTCCACTTGGGAAAGGAAAAGAGTTTCTCTAGATGTAGAAGTGGCCATTCCGATCGAGGTAAAGGATTCTCTTCGCTGGTGGCTTCTCTCTGAGGCTTCAGGGGGGTCTCCTTTGGAGTCAGCTTCAGCCCCTCAGGATAAGACGCAAGTTCCAGGGGGTGGGGGGCCCACCTGGAGGATCTAACAGCCCAGGGATCCTGGGTCATGAGTCAGAGCAGGGCATCCTCCAATTTTCGAGAACTTTTGGCCATCGGGGAGGCATTAAAAGCTTTTGAAAGGAGGATCAAAGACCAGGAAGTTCAGGTCCTATCAGACAATGCCACGGCAGTGGCATTTGTCAATCGGGGGGGCACCAGATCTCCAACTCTACTGGCCCTATCTTTAGAGATCATGGGCTGGGCAGAGCATCGGTTTATCTCCATTTCTGCAGTTCACATAAAGGGATCCCTGAATGTAGAGGCAGACTATCTCAGTCGTCAGCCGATTCTTCAGGGAGAATGGGAGTTGAATCCAGAGGTATTCTCCCTGGTATGTCTGCAGTTTGGCGATCCAGAGATAGATCTGTTCGCCTGCAGAAAAAACAGAAGGGTAAAGAGATTATTTTCCCTTGCCCGAGAGGGGGCTCAGAGGGGATAGACGCCTTGGCCCAGGTTTGGGACTTCCAGTTGGCCTATGCCTTCCCCCCCCCCCCCCCGGGCTAATTCCGAGGGTTCTTCAAAAGCTGTTTCTCTCGGAAAGGCGCCCTGATTCTAATAGCCCCTTGGTGGCCCAAGAGAGCTTGGTTTCCAACCCTGCAGGGTTGGTCCATAGCCCTGCCTCTACACCTTCCTGTCCGGCGTGACCTTCTCCTTCAGGGTCCGGTTTGCCATCCAGACCCCAGCTTCTTCAGGCTGACGGCCTGGCTCTTGAAAGGCAGAGCCTGCGGGAGAAGGGCCTGTCGGACAGAGTAGTGGATTAGAGCTGCAACTAATGATTGATTTGTCTGTCGACTAATTTATTGATGATTTTTTCGATTAGTCAACGACTATCCGATTATTATTTTTTTTATGAATCTAGTGGGTTTTTTTTTTTTTTTTTGATTAGCTAATTAATCCTTTGGATAACCTTGAGGGTATTGTATTGCAGGGTATTGAGGGATGGCTGCTTCCATCCGACCTCTCCCCTCCACTGCACAGATCAGTACAGAGAGGGGAGAGGGAAACCGGCATTATGTCATGACGCTGGTTTGTTTACAAGTGATCGCTCCGTCGGAGCGATCACATTGTAAACGCCTGGGTGTAGAAAGATGGCCGCCGCTTCGGAGCTAGGCCGAGTCCGCGGCCTCTCCTAAGGCCGAGATCGTGGCATGTGCGCTCGGATCACGGATAGGTGACGATCCGTTGCACCCCTAGGGACGGTGGCACGGAGGGGGAGAAGAGAGGGGGACGGCGGCACGGAGGGGGAGAAGAGAGGGGGGGGCAGCGGTAGATACTAAGCACTGTCACCACTGTGATGCATCGACGCCCTGCACGCACGTCAACGTATTTTCTTAGTCGATTTAGTCTATTACGTCGACGCGTCATCGCAGCTCTATAGTGGATACTCTCCTTAGTAGAAAGCCGGTCACAAGGCGTATTTACGCTAAGTCCTGGGGGATTTTTTTCTCGCTGGTGTCAGGCGAGAGGGACTTCACAGCAAGAGATCCCAGCCATTCTGGAGTTTCTCCAGGATGGAGCAGAGCAGGGGTTGGCAACCAAGACACTTAAGGCACAGGTCACAGCCTTATCCTGTTTTTTTGGAGAGCCTCTTGGCACTAGACCCTCTGATCAAGAGGTTTCTTTTGGTCAGAGAGGTTGTCCCCTGTCCAGGTTCCCACCATGGGATCTTACCTTGGTGTTAGAGGAGTTAACAAGGTCCCCCTTTGAACCAATAGACCAGATCCCCCTCAGGATCCTAATCTTTAAGTTGGCCTTTCTGCTTGCTATTACATCAGCCAGGAGAATAGGCGATATTCAGGCTTTTTCAGTTAAGGAACCATACTTCCGTTTATTCGTGGACAGGGTTATACTTAGACAGGACCCCCTGTACCTCCCTAAGGTAGCATCCAGGTTCCATAGGACTCAAGAAGTAGTGCTACCTTCCTTTTGTAGTAATCTGCAAAATGAGAGGGAAGTTTCTTTTCACTGTCTGGACGTCAGACGTTGTTTGTTATTCTACTTGGAAAAAGTTAAGGAGTTTCGAAGGTCCAGCCATCTTTTAGTTAATTTTTCTGGCCAAAAGAAGAGCCAACAAGCCTCCAAAGCATCCATAGCTAGATGGATTAAGCATGCCATTGCTTTAGCCTATGAGCAGTCAGGTAATGCAGTTCCTAGGAACCTGAAAGCTCATTCCACGTGATCTCTGGTAACCTCTTGGGCAGAAAGGGCCGGAGCTTCGGTGGAGCAGATATGTAGAGCCGCTACATGGACAAGCCAGAACACCTTCCTGAAGCATTACAGGGTGGAGTTACTGTCCCCTCAGGATCTGGCATTTGGCAGGAAGGTCCTGCAAGCGGTTGTCCCGCCCTAAGCTAGGCCTGAGCTACTTGCCCCTCTCTCAGGGTGCCGTCCTGGAAGACGACTTGAGAAAATGACCAGTTACGCTTACCGGTAACTGTTTCTGGGAAGTCTTCCAGGACGGCTGGCCTACTTCCCACCCGTTCTCTTTAGGTATAATTTTTTTTTTTTGTTTTCAAAATGTTTTATTAAAGCGATAAATAGAAAACGGCTTCAGTGGAAGGGATCAAATGACATAAACATCATATGCAGTTGGATGACAAGATTATAACAAAATGGCGAACAGACCATAGGGTTCTACAGTGACATAGATCTTACATCCAATGAGAAATCGTAATAAAGGGAAAGCAAAAATATTCAATGTCCTGACCTTCATATTCATAACGTATAAGAATAGACAGCACAAAGAAAGAAATGAGAAGTCTAGAAAGAAAGCAAAGAGAGAAGAGAGAAAGAAAAAAAAAAAAAAAGTAGAATTCTTGTTATTAATTTTGTATTCCTTAGTTCTTCTTTTTCCAGATAGGCAAGAGAAAAGCAAAAAAAAAAATCCCCGGTGTGATAATTTTTGCAATCTAAATAGGAACCATGGGTTCCACTTTAGGTCATATATATGAGTCGTGTCCTGTAAAGTATGGAAAATCTTTTCAGTCAGCATTACTTGATCAATGCGTGAGAGAACCTGAGATAAAGGGATCGAAGAGGACTTCCAATGTAACGCTATAGTCCATAGCATAGAAACGGAGATGGAATGGACGAGCCTCACTAGAGGTTTAGGAGTGTCCTGTGGGGTTTGGAAGAGAATACAGTGGTGGTAAGTAAGGGACATCGCTCTACCAGCGAGTTTGTCTATCAATCTCAAAATCTCCTGCCAAACTGGCCTAATCCGGTCACATTCCCAACAAATTTGGACAAAAGTGCCTCGGTGATTGCAACCTCTAAAACAGTTGGGGGATGTATGAACATAAATCTTGTGCAAACGTACCGGAGTGTAGTACCATCTAGAAATTACTTTAACAGCTGTTTCCCTAATTGTTAAGGATCTGGTGCATTTACACATGTTGTCCCATCCCTCCTCCCAGTCCACTACACCGGTCCCTAGTGCAAGCTCCTGTTCCCATTGTGATCTATACTTCAGAGTCTGAACCGTTGTAAGTCCCTCTAGAGCTTTATAGATCAGGGAAATTGGGCCCTTTTGGCGTGGGAAGTTAAAACATAAATCCTCAAAGATGGTGAGTTGGACCTGGGACCGGAGTCTGTAATGGAGAGAAAGAAGTGACGGATTTGCAGGTATCTGAAAAGTTCCCTGTCGGGGAGTTGGTGCTGGGTCTGTAAAACTGCAAAAGGAATGAAATCAGAACCCGTCACGAAGTCCTGTAGCTGGGTAAGCTTGCATTGAACCCATACACTGAAAGACTCAGGATGTAGGTAGGCTGGGGGGAACCTAGGATCGCCCAGGTAAGAGGCGCCCACAGAGCTCTCCGAAGTGAGGTTGTATTTGTGCTTGTAGCGATGCCACAGTTGCAGGCTGTCCTAGGCCTCCACTTCTCATAGAGCTGTATAGGACTCCCCTGGCAAACCTGGGCGACCTATTATTCCAAATGAATCTGTTAAAATGGGACTGAAAGTTGAGGAGAAAAGATTTAGAAAGCCTAACCGGTAGGGATCGAAACAGATATAGCAGCCTGGGAAGGATGACCATTTTGAGAGCAGTGATCCTCCCCATAAAGGGGATATGTAAAGAGAGCCAGCTTTTAATAGTATTTTTAAGTTTTCTAATCAGTGGGGGATAATTAACCCCAGAGGTCACAAAAATTTCCGGGCAGCCCCACTCCCAGGTAGGGTATGTGGGAGGTGGCCCATGTAAAAGAGTAATTTTGTTTAATAAGGGCTAAATCAGTGGGATCAAAACCTATGGGAAGGGCTACCGATTTGGAAACATTAATGGCTAGACCAGAGACCTTCGCGAAACTTGACAGTGTCGAAAAAAGGTTGGGGAGTGAAACATGGGGATTAGTTATAAACATCAAAATGTCGTCTGCGTACATGCAAAATTTGTACATTTCGTCACCCTTAGTGTAACCTGTGATATCGGGATGTCTCAAAAGGGCAATCGCTAGGGGCTCCAGGGCTAAGGCGAAGAGCAAAGGGGAAAGGGGGCACCCTTGTCTAGTGCCTCTACCTATGGGGAAGAATTCGGAGCAACAGCCAGGTAGTTTTATGCGGGTCCTAGGGTTATCGTAAAGGGCTTTGAAACCTACTAGGAATTTCCCCTGAAATCCCATGCGTGGGAGGATTGTGTTGATGTGATCCCACGTAACACTGTCAAACGCCTTCTGTATGTCCAGGCTTAACAGGAGGAGCTTGTGGGAAAATAGGTTAGCATCTTGGATAACGTCTGTTGCCAGGCGGATGTTGTCTGTAATTAAGCGTTGTGGAATAAATCCAGATTGGAAGGGGGATATCAAGGAGGGGATAAACTTTGCTAATCTGTCAGCAAGAACTCTGCTAAATATTTTGATATCATTGTTCATAACCGAGATAGGCCTAAAATTTTGCGGCAAATTGTGATTCTTATTGGGTTTCGGGATTAGTGACATGTTGGCTAACAAAATTTCCTCTGGGAAGCTATGGCCAAGTAGGACTGAGTTAAAGAGGCATGCCATTCTAGGGGCTAGGACCATGGAGTATTTTTTGTAATAAAGGGCCGAAAAGCCATCGGGGCCTGGGGCGGAGCCTGTTTTCAGTGATTTGATGACCCCTAAGATTTCCGGAGTTGTGATAGGGGCGTTGAGTTCGTCCAGTTGTGAGGTGGAAAGGGTCGGGAAGGGGATGTCACGTAGCCATGTCAAGTCTTCAGGGGAGGGGAGAGTGTGGGGGGACTCTAAGAGTTTGGTATAAAATTGCTCGAAGATTTTGAGAACCTCCCTGGGATGAGAGGATACAAAACCGTCCTTATTAGACAACCTGTATAAATGAGGGGGGCGAATCGAGTTAGACAATCTTCTAGCAAACAAAGTTGATGCCGAGTTATTAAATAGTAAATTGGGGGCCTTGGTCCAACGGAGAGACTTCAACTTTGGATGACAAAAGGGAGTCCAGTTCTAGGCGCTTTTGTTCGATGGATTGCCTGGTGGAATCCAAGTGTAGCAGAGATGAGTTTTTATATAGATGGTCTAGTTCCCTAGTTAACTCCACAATTCTAAGTCTATTAGACTTGTTGCGGGCTGCGGAAATACTAATAATTTTTCCTCTGACGGCTTTATGCGCCGTCCAGAGAAGTGAGGGCTGAGTGTCTGGGCGGGCGTTAAGCGAAATAGTCCTCCAGAGACTGAGCTAGTTGGGAATCTACTGCTGGGTCAGAGAGAATGGATTCGTTCAATCTCCAGGAGTAGGGTGTGGGGGCAAGCCTAATAAACCCTGTAGTGAAAGATGTAACCTGATGGTCCGACCAAACACAGGGGTGGATGGAGGCCTCCAAAGAGTTGGCGAGTATGATGGGGGACGTGTATATGTAGTCTAATCTTGCATAACTGTTATGAGGATGGGAGAAAAAGGTGAATTCCTTGCAACCCACATTATGTGCCCTCCATGTGTCAGTGAGTTGAAGATCTTGTAAGCCACCAGTGAGATTTCGGGAAAGCTCTAGAAACAACCGTAGTTGACGAACGGTCTAGAGTGGCGTTAGCTACTGAGTTAAAATCACCACCTATGATCAAATGGGGGGAGTGGTATTGTGCTAATTTTTCAAAAAATGACCTAAAAAAGGCTGCTGAGCCGTCATTGGGTGCATAAACACTAGCAATAGTAAGTTCCCTGTTGTGGACAACCCCTTTCACAATCATATAACGACTTTCAGGATCCCTGAACAATTGTTTAACCTCCATCGGGAGGGAAGAGTGGAGGAGTATGGCGGCCCCTCTGGTCTTGGACGAGTGGAGCGAGTAAAAGGCTTGGGGGAAGTCTTTATGTAAAAATTTGGGATGGGAGGAGCGGGAGAAATGTTTCTTGGAGAAGGATTTTTGCTCCAAGCTGTTTATAAAAGGTAAAGGCTTTACGCCGCTTGGAAGGGGAGTTAAATCCTTTAACGTTGTGTGAAATACAAGTTATCGCCATGGCGAATGAGGTAATGCGTAGGCAGTTGGGGGATCAGAATTGATGGGGGAAGGGAGGAAGGGGGATCACAAATGAGCACTCGTCCACCAGGTCCAAGAACGTCAGGGGAGTCCCCACTTCATCCTCCATAGCCCGCATGAGTAGGGAGCTATGCAGCGAAACTGAGGGCATGTTCAGATCACAGAACCGGAATATAAAAAGAACATATGCTGTAGAAGAATCATAGGATTTGAAAAATGATTGACCAAAATAAGAAAGAACCAAAAAACATAGAAAAAAGTAACCTCTGTTAAAGGCTGGGATTGTTTTTTCAAAGACTTGGGGAACAACATTAATAACAGGTATATGGTAGCCTGTGGGAGAGAGTTCCCACGGCAAAGAGAAAATCATACATCGAGACGACCAGGTCTCGCACCCAGTAGGGTTGCGCAATGGGGGGGAGCACCCCCCAGAGAAGCAACCAACCACTAGGAAGGGGAGCCATGACATAGCTCCTAGGGACATGTATAGTGCCAGAGGAGTAGGCAGACAACAGTAGGGGAAGTATGCTTTTCCTCTCCATCTCCTCTCCCCCCCCCCCCCCAAAAAAAAAGGGGGGAAGAGGAAGAGAGGAAAAAGTATCTCTTGAAAAAACGGAGAATAAACACACAGCGTAGATGTCCTCTGGGAGTCAGTATTAAACGCATATAGAACCTCAAGATGGGCCGGAGAAGGTACCCTTAACGAGGGCTACCTTCTATACGTTCTCCAACATCATACCGGATCCTCTGTCTGTCTCTCCTTTGTAGGGGGTGTTTGCCATATAGGTGCAGCTCTGGGAGTGGAGGGTAGCCTGCGAATCGCGGAAGCATCCAATAAACCCAGTTTTACCAGGATCTCTTGACCCTCCAGGATGGTGGTGGCGGAGTATGTTGTGCTGTTATGAGGGATCACCAGGCGAAACGGGAATCCCCACCGGTATCTGATACGGGCAGATTACAGGACAGTGGTAATCTCCTTCAGGTTCCTCCTCCTCTCCAAAGTCGCCGGGGAGATATCAGGGAAAATCTGTATAAAGTGGTCATCAAGGGTTATTCTCTGCTTGTTGCGGGCAGCTCTCAATATTTCTTCCTTGACGAGAGTCTTTCATACAAAGGATGACATCTCTAGGGGGTTTGTCATCCGGGGGTTTGGGGCGAAGAGCCCTGTGAATACGATCACATTTGAACATGTTGGAGTCATGGTCAGGGAGCAGGGATTTAAACAATCTAATCACCACAGGTATGAGCTCAGACTCAGGAATTCCGCGGAGGCGCAGATTATTGCGCCTGTTTCTGTTGTCAAGGTCTTCGATCTGAGACTGCAGCAACTTGACCGAAGAGGATAGTGCTTCATGTTCTCTGCTAAGGTTCGTTATGAGCAATCGCCAACTCATCATGCTTAGTCTCTAACCTCTCCGTTCTGGTTCCCAGGGCAGAGATTTCTTGTGATAAGGCATGTGAAGTTTTGTGAAGTTCCGATTGGAATTTAGATGCCAATCTGTTATACATGGTTTCCAAACTTTCCTCTAGATCAGCTTTAGAGAGGGAGCCAGGGCACTCACCATTAGATGAAGGGGCAAGTGAGGATGGACACAGCGAACGTGGAGAGGTGGCGGGACCCAGGTAGAGGCCCCCCCTGACTGCGCCATCTTGCGCCATGCCGGACTGTTCCTGAGAGCGAAGAAGATACTGTGTGAGGGTCTTTTGAGCGGTGCCCCGTGCTTTTTTTTTTTTTTTTTCTTCGCCGGCATGCACCAAGGTTCTGCGGGTTGAGGGGTGATAAATAGAAAAAAAAGTGAATCGCGGTGTTAACCGCCCTCGGGGATAGGCAGAAGTCCCAGACTGAGCAGAGTTAAGAATTCAAACGTCCATCTTGCTCCGAGCCGTGTATGCGGCTTCTTTGGAAGGGGGTGAGCTGAAGTAAATGTGGAAAGATAACTGCAAGTTTACTATCTATGAAACTGCTGGGATATGTGGTCCCACAGAAAGAACCCGAACTTTAAGTGACCCAGGTCTTGCAGGGCAAGGAGGAAGGGGATACTCTCCAGGATATATACTCCTGCTGGGTCTGTGGTAGTGGGAGCTGTGAGGAGTTGGGAGTAGCAGGGTGTAGCAAGATGGCCACCAGGATCCAACACAGGCCGGAGCCAGGGACTTGCCTGGAGAGGGCTGCCAGGGACCTCCGCTGCCTGATGCAGTGGGATAAAGGGATCAGTCCACATAAAACCCCCAGAGGTGGCCCAGTAGAATGTCCTCTTGATGTTGTGGGGAGGTGGAGGGGAGCAGGCAGGGGAGAGTTCCGACAGCCCCACAGGAGACTCGCCAGGCTGGATGGATGCAGAGCAGGGGATCCCAGGAGACTCCTGTGTGCAGAGGTGCAGCGGGAGCAGCGATTCGGCAGCCGAGTACGCCCCCTCCGGGATGTCCGGGTCCGCCGCCGGAGCGGCCTTCGGGTGGCTCCGCAGGGAAGGCCGGGGATTACGGAGGCCTAGTAGGCCGCAAGATGGCGCCCGGCGAGGCGGCAAACAGAGGCCGAAACGGGCCGAATCCTGCGATCCTCAGACCGCAGATGGCTGTCAAACCCAGATAGTTCTGTGGAGGAGCACCCGAGGAGCAGGGTGATAAAAGTTGTAGGCAACCAGGGCGCTCTGGAGCGGAGGATGGCACCAGATTGTCAGAGGCCCAGCGGAGCTCTGTAGAGAAGCGTCCTTCCTTGGTTCTGGCCGGCCACGCCCCCTCTTTAGGTATAATTTAAGGTAGAGTGTGGTGGTGTGGTTTTCTTCACTCTCGTGCACTGGTGTGGGTCAATACTTTGTCACAACTGAGGAGCACGGAGAGGGGTGGGGGCTTTTAACCTCTTTGATTGTGTTTCCTGTCAGGTGGACCAGTTATCTCTCAGGGTGCCATCCTGGAAGACTTCCCAGAAACAGTTACCGGTAAGTGTAACTGGTCATTATTCCAGGAATGCCACCTGACTACTCCAGAAGTCCTAAACACACCTCTTTGAAGTCTATGGAGATTGACTTTGAGATTCTTTACCCCCTTTGGACTTTAGTGGACTCTTTGTCATTGTTACAGGATTTTCACTTTCATTATACTTACACTTGTTCACAGGTGTTTTGAACCGCTGCACTTGTTTGTTTTTTGTGCTAGCAGCTTGGCTGTGTTTTCCACAGGAATATTTACGTTGTCGCCTGTTTGCGAATCCACTATTTACTATTTTTACGTTGGCGTGGTGTATTACTTTTGTATTAGTTTGATAGTGTTTTGAGATTTTCCTGCCATTTAAAAACAAGTGTGTTTTTTTTTTTTTTTTTTCTCCATTCGCTTCTCAGGACAGCACCTTGGGGAGAGCATAACTCCACCTCTTCACATGAAACACTACGTGACAACTCCCCTCTGAGTTCAGCTGCTTCCACACCATGATATCAGTTTTAGATTTTCCTCTGCCATGGCGGAAGCACTCCTGGGGAACCAGAGGGGCTGTGCTCTCTCCAAGGAGAGGCTTTTGGCAGTATCTTTTTCAGTTTGGATCATCAGACCAGCCCAGCTTGCCCCAGCCTGCAAGAGGGGAGTTGCTCTGGTGCTTGCTTTCTCCGCCGGCTCACAGGGGTAAGGGTCTACCGAATTTTGCATGCTCCTTGCTCTCGGGGCCTGCGGGTATGCACAGATTGGGCGAGAATGTTGGCTCTGAGTCCTGGATGGCGTGCGTCAGGTTTGGGGTTTGGGAACATCCTGTGGGGCGTAGCAGCGAGTGGCTCCGGCTGCTGGAACACAGGAGGAAGGGACAGATCTGGCTGGGGATTCCTTCTGCCCCTCGAGCGTTGGGATGCCAGAAGGAGTTTTGTTTTTAAAAAGGACAGTTGGCTGCTGCGGCACTCGTGATGGAGGAGGCAGTCTCCAGCAGCTGTGGCGGATGCAGACACCCAGAATCCTGGCCAGGACCACGTGGGAGGTGCCCCTTTTCCCTCCTTCACTGAGGTTTATTTGTGACTTAACATGCAGCAGTCTGCTGTAAGAGTACATCCTACTTGGCAGCTCAGCATGGATGGGAGACTTTGGGGCACTTTTTTTGGTTGCTTTGGTGTCTGTCTCTGTTCCTTGTTTTGGTGTAGATCTTGCCCTAATAGGGGGTCTGGATTTATCTGTTCTCTAGAAGGCCACTACTAAAATGGAACTACGGGAAGAAAATGCTCTGCATGCAAGAAATTAGTCCCTTACTGGGTTCTAGGTCAAGCCGCTCTGCAGTTCTTGTATTGTGGGACTACTAAGGAAGGAGTCCGCACAAGCGTGTAAAGAACTCTTTTTCCTCAGTGAGAAAAGAATTGGCAGAGACTCTAGGGACAGTACATTCCCTCATAAAGAAGCAGGGCCAGAGTTCCAGCCAACAGAGCTCCCAGTCCAATCTTCTTCCTACCACTTCTAGATCGAATTTAAAGTGAGATGTTGCTTGTTGGATGAAGAGGGGTCCCCCCCCCCCCCTTTAACAATCTACTAGGAGGAAACGAGAGTGTCCAGATAGAAACTGATGCTAAAAGTGGTGGATGACTTACTGAAAGTAGTCGAAACCATCCTGGAAATCCAAGAAGCCCAACTATTAACATGACAAGATGTACCAGGGGCTACACAATTGGCTGACACAATTGGGAAGGAGTGGCAGGCTCTAGAAAGGGATATAGATACTATATTTTTTATATATACATTTTTCCTAGGACCCTTAAAAGGTTTCCTTTTTGAGGATGAGGCATTAATTTGGAATAAAATACAAATTTATTCCACCTTTTCCCAGGTGTCAAAACGGACTGATCCTGCATTTGAGGACATGGACGTACGTAAAGATGCCATGGACAAAGGGGCAAGGGAAAGCTTGGAATTTGTCCTTGTCTAACTTAAAGCCGGCAATGGCCTCTACAGTAGTGGCCAGAAACATGGCATACTGGCTGGAACAACTTAAAGGCCATGTGGTAGCAGGCACCTCTATGAAAGATTTGCTAGATTTCTTCCCTACCCTTTTTAAGAGCGGTCAAGTACATGGCGAAAGCCTTGGCAGAATCCATCAGGATGTTGGCCAGATATTCAGCTAGGAAGGCTCTGGCTTAAAACCTGGTATTGGGATTTGGCATCAAAAGTAAAGTGTGCAATTCCCTTCACAGGAGATCTGATGAGTGGTGCAGCAAAGGAAGAATTTTCAGCAAGCCCATAAAGCAAAGGATCAGGACCATTCTGCATTGACTCTTTTGCATTGATTGGACAACAATTTAAAATACTTGGATATCCATGTGACATATGTATTAAACCTACTGCAGTGGAAAAAAAATGTATACAAATCTCTGCGCTGGTCTGAAAAAGATGGGACAGCTGCTATTTGAGGCCAGGAAGGTGAGTTATTAATACAGTTTCAGAACCTACCGTGGTTCGAGGCATTTTTATGGGGTTTAAAAAATGTCTTGGTAGCGGAAATGCATACCAACGGGGATGTAGCATTTCTGGAGAGATACATTTCTGAAAAAAATGATCTCCAGATTACTTAGATGGAATGTGTGGGGGGTTTTATTTTATTAAAGGTGATGACCTAACAGACTAGCTTGCTTGTTTAGCTCCCCACACATTTTTTGTTCCAATATATTTATACATTTTTCACAAACTATACACAAACTAATAGTCATCCTGAATACATGTGGATAGCTGAGATGTTGATTAATTGTATAATTACTAGCTTATAACAAACGCATTTGGATGCATACCAATTTAATAGAAAATTCTTTAAGAAGTGAGTGGAACTGGGATAGTAGACGGAGGGAATAATTTTTAAATAATGCCAGCTCTCCAAAACCGTATAAGTAAGCCAAGGCCAAGAAGACTGTATTTCTATATCTTTGAAACAGAACCACAAGGCAGCTTTAGGATTCAATGGGGAAGAGCCAATTTCCAATTGAACCCATTGTTTATTGTTGGGGTGATAGAACCAATCTAGAATACGCTAGAATATAGCTGCTTTATAATATTCAAAATCTGGCAAAGCGGCTCCTCTGTGTGATTTTTTTTTTTTTTTTTTTGGATCGGCACAGTGTTTTCCAGTTAATTCTATGTTTGATATTTTTCCAAACCAACTGAGATGGCAAACTGTTCACTTCATCCCTGGTGTTCTATCTGTTTGTCGTGGCTGTTTCCTCCCACTTCTGAATTCATTTCCTTCTTTAAGGGTGGACTGTTCATGGTTTTCGGCAATCAGACCCATTTGAACTCTCCTTTATTCTACAGTGATCCACATAGATCACTGGTTCCGGCCTTTGGAATGTGCACCTCTTTTTGCATTTAGCACTTTAGATTCATCACGAATATAAGATTCACATGCTTTGTATGACACATTGTATTTTTATGTTTCATTATCGCTTTTGTAGCCTTACACGGTGTTCCATATAATAGGTATAGTAGGGAACTCAAGAGTAGGAACCACAGATAAAAAAAAAAAAAAACTGTATCTGGGGGAAGTAGAAGATTATAAGAAAACACAGCTTGTTTTTAAATGGCAGGAAAATCTCAACCCTTCCAAAGTAATACTGGGAGTATGCTATAGGCCAGAAGGCGGGGGAAGGCGGGCCTCCTATCCGTTTGGAATGGTGACAAAGATGGGAAATGTCATTATAATGGGGGATTTTAATTATCCAGACAGACTGGGCCGAATCAACTGCACATTCATCTAAGGCTTGCCATTTCCTAAATGTCTTGCAGGACAATTTCATGGATCAGATGGTAGATGCAACAAACAATGGGTTACTAGAACTACTAATTACCATCAATACAGACCTGATCACAGGTGTGGAAATACGGGGCAACCTAGGAATTGGTGACCACAGGTCAGTTCGTTTCAATATAAATCACACAAATGGGAAACGTAAAGGGAATACAAAGACAGTGAATTTAAAAAGGGCCAACTTCAATAAAGTATACTCCCTGTTGGAAATTAAATGGGATAAAATCATAGGAACAAAACACGGATGAAAATTGGTGTGCCTTTTAAGAGCATATTAACCACTTTCAGACCGGACCATTTTGCTGGTAAATGACCAGAGGTCTTTTTACACTTTGGCACTGCGCTGCTTTAACTGGTAATTGCGCGGTCATGCAATGTTGTACCCAAACAAAATTTGCGTCCTTTTCTTCCCACAAATAGAGCTTTCTTTTGATGGTATTTGATTGCCTCTGCGATTTTTATTTTTTGCGATATAAATGGAAAAAGACCGCAAATTTTGAAAAAAATGATATTTTCTACTTTTTGTTATTAGAAAAATCCAATAAACTCAATTTTAGTCATACATTTAGGCCAAAATGTATTCAGCCACATGTCTTTGGTAAAAAAAAGTCAATAACTGTATGTATATTGGTTTGCGCAAAAGTTGTCGCATCTACAAACTAAGGTACGTTTTCTGGAATTTATGCAGCTTTTAGTTTATGACTGCCTATCTCATTTCTTGAGGTGCTAAAATGGCAGGGCAGTACAAAACCCCCCCAAATGACCCCATTTTGGAAAGTAGACCCCCCTAAGGAAATTGATAAGTGGCATGTTGAGCCCATTGAATATTTTATTTTTTTGCCTCAAGCGATTGAATAATGACAAAAAAAAAAAATTATTTTTTTTTTTTTTACACAAAGTTGTCACTAAATGATATATTGCTCACACATGCTATGGGCATATGTGAAATGACACCCCAAAATAAATTCTGCTGCTTCTCCTGAGTACGGGGATACCACACGTGTGGGATTTTTTGGGAGCCTAGCCGCGTACGGGGCCCCGAAAGCCAAGAACCGCCTTCAGGTTTTCTAAGGGCGTAAATATTTGACTTCACTCCTCACTACCTATTACAGTTTTGAAGGCCATAAAATGCCAAGATGGCACAAAACCCCCACAAATGACCCCATTTTAGAAAGTAGACACCCCAAGCTATTTGCTGAGAGGCATGTTGAGTCCATGGAATATTTTATATTTTGCCACAAGTTGCGGGAAAATTACAAACTTTTTTTATTTATTTTTTTCACAAAGTTGTCACTAAATGATATATTGCTCACGCATGCCATGGGCATATGTGAAATGACACCCCAAAATTCTGCTGCTTCTCCTGAGTACGGGGATACCACATATGTGGGACTTTTTGGGAGCCTAGCCGCGTACGGGGCCCCGAAAACCAAGCACCGCCTTCAGGCTTTCTAAGGGCGTTACAGTTTTGAAGGCCATAAAATGCCAAGATGGCACAAACCCCCCCCCCAAATGACCCCATTTTGGAAAGTAGACACCCCTAAATTTAGGGGTACACTAGTGAGACTAGGTAATAAATGGCGGGTGCCCTGAAACTATAAAAAAATAACTAACCAACCAGCGTCACCTGTAACCGTTATATGGTGATCACTGGTGAAAGGGTTAACTAGGGGGCAATCAGGGGGCTTTATGCGGTAGTATATGGGGGTCCCTGGCGCTATAAAAAGCTGCGGCGAACCTAAATACCTACCTACCTGCCTAACTAGCGTCACCTGTGACACTAATACAGCGATCAGAAAAACGATCGCTTATTAGGCTGGGTTCACACTGGAGCGATGCAGGAACGCCACGAATCCGCGGCGGGTTCCCGCATCGCATGCCTCCCGGCGGCAGTTCACACTGCCCTATGCGAACTGCTGGGAGTGTCAGTGAAATGTTAATGACACCCCCAGATCAGTTTGCATATCGCAGTGCGATCTGCAAACTCGGATCGCATGGTGTGAACACCCATGCGATCCGATTCTGCTGCGGACCAAAAAAAGGGTCCCGTGCAAGTTTGCGGCGGGTGCGACACGAATTCAGCCATACTATCTGTATGGCTGAACTCGAATCGCACAGAGATCGGATGTGATTTGCACTGCAGTGCGGTGCGAATCACATCCGTTCTCAAACCGCTGCAATGTGAACCCAGCCTTAGTGACACTGGCGACGGGGGGTGATCACGGGGTTAAACCTTTATTGGGGGGGTTAGGGGGTACCTTAGAACTAAAGGGGCTAACCCTAACTGCCCTAACAGTTATTACAGTCACAAATGACACCCGCCGGGTGATCAGGGGGTTAAACCTTTATTAGGTAATAAATGGCGGGTGCCCTGAAACTATAAAAAAATAACTAACCAACCAGCGTCACCTGTAACAGTTATATGGTGATCACTGGTGAAAGGGTTAACTAGGGGGCAATCAGGGGTAGTAGTATATGGGGGTCCCTGGCGCTATAAAAAGTTGCGGCGAACCTAAATACCTACCTGCCTAACTAGCGTCACCTGTGACACTAATACAGCGATCAGAAAAATGATCGCTTATTAGGCTGGGTTCACACTGGAGCGATGCGGGAACGGCACGAATCCGCGGCGGGTTCCCGCATCGCATGCCTCCCGGCGGCAGTTCACACTGCCCTATGCGAACTGCTGGGAGTGTCAGTAAAATGTTAATGACACCCCCAGATCAGTTCGCATATCGCAGTGCGATCTGCAAACTCGGATCGCATGGTGTGAACACCCATGCGATCCGATTCTGCTGCGGACCAAAAAAAGGGTCCCGTGCGAATTTGCGGCGGGTGCGGCGTGAATTCAGCCATACTATCTGTATGGCTGAACTCGAATCGCACAGAGATCGGATGTGATTTGCACTGCAGTGCGGTGCGAATCACATCCGTTCTCATAAACCGCTGCAATGTGAACCCAACCTTAGTGACACTGGCGACGGGGGGTGATCACGGGGTTAAACCTTTATTGGGGGGGGTTAGGGGGGCACATTAGAACTAAAGGGGCTAACCCTAACTGCCCTAACAGTTACAGTCACAAATGACACCAATGCAAAAAAAAAAAAAAAATGCATTGGTGTCACTGTGACTGGGGGGGCAGGGATAATTGGGGGGGTAATCGGGGGGTAAAGGGGGGGTGTGAGTGTGCCTGGCATGTTCTACTGTGTGTGGTGTGTTGGTGCAACTCACCGATGCTCTCTCCTCGGTGCCGGAACGAAAAATACCGACACGGAGGAGAGAATACATCACTTCCTCTCCTGTGTTTACATTACAGGAGAGGAAGTGATGTCACGAAGGATTTCCATTCGTCGGGAGCGATCGCGAGGGGGTGGCCATGAATGAATGGCCGTCCCCTCGTCCGGGATCGCTCCCAAACGAATGCCGACCACCGCAGGCACCGGGGGGGCCCGATCGGGCCCCCCACCCACGGGAAGGCAGGGACTTGTATATATACGCCCTTATGCCTGCCCGTGCCATTCTGCCGACGTATATCGTCGTGTGGCGGTCGGCAAGTGGTTAAAGAGTACTGGCCAGTGTATCCCAATGGGTAATACATTTAAGGGCTAAAAAAAATAAAAAATCCTGGGTGGCTAAACTCCAATGTAAAAATGCATATAAAGGCAAAGGAGAAGGCCTTCAAAAAATACAAGGCTGTGCACAACTTGTTGTACAACAAATGCAATAAGAAATGGGTGGGTGCAATCAGGACGGCTGAGATGGAACACAAAAAGCAAAGGAGAGTTAAAGAATCTCTTGGTATATTATTATTTTTTTTTTTTTTCCCCTTAGTACATAAATGGTAAGAGGGAGGCCAGATCATATTGGGCCCCATAAAGAATATTGAAGGGAATCTGGTTACAAAGGATGGAGAGATGGCGAAGGTACTGAATTTATTCTTAGTTTATCCTCATGGCTAACCGAATGGAATTAGAATAGACTTGAAAAAGTAACATAAATAAGTCTCTGGGACCAGATGGTTTTACACCTGAGGATCCTTAAGGAACTCAATCGGGTAATTGCTAGACTTTTTGTAAAAAAACAAAAAAAATATAACAAAAAAAACAAACAAAAAACAGTCCACTGATTGGTATGGTACCAGCTGATTGGAGAAAAGACAATGTATAACGAAAATTTAAAAAAGGACCAAGATGAATCCCTGGGAACTACAGACCAGTTGGAATAACCTCAATAGTATGCAAGCTCTTGGAGGGCATAAGGGACTATATACAAGATTTTAGCAATAAAAAAAGGTATCCTTTGGCAATAACTCATGAACCCATGCCGATTACTGCTAACTAATCTATTAACCTTCTATGAGAAGGGGAGCTGCCATCTAGATGAAGACCTGTAGATGTGGTGTATCTGGATTTTGCAAAGGCATTCAAAACATTTCCATATAAACCTTTACTGTACAAACTAAGGTCTGTCGGCATGGACCAAAGGGTGAGCACTTGGATTGAGTAGGAGTACTCGGAATGGTCCGGTGGGGTCCCCTAGGGTTCTGTCCTAGGACCAATCCTATTTAATTCATAAATGATCTAGAGGATGAGATAAATGGCTTAATCTCTGTATTTGAGAATACTAAGTTAATCAGGGCAATAGCTTCTCCGTAGGATATGGAAACCTTGCGAGAGGATTTAAACAAAAATGAAGTGGGCACCCGCATGGCAAATTAGGTTTAGTGTAGAAAAATTGTAAATGATGCATTTAGGTGCCAAAGCAATCTACTACTTACCCAGAACCTCTGGGGCTCCTAGTAGTTGACAGGCTCGGCAATGGCATGCAATGCCAAGCTGCTGCAATCAAAGCAAACAATATTGGCATGCATTAAAAAGGGGCTTGGCGGGGGCGTGGCCTGGCTGAGCATGGGGTAAGACCTGCACATTAGGAGCTCCACAATAAATCCTTCATTACAGTAATCCTCCACTCTAACAACCCCCCCCAGTCGAGCGGGCAGCCTGTCTGGGACCCCTCCGCACACCCCACGCATCCTTTGGCCCTCCAGTGATCCGATCGGAGCGGCGTTCTCCCGCGCGGCGGCGGAGCTCAGGCGAGTCCCCGGCTTCGGCCTACACACGGAGGCCGCGGCCATCTTGGCACACCCATCCCTGGGACCAGCGCGGAGCCCTGAGCAGACTGTTATCCTGCCGTCCTGACTAGCCCCTCAGCATTGCTGACCATCCGCCCCCAGATTGGAGGGGTGGCCCTGTTAAACGGGCTCTACACAGCGGCAGCAGCCAGGCGAGATCCCGGCTTCGGCCTACCCACGGAGGCCGCGGCCATCTTGGAACACCCTTTCTCTGCACCAACACAGGGCCCTGTGCAGACCGACGTCCCTGTTGCTTGCCTGGACACCCTACGTTACTGGCCATCTGACCCCAGAGTAGAGAGGTGACCCTGTGGACCTAATTCTCCACTCAGGCAGGGCCACGGCCTTGGCCTGCACACAGAGGCCCGCCGCCATCTTGGTACACCCGACCCTCAGGCAGGCTCTGAGCCTTGTCTGTTACCCTCTCTCCATCCTCCCTGGCCTGCTTTGCCGTGCCCACACCATTGACGAACCTGATATCATGTCCCCCCCCGAAGAGCCTAAAATCATCCGCAGCAAAGCTTGCGCAGTACCGCCGGACCGAAGGAGAGGAGCCGGAGGAGGATGGTGGTGCCGAGAGGACCGGAGGGGGGCGAGGGCAGGGAGACAAGGCTAAACTACTGGAAGCGATCACACTCTGCAGGACATCCCTCACCGCCCAGATTGAGGGGGTTAAAATGGACGTGTCTCTGATTAGACAAGATTTTCAGAAAATACGCGATCGGGTCACAGAGACGGAAACCCGCATCAGCACAATTGAAGATGTCCTCCCGCCATTGCAGGCCGGATCTGATCACATGCAGCGACAGATTAACCAGTTGCTCGCCAAGCAAGACGACATGGAAAATCGTCTGAGGAGGTATAATCTCCGCTTCATCGGTCTCCCGGAGGGAGCGGAAGGCAAAGACCCAACATTGTTCCTGGAACAGCTGCTGTTAGCCACCTATGGTCGCGAGGCCTTCTCCCCTGTGCTGGTGGTGGAAAGGGCGCATAGGATGCCCGCTAAGCCCCCTCCTCAGGGGGCGCCCCCCGCACACTTATTGCAAAGCTTTTAAACTACAAGGATCGAGATGCCGCGTTGAGACTTGCGAGAGAGAGAGGTAACATCCCAGTGGGAAACGTAAAGGTGGCAATATTTCCTGACTTCTCAGCCGAAATACAGAAGCGACGTCAGAGCTTCATGGAAGCCAAACGCAGGCTACGCGACCGTCACCTGAAGTATTCCATGCTCTTCCCTGCACGCCTGAGAGTGGAACATGATGGCCGAGTGTCGTTCTTTGAGGACCCTCGTGAAGTCATCTCGTGGCTGGAACGTGGGCCTGCGCACGACGGGAGAGACCGACGACACATTCAGTGAATGGAATGGTGAGATCGCCTTGTTTTATGTTTCCGCCGGCACTCGGCCCTCCTAATTACCCTGGCCGCATTTCCAAATTGTTTCCCTTTTTTCTTTTGGATGTTTAGAGTGGACTTGCTATATTTCATTGCTCCCCTCATGGGAGTCTTTTTTTTTTTTTTTTTTCTATACCCCTGATCGTATCCGCCGCACGGAGCTTCGGAGTTGTGTTGGTCTTACAAGCCGCATGCATAGTGCAGCGAATTTATGCCCCACTAGCCGCTGGGAACCATGACTTTGTGGATGAGCGTTGGATCTGGGCTTTACTGCCTGTTTTTTATACCAACCTGCAGGGGCACGCAACTTGGCCCCATTTTCATCCTCCTTTGCGGTGGTGGGCCCGGGTACACTGTTTGATCCAGCAACTAAAACTGTTCCTCATCTTCGTTCTAGATGTGCAGTTATTGTTTTTCCCAGCTGACAGTTCGGAGTTGTTAAGGGATAATGCCTACACAAGTTGGGGTGGGTGTAAGGCGGGGAGGGGGGTGAGGGTTGTTCAACAGTTGATTTTGCAATGTTTGAATGTGCATATGGTGCCTCAGGAAATGCCTATGGGAAAATGTTCAGGTGCTGTGGGGGTACTTGATGTGGTGCAGCATGTGCCTCGGCCCTACTATATAATATAATTCCCATTAGCCCATAAGATGCAGCGAGGTTCAGACTCACTGAACCCTGGAGTTCACCGCCACCGAAGTTATGGAAGGACAGTTAATTTACAACTGTCGGGGGATGAGGCCCGCACATGTGGGGGTAGGTGTAGGGTGGGGAGGGGAACGTTATATTATTTTCTCAATGTCTCAGTGCACATGTATTATCGCAGAAGGGGACCACGACAATAGGTATGTCTAACTCGATGGGTATCACATGTATGGTACGATCTATGCCAGTGTCTGATGTTACTCAAGTTCTGGATACTCCATGCGGCTTTACTAGATGATCCGTGGTGTTATCTTTCACAAGACATGCTATGACAACTATAAAATTCCTGACATGGAATGTGAGGGGCCTGCGTGAGAAGGTTAAACGCTCGGCAGCCCTCTCATTCCTAAAGCAGCAGAGGGCGGATGTGGTGGCATTGGTGGAGACCCATATAGAAGGGAGGCTGCAGATGGCCCTCCGACGCCCGTGGGTGGGGTGGGCATACCATTCCACGCACACTACCCACGCCAGAGGTGTCTCAATATTAATTGCTAAATCTGTGCACTTTCAGCTATGTGAAGTAATTACTGACCCTCAGGGCCGATATGTATTTCTTCATGCCAAATTATATGGCGAGCAATTTCTCCTCATGGCCTTTTACATACCTCCGCCATTCAGTATGACTGTGATCATAGAGGGACTCGCCCTTATGACCCGACATCCCACAATACCAGTGATCTGGATGGGAGACTTCAATACCACCCTGCGGCCGGCATTAGATAGACTCCAGACTACACAGGGGACGGACACGGCTAACAGGGAGACAAAATTTTCAAAACTGATCTCCACTGTCCACTTAATAGACACTTGGCGCTACAAATTTCCCCTCGCAAAAGCCTATTCCTGCTTCTCACCTTCCCACAACTCCATGTCCCGCATTGACTTTATTCTTGTATCGAGCACCCTAACGCCACGAATATTAGAAACAGCCTTTTGCCCAAGACTACTATCTGACCACAGCCCATACTGGACCTCACTGAGCATCCCCGTGGGTAAACCCCATAAGCCCTGGCGCCTAAACCCATTTTGGTTGTCCCTGTTACCGGATGATGACGAGCTCCCGAACCTATGGAAACAATACTTTGCGGACAACGACCAAACTGCCTCTATTGCGGCAATTTGGGACTCATTCAAACTATACGCGCGTGCGACCCTTACCTCCCACATAAATGTAATTAAGACGAAATCCACAGATATCTTTGACAGGGCGCTAGCAGAACTAAGCTCCACGGAACGGGAGTATGCCATTAATCCTACCCCAGAGATAGCAGCTCGGCTCAAGCTGCAATCCAGAGTGGCAACTCAACTTCAGTTTACAAAGGCCAGATAAAAACTGTTTTTCACGAAGCAGAAATTCTTTGAGCATGGAGAAAAGGCAGGCAAGCTGTTGGCTTACCTGGTACCTAGTGAGGATAGACCCCCAGTGGTCATCACGCTACATGGACCAGAGGGCCATCAGATAACAGATCCTCAAAGAGTAACTGCTAGATTTAGAGACTTCTTTGCAGATTTATACAAGACCAAGACTACAGACCCAACGGACCAGAGAACGGCCTTCTTACGTAGCATTACCCTCCAACTGACAACAGACCAGCTTGACCTTCTTGAGGCACCCCTCACTACAGATGAAATAGCCACAGCTATAGCCAGTTTTGCCAGATCCAAATCCCCTGGTTCAGACGGTCTCCCAATCGAGTTTTATTCTCAATACAGTGAACTTCTTACCCCGAAACTGCTCAAGCTATACAACCACCTGTTTGAAACCTTTTCCTTACCACCATCCATGAGAGAGGCAGTAATAGTACTCATTCCCAAACCAGGGAAAGACCCGGGATATCCGGAATCATATCGTCCAATCTCCCTACTCCAGGTAGACATAAAAGTTCTCGCCAAGGTACTATCCCTGAGATTGAACAAAGTTATCCTTTCTTTAATACATGTCGACCAGGCGGGATTTATGCCGGGTCGCAACACATCCTTTAACCTACGCAAATTGTTCATCAACTTACAGGCTACACACATGGAGGCAGGATCCAGGGTGGTGGTGACTTTAGACACGGCGAAAGCCTTTGACTCGGTGGAATGGGAGTACTTATGGAGATGTCTGGAGGGGTATGGCTTCGGCCCTAAATTCATCAAATGGGTACAACTGATGTATCAGTCGCCCACAGCCAGGGTAATGGCGAACGGATGGCCCTCCGAGCAGTTTGACCTCACCAGGGGCACAAGGCAGGGCTGCCCTCTCGCCGTTGTTATACGCCCTGGCTGCTGAGCCGCTAGCCATATCCATCCGGAATAATCCAGAAATCAAGGGACTATGCTCAGGTAACCGGATTGAAAAAATTAGTATGTACGCGGATGACACCCTTTTATACCTGGTAGATCTGGGTTCCTCTTTGCGGGTGGCACTACATACAATCGAACAATTTGGGACCTTCTCTGGTTTAAAAATTAATTGGGAAAAATCGCAAATATTACCAATAGACAGTTTCCCACCAACCGAGTCACAGGCCAGTCTACCACTTCAGAGAGTTAGTACCATCAAATATCTTGGGATCCATGTATCCAGAATGTCGACAGACTTTGTACATCTCAATATTGAACCCCTTACGTCCTATGTAAAAACTAAGCTGAGGACCTGGGCTCGCTTGCCACTGGGGGTATGGGGCAGAATAAACTTAATTAAAATGGTTCTACTTCCCAAAGTATTATATGTTATGTGGCACTCCCCAACATACTTACCTTTGAAATACTTCAAGACTCTAGAAGCCTTCCTCAAACCTTTCGTATGGGGTCCTAACAGACACAAACTGGCATGGCAGACGCTAAAAAACCCACCTGACCTGGGAGGTATGGCACTACCAGATTTCAACCTATACTATATTTCGTCCCAATTATCACAACTATACCACATTGACAAGACAGACAGGGAGCGGTTCCCCCAGCTGATGTGCCCCAAGTGGGCCAGATGCACTAAAGACCCTATTTATGCAATAACAATAAACAGCGAAATACTGATTTGAGGACTGGTGAGCTGGCCCTGCTGCGTCAATACAGACGCATATGGGACATTGCCTCCGCTAAACTAGAGATTCCCCAATACAACGACTTCACCCCATTATGGCACAACAAGGTCCTACCTGAATTCTTGCAAATTCCTGATGTAGATTGCTGGTCCACCTATGGAATCTTCTATCTCCATCATTTACTTAACAATGGGACTCTAAAAACCTTCCACACACTCCAAGAGGAGTACAATCTTCCCAATCATATGTTCTTTAGATATCTGCAAGTCAAGCATGCAATCCGCACTCAATTCCCATTGTCCCCCCCCTAAGCCCACTTAAAATGTTGCTATGGCAATCATCAAAAACACGGATCCTCAAAAACTAATTTCAGCCTTCTACAATCTACTCTCCACCCCAGTAGCAACTAAAATAGCTTATGGACTTAAACCTCGCTGGGAAAGGGCGGTGGGACCTATCGAGGACAGGGAATGGGAGGAAGCACTGGAATCCTGTAAGACAGTTTCCCCAAAACTGTCGGACAGGCTGACCCAAATTTACATACTCCATCAAGCGTACCTTACCCCTCTCAGGGTTGCCAGGTACAGAGGCTCCCAGTCCACTTTGTGCCAAATGTGTGGAAGGGAGACAGGAACATTCATTCACTTACTGTGGTCATGCCCCAAAGTACAGGGACTATGGACACAGATAGTAAGATTCCTCCATGACGAAATGGGCTCTCCAGCCACGCTGGACCCAAAAATGTGCCTTTTAGGACTCTTGCCAGACTCGACCGACAGGTACATGAAGACATTTCTACACGAGACGTTATTCACAGCACGAAAGACAATAGCTCGGAAATGGATGAGGACTTATTCCCCGAGCATTGCAGAATGGAAAGTAGAAATAAACACCCTCCCCTACAAAAAATGTATATACACCAATAGGGGATGTCCTGAGAAATGCTACAAAATCTGGGACAGGTGGCTGCAGGAGCCTAGCACTTGTTCATAGCCGGTTTATGCATAATACATAGTAATGTAAATGACAAGTAGATCCTTCGGCCCCTGGGTAGTGAAGTAACCCAAACCACTGACACAAGGTACCTTTTTGCGTTATCTATTTCATGCATAAAACGTGATGTGACATTGAAGATTTGAGATGGTTATACAATTGTTATTTGAGGATCTGTACGATATGTAGCATTTTTGTAAATGTAATCTGTAATATGTATGCACTGTAAATCGCAATAAACCTGGTTGATTTAAAAAAAAAAAAGGGGGCTTGGCTCCCAGAGATAAAACGATAATTCACCCACTTTACAAGACTCTGATCCGGTCGCACCTGGAGTATCCTGTTCAGTTCTAGGCTCCAGTCCTCGGGAAGGATGTGCTGGAACTGGAGCGAGTCTAGAGAAAGGCAACAAAGTTTAATATAGGGCCTGGAGGACATTAGTTACAAGGAACGATTACAAGCGCTGAACTTATTTTCTCTAGAGAAGAGATGCTTGAGAGGGGATACGATTTCAACTTGCAAATACTGTACTGGTGACCCCATAATGGTCATAAAATGTATCCATGAAAGGCAATTTAAAGAAGCAGCCATTCACCAAGACTAGAAGAAAATCCCAAGCAATATTGGGAGAATAGGAATTTGGAATCGTCCTGTCTCCTATAAACCTCCAAAACGTTTATGGTCAAAATGGTTATCATACACCTGCTTCCTTCCATCCCTAGAGAGGAGATGGACAGGCATACCCTAGAGATAATTAGAGGGAGACATCCCTATTCTCCCTTCCCTTCTAGACAAGGGACATATGGTCCATATTCTACCTTGAGAAATAAATTGGACCATACAGGTCATTTATGGAGGTTCCAGTACAAGCTATACGGTCCAATCCTATCATCAATCAAAATATCTCCAAAGAATAGGGGTTGGGGCATTTGGGTTTAAGAAATACTCCTGTTCAATCCCCCAGGGAATCTGAATGCAAATGCCTGTCTTCAAAAAAAAGGGCATTTATTCTTAAAAAGGACTATATAGAGGAAATGCATACCTTCTGTCAGATAGGAAAACCTATGAAGTTCTCAAGCAGGATCCCACTAACAAATTTTAGGATGGAACTAGATAAATTCTTATAAGATTTCATCAAAGGCCTTGGTTTTTTTTTTTTTTCTCTCCATTTCACTGGCACTGAGAATTCCAATTTCATTTGCCAAAAGCTCATAATCCTATAAAACCCCCTGGCATCTGATGGCTAGAGGCATTCCCCTTTTATCACAGATTTGGTACTTTTTATTTTTATTTTTTTCATTTTTTTTTCCAGCCTCTTTGGTTAAGGTACTCAATCCTTTTAAAAAAATAAGCGGGGCAAATTGAGGAAATATTGGACTTGTGGATAGAGGCTCTGCTGACAGCTGACGTCTAATCACTGTACACTACACTATAATCCCCCCCCCACGACGAGGAAAATATTTTTACATTTTGATAGGTTGATATTCCAACAGAGGTCTTTCATATAAGATATCTTGGAATGGAATGCAATTTTTATTACAGCTGTGATTTATTTTCCTTCAATAAAACAGGCGTTGCGATGGGAGCAAAGTTCACCACAAGCCTTACCAACCTTTTCATGGCCTTTGGGAGCCTCCAGGCAGTTGCGACGGCCTCCACCGTCAAATTCAAAAGTCAACCCTAGGGTCAAGAGGCCCTGGGGGAGGAAACCCGCTAAACAAAATACCAAAACCATATGAAGGGACGCCCCCGCTCGCTCGAGTGGGGGGGGAGACTTCTGTAGTTCTCAAGGGTCTGGCAGGAACCGTGTGGAGACAAATGGGTGGCTTCCTCAATATCTCTAGGTTAGACGAGGGTTCCTGTCTCCTCGTTTTCTCAGATCAAATGTTCCTAGAGACCCAGAATAGTCGCTTTTTGGCTTTGGATCATCTCGTCTCAAAAAGTGATATTGGTGGTCCCCATGGAAGAGCAAGGGTTAGGGTTTTATTAAAACATTTTTTTAACGGTACCAAATCCAAATTGGGATGTCAGACCGATTTTTAGATCTCAAAGATCTAAACCTGTTTTTAAATATCCACTCTTTTGGAATGCAAGTCAGTAAATCTGATCAGTGGTCTCCATTCTACAAGGTGGAGAACTGCTAGAATCAATCAATATCAAGGATGCTTACCTATTTTTCCATGCTCACCATAAATATCTACGCTTTGAGATTAGAAAATTATCATTTTTAGTTTGTAACTCTGATTTTCGGCCTAGCTACTGTACCTTGAGTGTTTTTACAAAGGTTCTGACTCCCCTTTAGCCAGATTAAGGGCTCGGGGTATAACGATTCTGGCTTATTTAGACTATCTACTTTTGATAGATCAGTTGGTAGCCCGCTTAAACGAGTTTGGTCACCAGTCAGCTACCTGGAATATTTAGGTTGGATTCTCAACCTAGAAAAAAATCTCCTTAAAACTGTCAAGGAGATTGCTGTCTAGCAGAGGATGCGGAGGCAAAAGCTCTGTTGCCAGTAAAGGAAATTTAGACATTTCTCATTTAAGCGGGCCTCTTTTCCTGTATCAGGGACATCAGCCTCTAGGCAGTCTCGATGGCAGTCAGGTTTAAGGGGGAAACCCCAGGGACAGCACCAAGGTCAGAAAAGATCTTGGGGAAAGAAGCCCACCAAGCCTCCTTATGAAGGGGCGCCCCTGCTCGCTCGGGTGGGGGGAGGGCTCCAGCAATTCTCAAAGATCTGGCAGGAGCAATGTCTGGATAAATGGGTGGCTTCTGTAGTGTCTCTAGGCTACAAACTAGAGTTCAGAGTTTTGCGGTCTCCTCGGTTTCTAAGGTCAGGGGTTCCCAAGGACCCGGAAAAGAAGGCTCTCCTAGCACTGGACAATCTGCTAGCCAAGGCAGTCATATAAGAGGTTCCCTTGGAGGAACAGGGCACAGGTTTTTATTCAAACCTCTTCACAGTCCCAAAACCAAACGGAAGTAAGACCTATCTTGGATCTCGGAGATCTAAATCTGCACTTGAGCATCCGATCCTTCCGCATGGAATCCATTCGGTCGATCGGTAGCCATCCTCCGAGGATAATTTTTGGCTTCAATATATATCAAGGATGCCCATCTTCATGTGCCAATGTTTCTCGCTCACCAGAGGTTTCTACGCTTCGAAGTAGAAAACCATCACTTTCAGTTTGTGGCCCTGCCATTATGTCTAGCCACAGCTCCTCCCAGTAATCTCAGATTCTGGCTCCTGCTTTAGCCAGATTATGGGCTCAGGGCATAATGGTCCTAGCCTATTTTGGACAATCTACTTAGTAGATCATTCGGTTTCCGAGTTAGACCATGGTATTGTAACCTGGAATCTCTAGGCTGGGTTCTCAACCTAAAAAAATCCTCCTTGAGGCCATCAAGGAGTGTACAGTACCTGGAACTAATCATAGATACTAGGCAGGGAAAGGTATTTCTACCTCCAAAGAGAATCGGTTCCATTGTAAAACTAATTCATCTCATCAAACTCGGAGCCTTCCATTCGGTTGTGCATGAGCTTATTGGGGAAGGTTGTGGCCTCCTTCGATGCCGTCCGTTACGCACGGTTTCATTCAAGATTGCTGCAAAACGCAATCCTGTCAGCCTGGAACAAAGGTTCAGGCCTTAGATTTTCCGATTCAGCTTGCTCCCGAAGTACGTCAGAGCCTGAATTGGTGGCTGATATCCAGCAACCTTCAAAAGGGAAGGACATTTCTACCTTCCACCTGGAAGGTAGTAACCACAGATGCCAGTCTTTTAGGCTGGGGAGCGGTCCTGGAAGAAGATTCTGTCCAGAGAAAGTGGTCCAGGTTGGAAAGGACCTTGCCTATCAATATTTTGGAAATTCGGGCAATCTGTCTGGTTTTAAGAGCCTGGATGGTCAGACTGAAGGGCTGTCCGGTCAGGATTCAGTCTGACAACGCCACAGCTGTGGCTTGCATCAATCACCAAGAGGGCACGAGGAGTCGTGCAGCCCAGAGAGGTGAATCACGTTTTGTCTTGGGCAGAACACAACGTCCCTTGCCTATTGGCAGTTTTCATTCTGGGATAGAGAATTGGCAGGCGGACTACTTGAGCCGCCAACAATGGTTTCCAAGAGTGGTCTCTTCAACCCGACATCTTTCTCTGCAATATTTCAGAGATGGGGTACTCTGGACGTGGACCTGTTCGCATCCAGATTCAACAACAAGGTCGACAACTTTGTGTCAAGGACAAGGGATCAGCTAGCTTGCGGAACAGACACATTAGACTTCTCATGGGATCAGTCTTCTCTGATCTATGCATTTCCTCCAGTCCTGCTACTTCCGCGTCGTCTTCACAGGATCAGGCAGGAACAAAAGGAGGTGATTCTCTTGGCCCCAGCGTGGCCCAGGAGGTCTTGGTTCGCCGAGATCATAAGGATGGCAGTAGGAGTTCCCTGGGCTCTGCCATTATGGCAGGGTCTGGTATTCCATCCTACCTTACAGACGCTAAATTTGATGGTCTGGCTATTGAGACCCACATCCTAAGGAGATAATCCACAGCCCCTTAAGTCATATCTACCTTGATTAATGTCAGGAAGCCAGCTTCCAGGATCATTTATGATAGTCTGGAAGGCATATGTTGCCTGGTGTGGATCCAGGGATTGGCACCTCCAGGAAATGTTATAGGTAGAATTTTTGAATTCCTACAGATGGGATTAGAGATGAATCTGGCCTTGAATACCATCAAGGGCCAGATCTTGGCCTTGTCAGTGTTCTTTCAGCGGCCTTTAGCTTCTCACTCTTTAGTGCGTAGCTTTGTGCAGGAGGTAACACGGATCAGCTTGCTGATCAAGACACCCCTAAATCCTTGGGATTTGAGTTTGCTTCTGTCAGCTTTACAAAAGCAGCCTTTTGAACCTTTTATGGGAAATTCCCTTGGTTCTGTTGACCAGAAAGATGGTCTTTCTGGTTGCCATTTCTTCTGCCAGAAGAGTTTCTGAATTAGTGGCTCTATCTTGTAAGGAGCCATATCTGATTATGCATAAGGATAAGGTGGTTTTACGCCCTCCATCCTGAATTCCTGCCAAAGGTAGTGACAGGTTTTCACTTAAACCAAGATATTGTTCTTCCTTCATTCTTCCCAGTGCCTCAATCTAGGGAAGAAAGTTTACTACATTCCCTTGATGTAGTAAGGGCAGTCAGTGTATTTAAGAGCCACCGCTGAAGTTCGTAAGACAGATACTTTGTTCTGCCAAATGATCCAAGGAGAGGACAGGCAGCATCTAGATCCACTATTGCTAAGTGGATTCGTCAAGTCATTGTGCAGCCTTATGGTTTAAAAAGGAAGGTGCCTCCTTTTTTTATTTTTTTTTTATTTTTTTTAATTTTTTTTTCATATTAAGGCACACTACCAGGGCGATTAGTACCTCCTGGGCGGTGCATAATCAGGCCTCTGTGGCTCAGATCTGTTAAGCCACGACATGGTCTTCAGTCCATACATTTACCAGATTTTATCAAATCGATGTTCAGGGTGAGGAGGATTCTGCCTTTGGTTGCAGTGTACTGCAGGTTGCAGTATAAATCCTGACTTCCTTTTTTGTTTTTTGTTGTCTTCCCCCTCTCCCCCCCCCCCCCCCCCCCCCCCTTCAGTTTCCATTGTCATGGGACATGCCTCGTAAATACTACGGCTAATTGTCCCCTGATAAAACAGGATTTTTTAAATGGCTTCCTTTTGGATCCTGCATCAGTTGTTTATCATACCTACTGACCTATCTTTGTTCTGCTGTGGGTGACTAGTTCCCCTGTATAGATATGGAATTTCTGTAATATTTGTACCTCGATATGTATACTGATACAGTCTTCCTATGTGTATAGATCCATTTCTTATGTCTAACAGTCTTTTTATTCTCTCTATCTGTATGTTTTTCTATTTTTGGAATAAATTTATATAAAACTAATACCAATTGATTAGAAAGAAATTTCTTTCAAATTTACTACCGGTGCCTTTTAAAATCCTAAAGTCCCCATCCAGTCCTTTCTCGCAATAGCTACTTATTAAGGATGATGGCACCATTTTGACCTGGTCATATCTGAGATATCCTCTAACCAGCCACTTTAGTGTTTGTGATATCTCGCATTTCCTTTTTCTTTGTTTTCATGTCTTGCATGAGTGTCTGTGTGGACCATGGCCATTTTGCTGTAGTTTATGCAGTGTATAGGCTGTCGGCTTTTCTCTAGAAAGTTCAGCGGCCGTTTTTCTTGGTGGGGTGGGTTGTTTTTTTTTTTTTTTTTTTTTTAACTAGTGTGGCCGGTGGCCATTTTCTTGTAGCCTCAGCGTGTTTTTTTACCTCCTATTGCTGGGTCTGTACCTCAGAACAGCATGGTTTTCACTCTGGGCACTTTGTGACTGACACAGTTCAGAGTGGTCAGTGGCAGCACTCGGTCAGGGTGGTGAGTCCTGCAGAGGGTCTCCTCAGTCTGCAAGCAGCTGGGAGGGTGAGATTTTATGTACCTTGCCTTAAGTCCATAAGTTGAGGCAGGCAAGAGGGTCAGCATGGTGTCAGAAGCTAGAGCTTCCCTGACATCCCTACTATTGCAACTGGCTCACCTGCTAAAAATAAAGTGCTTATGGACGCTTTGTCAGCGGTCCTGGAGACCTTTGTTGCCAGGATGGATGCTGAGTGCGGGCGCAAGGGGGAGCAAAAAACCCTCGTCTGAGGAGAGGTCTCATTCAGACTCAGGCCCCGCGGGCGGTGACTGGCGGCCCCTGTTTTGACGTGTCGGAGGATGCAGCCCAGGATCATTCGGACAATGAGAATGACTCGGTGTTCTAGTAGGAGCCCTTATCACTGCAGTGCGGGATACCCTGAAGATAACGGATGCAGCAGGAACTTCTGATGAGGTGGGTGGTCCCTTTTGGGTCCCACAAACCAGCCCGCATGCCTAAGGAGTTTGTGTTTCACTTATATTAAGTTCATCTACAAGGAATGGGGAAGCCCACAATGGGCCTTTTCAGTCCCAAGAGCAGAGCCTCCTAAAAAAATTGGTCTTCTCCTCCTCCTCCCCCCCCCGACAGGAGGGCCAGCAGTGGCCTGGTCCATGTTTACAGTGGTGGGGTCAGCATTACGACCTGTGCTGGCTACTGCCTTGGTGTTGCAGATGCTTACTGAATGGGTAAAGTTGTTGTACCGTGAATTGGAGAAGCGACAGTCTTCCCTGGTCTGCGTAGAACTGCCAGTGCATGGCCTTAAAGCGGGAGTCCGCCGAGAGTTCTGCCGTTTTTTTTTTTTTTTTTTTTTTTTTTTTTTTAAAGCCAGCAGCTACAAATACTGCAGCTGCTGACTTTTAAAATAGTGACACTTACCTGCCCAGCGCGCCCGCGATGTCGGCACCCGAAGCCGATCTCTTGATTGTCTCTCAGGTGCTGCCGCCGCCATCTTGGGTATGGGAATCAGGAAGTGGAGCCTTTCGGCTTCATTTCCCAGTTCCCTACTGCACATGCGCGAGTCGCGCTGTGCAATAAGGATGGTCCCCGCTGTCTCTGGGATCCGTGTGTTTCCCAGCAGGCAGCGAGGACTTTCGGAAAGGGGCGTACCTTCTGCAGAATATACGCCGGAAGTGGGTGCAGATACCTGTACTGTACAGGTACCTGCACCCCCCCTCCCCCCTGAAAGGTGCCAATTGTGGCACCGGAGGGGGGGGGATTCCAATGAGCGGAAGGTCCACTTTAGGGTGGACCTCCACTTTAAGTATGTCTGATACGGTCCCCCTGCTCTCTAGATCAGTATCAGCAGTGGTGCTACGGCTCTTGATTTGGCTGAAATGCTGGTCTGCGGACCAGTAAAAAAAAAAGCACTGGTGGATTTGCCTTCCAAGTTAAGAGGCTGTTTGGAGCTTTGCTGGATGACGTTATTAAAAATGTTACTGGTGGGAAGAGCACATTGCTCCCACAGCCCAGGAAGGGTAAGGAGCCATGCCCTCTTTTTGAGCAGAAAAAAAAACAAACTTTTTTTACCTTCCCGGGTCAGCAGTTAGGCATTCCCAGTCCAAGGCACCTGCTAAAG